>NC_064861.1:31852681-32152681 GCF_024139225.1 Suncus etruscus | reverse complement strand
TACAAGAGCTGGTCTTTGCCTTAATCCTACTTTAAAAGCTGCTTCTGAGTACTTGGGCTCACTGACGAGGGAGTTTTAGTTAACAGGACTAATAAGCCTTGTGTAAGTTAATTAGGTACACTCCCAGGGCTGGATTACTTTAAAACAAACATATGTATACAACTCTAGGGCCAGAAAAAAAGGCAAAGCACTAGCTTTAGGGACTTAGAAGTTCCTTGTTTAGTTGGGCCTCTCCAGGCATTCATTTCAGGCTCACTGTTGCCTCAAAGCACATTGGCCTGGCCCAGTCCAACCCTGCAGATGGGGTACTTCCTGCCCCTGCTGAATTCTGGAGTACAGATTTAAACTGCTTCAGAGGCAGACAGAATGAAGGCCAACCCGTTGCTGGAGTGCCTCATCGTCTCCCAGGCAGGGCTTGCGTCTCAAGCAGAATGGAGAACACAGGTTTTGGGGTATCTGGCTGCTGCTGTGTGTAACCCTGAAGAGATAACTGTGATGGTGGGGAAGACAGCAGCCCTCATATCTGCTCTGAGGGGAAGAGCTGAACCACACACCCAGGCTCAGTCGTGAGACTCCCAGTGAGGACTCCCAATACTACAGCTGTCCCTCAGCCTTGGAGGCGTCCCAAGGGAAGTGTCCTGGTGGGGAAGAGGTGTTGGGGAAGGAGACATTCTTCTGGGCCATGTGCCCCACCCTTCTGTACCGTGGCATTGCCAAACCACTTCCTCTTATGCTTATTTGTGTTTCTAGATTTTCTTCCAATTTAGGGTCAATTGATTCTCTTCAGAAATAGATGCTGGGACCATTTCCTCCTGCATGTTTATTTAGGAAAAAAAATCAATGATTATGTTCAATACAATAAAATCTATTTGCTCCTTGGGAGTCTCCATGCTCTGACAAGAATGGCTTCAGGCTCCCTACATGTGCCACTCCCCCATCCCCATGGCCTACTAGGAGAGCCATTCCCAGCATCTCTGAGGGGCCTCTCTGTCAGCAATACCCATGGTCATACCTGTACAGATGCCTGGATTTGAAAATCATGAGCCATCACTCACCCAAACTCCCCTTAAACCAGGGAAAATTGTGTGTGTTAGGTTGGAGGGAACTCTGGATTTTTCTTCCAGGGTGTGGAAAGAAGTGATGGTTCCATCCAAATCTTGTTCATCAGCCTCCACAGGGTGAACTGGGCCCTAGCAAAGGTGCGAGTTGGGCTGATGGGAGTGTCAGGCAGAGGTAAAGCTGTGCAGATCTGCAAGAACTATACTGGGGTGTCTGCCAGGCTTTCTAGGAGGGTATGGGATCCTGCTCAGAGTATTGAGGCACAGTAGACAATGGAAAGACCTGGGATTGCTCAGAGGCTCCCCTCACAAACCCCAGGCTCCCAGAGGCCATCCAGCAAGCCACTGAACACAGTGCAGGGACAGTTACTCCTCTACTCCAACTCTCTCTGGCCTTAGAGCTGCCTGCTGCCCCAGGACATGCACAATGGTCAGAACTGGGATCTACAGGCAGGTTCTAGGCCTCCCCAACGTACAACTCTCTGCTCCCTTGCTTGCTCCTTCTGATCACATTTATTTCACCCAGTGTTCGGCATATCACCCAGGCCCACACCCACCTCCCAGCAAGAAGCTCTGTTCATAGTTTGACATGGGCTGAGGGGAATGGTGGATGGGTGCCCCCTGCTCCAGATCAGGTCCCTGAACCTCTGTATCTTGCATTTAGGGAGCAGCAATTACTGATACCCCATGTGCCAGAGGCAGGCCACTGGTATCCAGTCCAGGGCACTCAGGTATGTGGAGATTTGGGGAAGAATTATCTCTAAAAGAGGGGTGCAGAGTGCCTGGGGAGTCAGGAGATGGCAGGAGTGGGGAGTTGGGGGGTATAAACAGAGCAAGAGAAAGTGAAGGGCCAGAACCTGAGATGATAGGCTCCTAGCTCAATTGAAAAGACTCCTTTGTCATTCGTTATCTTCTTTCCTGATAACCTAAACCCCTCTCCTGGTGCCTGGCCAGAACTGGGTCCTGGGTTCTGATCTGACCCCAGGAGCTTCTGGCAGAGAAACTTAAATTTCTGCTCATCCCAGAAACCCTTGGGCATGAAACAAGGTTCAGGTCAGGACCTGGCTGAGCTCTGAAGCGCTGACATTGACTTCCTGTCTGAGTCTTGGGGAAGGGTATCCTGGGCACCTGAGGAAAGCCATGCTAAGAGAGGGGGTTTCTGAGCTCACCCTGGTGACACCTCTGATAACCTTTTCCTGTGGACCCTTCTTTCCTAGACACACATGATTCACTAAGCAGTGAACTAGGCAGTGAACCCTGCACTCCTGATTTTGGGGGGACTCAGAGAGAAATGACTCATGAGTCTAAGGGAGAGAGAGGGCCAGAGGGGTTGCACATGTGCAGAAAACAAAAACAAAAACAAAAACAAAAACCACCACCACCAACAACAAAAATAAATACTCCTCAATGCCTATGACTTCCCCAGTCACCAGAATCTGCCTGAAGGTATGTGGGAACCTCTGCTTGGGTATGGAGAATAGTCCCTTTCCCAATCCTCCTCCTTTCCTCCTGATATTTCCTATTTTTGAGCATGAATAGAATATCCACATCAGAAGTTGTCCTTTCCGAAGCTCACCACAAAGAGTGGTGAGTGCAGTTAGAGAAATAAATACACAGAGAACTTTCATAACAATGTGAATGAGTGAGGGAAGTAGAAAGCCTGTCTAGAGTACAGGCGGGGGTGGGGTGGGGAGGAGGAAGATTTGGGACATTGGTGGTGGGAATGCTGCACCGGTGAAGGGGGTGTTCTTTACATGACTGAAACCCAACTACAATCATATTTGTAATCAAGGTGTTTAAATAAAGATATTAATAAAAAAAGAAGTTGTCCTTTCCATGCCCAACACCCCACACTTATGGGGATGGGGAGCAGCAGACATGGAAATGGGCCACTTGCTGCTCCTGCCCTGGGACTTGGCCAGCACTGTACCTCCATCTCTGTACTATGTTTTCTGCAGGTGTATCAGTAGTTGAAATCAGCAATCCCTGTCTGGGCTTGCTGAGGGTGAGGACCTGGGGCTCTAGGAGGAAGTCTACCTGTTTTGGATATGAGCAGGATTTAGTTCTAGCCTGACCTGGGGCCCTCAGCCCAGTAGACAGTGTCATGATGGTGGGAAGGCAGGGCCATGCCTTCCAGAACCCCTGCACAGGGAAGTTTCCTACCTGGGAGTGGGAGGGTGGGGATGGTGGAATGATCTGTAGAAGGGGCTAGGGAAGGGGATCAAGACCAGCAGGGCCACCATATAAGGATGCTAAGAGGGTGGCAGGATCTGCTAAGGGGGTGCTGTTACATGGTGAGCAAGAGGGCTGGGGATCCCAGAGAAGTTTAGGAGTTTGGGGACACTGCCAGTGAGACTCAGCCAACAGGACTGGTGGCTCAGTAAGAGGGCCCGAGGATATGGTCCTGCTCAGGCCCTGAGGTGCCAGGAAAGAGGGCCAACCTGGAGATGCTTGGAGAACCATAGGGTGCTTGAATCTGAACTTAAGGTTCTGGGGTGTGTGTGTAAAACATATTGTAATGGAGTTGGAGTGATAGTATAGTGGGTAGAGCTGGCTGACCTAGGTTTGATCTCCAGCATTCCAGATGGTTCCTGGAATATTGCTAGGAGTTATTCTTGAATGCAGAATCAGGCGTTACCTATGAGCATCCCTGGGTGTGGCACCTTCCCCAAAAAAACCAAAAAAGAAAAAAAATACATTCCAGAGGCCACTGTGCTATATCCCCAATTCTAGAAAATGATCAGAGAAATAGCTTTGGTGTGGTGAAAGCCTCAGAATGAACTGGGAATATTCTGGGGTGTCACACTCCTATCCTCCTACTCTGAACACCACCCTTCAAGCTGGATGCCCTCTCACCAGCTTCCTCCCTTGTTCTTGGTCTCTTTGGGGGTCACTCAATCTCCAGATCCAAAGTCCTTTCTGCTCACTTCCCAGACAGAGGAGCACCCTGGATGAGGTTTGTCTGAGTTTGGGCTCTACAAAAAAGCTCCAGAATCAGGGATGTGGGGTGAATGAGCACTTGGTTGTGACTGTTCAGAGCAAGGTGGACTGCTGCTGTATCCCCAGAGGCCTTGGGGAGACTGCTCTGTACCCTCAAGAGCTGCTCTACTCAGGTGTGGGCGCAGCACTGTCTTACCACTGTCCTTATCTGCTCCTGAATGCCCAACAGCCACTGTTGAGCTCCCCATGTTAGGATCCCAGCAGAATCCTGAGGTCTGGAAGGGCCTCCAGTGAAGAGGGAGTGGTTCTGTTTAAGAGTCCCTAGCATTGCCTCCTGAGATTTCATGTCTTTGCTGGGGATGAGAAACTCTGCCCTGCCACCCCAGGTGGCTATGTATGCCAGTTCAGCTCTACTCTATGATAACTGTCACATGTTGTAAGCTGGATGGAGCCCGGAATGGGCGTTCACCATCTCCTCCACAGGACAGGCAGAGGGACCCTCCAGAAAGGTCATGAGGATGAACTTTGCAAAGTTCTAGTGACTGCCCTGGGTGAAATGGGCACCAGTGCCTCAAGCAAGCACTGTGACTCAGTCACAGTCATCTAGACCCGTGTCTGACAATAGCAAGGATATCAGTGCGTGTTGGACCACAGAAGCCTGCAGACATCCCTGCTCTGGTGACAATCAACTCCGACAGGACACACAGGTATAGAGGACATTCTGGCTTCCAATCAGCACACATGTATATACATGTGCACACATGTATATTTTGCCTGTTCCCAGCCCAGACCTTATTTGGCAGATAAAATATTGATCAGCCTGCTGAGGAGCCCAGAATGTGATACTATTTTCATGTCAGAACGTGGTAATGAACTGCATTTATCAAGACCATTCTCCACAAGAAAGGTCAGCCACGGATCTGGCTAAGTTGTTATGACACCTCATTAATCTAGTTCCCTCAATTATTGTCCCTCTTTGAAGAGTCCTATGGTTCTCCCCTTTCAGCCTCACTCCCTGCACACAGAGGGAGATGATTCAAGAACTGGTACAGCGGCTCTACACTGAATTCTTTGAGCTGAGAGATAGAAAGTGGGTAGAGGGCTCTGGAATTAAACGTCCATCAAAGGATGCTTCTGTCACAAAACAAAGGGAAGCAAGGAGGCCAGGGTGGATATTCCTGTATCACACCAGATCCTCAATTTGATGGGGGGCGGGGGGGGGGGTTTCAACCCACCGTGCTCTCTCCTCAAAGTGACCAGGGAAGCTGGGAAGAATGGGGTACTCAGTATGACAGGCAGGGGAGGCCACAGGACTGACCACAGGGAGCTCAGGCTCTGCAGTGAGAGAGTCAAGTCCTAGGACACTCAGGTCTCTCTCCTGTGATCCCTGACCAGGAATTTACAAGTCCTTGTGCTCTCTTTCTTGCTGCTACCCTCCCTCCCACTGTACTGCTTACTGCTGAGCCTCTAGAGCCCTTTGGGTCAGGGATTGCAGGTTGTGGGTGCTTCCCCTGGTGATGTATCTGTGTGATTTTCCATTGAGATAGGCTGAAGGTTGGCAAGGAGCTTGTGACTATAGGGCAGAAGTCGTGCCACCCACCTTTGCCCATTGGGAGTGGACCTGGTATAAGACACCATTGGAGGCATGACACAAGCTCATGGAAACCCTGGACTTGCTCCAGGAAGTGGGCCTCTTCACCAAGAAGAGGCTCTCCAAATCTGCAGAGGAGGCTTATAGTGTAAAGGCTGGAATGGCAAGGCTGGGGATGGTGGGTGCAAGATAGTGAGCTGCAGAGAGGTGGGTGTTACAGCCTGATGGTGTCAGGATGCCGGGACTTGCCTCCTGATCAGCTCTGCAGTTTTCTAGACCCCTACTAATCTTAATTTGCTGGAGATGCAAGACTGAATCCCTCAACATCCAGAAAGGCATACCCCCTAGGGGACCAGGGTGTGGACCATGGGGATAGGGGGTGAAAGGCAGAACATGCCAGGGTAGAGGTTAGGAAGGCTAAGTTCTGAGATACATACTGTGTGGTGTGGGGCCCCATCCCCCCAGAATCCACATGCACTTGGGTTATACCTACAGAACTTTAGTACATCTCTTGAGACTCCCTCCACCCCACAGGGTGAGGCAGAGACTAGATATGCCTGAGACTTTCTGACTGCAATTGGGGTAGTGGTGGTCAGATCTCTCCACCCCTCAAAATGATCAGCTTTACTGCTGCTCACATCATCCTTTCTTGGATTGATAACTAGTGCCATGATCATCAACTAAAGCATGACTCACTGCCCAGGACCAACTTCAGAGGTGCCAGCAGGTGGGGTCAGACTCTGGGGCCATGTGTCACCCTATGGTCTGTTCTGAAACCATGAAGCAGTGAGTGGAGAAATAAGCATTTTGTTCCCAGATCTAAGCTGTGAGTTGCTAAGACCTGATGAGTTTAAGAGGAGTAGATGTTTAACTTGATGTCAATAAGTAAGCATGAGCAATCTTGCTATTTCTGGGACAATTCAAATAAAAGTGAATGCTCAGACCAGTGGGTTTGGGTTTTGTTGTTGTTGTTTGTTTTCTTAGATTTTGAGGTCACATCTGATGTTTGAGAGGTCTTTCCTCACAGAGCTTGGGGGACCAAGTGATACCAAGGATTACATTTGGGTTTCCTGCAAACACTCAGCCCTTTGAATCAACTCCCCTGTCCCCAAAAGGTTTAGTTTCAGGAATAAATAAAATGACCAAGTTTTCTCTCTTTTGTCTATTTTTGTTTTTTAGGCCTCTTCCGATTGTGCACAGAGGTAACTCCTGACTCTGCACCTAGGAATCACTCATGGCGGGCTCAGGGAACCATAGGGGAGGCTGGGGATTGAACCCAGGCCAGCCTCATACAAGGCAAACACCCTGCCTGTTGTTCTATCGCTCTTGCCCACAAAATGATCAAGTTTTCTGATGGTGTTGACCAAGTCACAAAATTTGGAAAGTTCCAGGAAATTTTCATGCATTGTGATATACACAATTCCAAACACATCAGACAGGGTTGCAGTTAGTGGCCTGGCAATCCCCTGTTGGCTGTCCCTGGGGTGAGAGGACTATGACTATGACTTTCATCACTACTCCTAGTACTCACATATTCTGGGGGTGCCCTGCGAGTTATGCACCTTCCTGCCATAAAGTCAGGCCAGACTCTGCCCTGCAAGGCCCACACACAGCCCAACTGCCCCAAGGGCTGGCTTCCTGCCTACTCACCCACATCCCAAAACCAAGAGTTTTCTCTTCTGCCTGAAGCCTTCAAAGACTGATGAGATGGGCTCCACACTGCCACCTGCTCCCACTTCCTAACACTGAGGACTGACCACCTTTCCTTACTCAATGATGCCACCCCTAGAACCAGATCATCTTACAACCCTGTTGGCCACTGGAGATCTAACATCAGACCCACCAGTCTACTGAACTTTTCCCTAAGGGCACATTGGTTCTCCCCAGTTTCAGATGTTTTGGGATAAAGTGTCAAGGTCCAGTTTGGGCCTTGCACAGATAGATCTGTGCAGCTGAACTTCCATGTGGCCTTCAGTCCTACCCATGGGGTGGGCATCCCTTCTCCCTTCTCCAATGTCCAGTGTACTACATATTCTGCCAGCTCTACCTGCACCAGCTTCAGGCAAACCTGACTCATATCAGGTGGCTGAAAGGGCACCCACACTCCCACACCCACACCCCAGACCTTCGTTAGGAAATGGTGCATCTGCTCACAAATGCCTGGCTCATCTGATGTTGCTACATAAGCTGCAGTTTGACATTTATAATCCTCTCTGCTGGCCCTATTAGAGAAGCAAAGTGGTTCTGATTCCTGGAAAACGGAGCCAGGAAACCTCTTTACAGCTGACAGGCACAGCCACGAAGTAGCCCTGAATAAAAGAGAAATGTTTGAAAACACCAATAAAACTAAAGTCTTCCTGGGACGAGAGACTTTATTTCTTATTCGAGTTTATGGGAAAGTAATGTGCAATAGTTTACCTTACAACTCATCTTCTCTTGAGAAGGGAGACCCCAGTTCCCCTTTGCCCACTGGTTCTGACCCTGACCTGGAGGAGCTGCCAGATGGAGGATGGTGGATGAGGGCTGTGAGAGTACAGACTTTATTCCATTCTTTCTGCTGAGCTGGCCCTGGATGCGCCAGTCCCTCAAGCTTCTAACCATAGGGGAGAGCCATGTTGTTGGAATGGTGACAAGGATGTCCATGGTATCCAAAGACAGAATCACTCAGGGTGCTGTGGTCTATGAGTGGCCACAAAAGGAAGAGGGTGGGACTCACTAGGAGATGTGGGAAGGTCACAGGCTGAGTCAAGTGAGACCAGCATTCAGATTGACTCTTGTCGAGACTCATGTCATGAACTGTTCAGGCCAGAGGGATCCAATTGAGCCATACTGAACACAGGAGGCATTTTAGAACTTTTTGATTGTCTTTTGGTTACTCCTGGTAGTGCTCAGGGCTTATTTGCTCCATGCTGAGTAATCACTACTGTGGCTCAGGTGACCATCAGGGGGAACCATATAGAATGTTGACGAGCCAATCTGGGTCAACAGCATATAAGGCAAGTGCCCTATCCACTGTATTATTGCTCTGGCACTGAAATTTTAGAATTTTGAGGGTGTCTTTAGCTCTCACATTGTCAGGGAGTCCTGGTGGCACTGAATGCATGGGACCAGGAGCACCAGGCTCTCTGTAACACTGTTCTTCCTAATACACTATGGGGTGGCATTGTGCCCATTGTCTCATGCTCCATGTGATGGCCACAACAGTCAAAGTTGGGGTGGGGGGACTCTCACAGAGTAGAATTTAATGTCATCTTCCACATAAGGGATTTCTCCCAGGGGCTTAAAAGGGACTTCTCACCGGGTGTGATGCTAGAGATGAAAATTTTGTTTACAATCAATGAAATTTCCTAGAGAGCCGAATCACTGGAGCACAGGAACTGTGGTACTCTTTTTTTTTTTTTTTTTTTTTTTTTTGGTTTTTGGGTCACACCCAGCGGTGCTCAGGGGTTACTCCTGGCTGTCTGCTCAGAAATAGCTCCTGGCAGGCACAGGGGACCATATGGGACACCGGGATTCGAACCAACCACCTTTGGTCCTGGATCGGCTGCTTGCAAGGCAAACGCCACTGTGCTATCTCTCTGGGCCCAAACTGTGGTATTCTTGAACCTGCACAGGCCATGAGAGGAGTTGAGACCTGACCACCTGGGTCAGCTGTGATACTGCCCACACATCTGTACTGAAAGGTGTGTTTCACACATTTCTTCTAGGACCAATATTTTGTTTTTGTTTTTTTTGGGTCACATCCGGCAGTGCTCAGGGGTTACTCCTGGCTCTATCTATGCTCAGAAATCTCTTCTGGCAGGCTCAGGGGATCATATGGGATGCCGGGATTCGAACCACCAAACCTCTGCATGCAAGCCAAACACTTTACCACCATGCCACCTCTCTGGCCCCTAGGACCAATATTTGATAGACATTTCTCAGCACCATTAGTGCCAACATGTACCACATGGTACATTGGATGGTCATGTACAGACTGTATCAAGAGAAAGCATGACTTCAAATCTGTACAATAATGTACAAGAAAATGGGTTCAAGAAAATGGTGTACACAAACAGAATCTGAAACTTTCTTTTTTCTACCATTGTACATAAAATTTGCCTATATGGCCATCCTGAAATACAACTCCTGAGTACCACCAGGGACTCCTTAACTTTATATCTTATACAACCAAAACCTTGTCCATGGTCTTCATTTTCTCCCCATTCTCCTAATGATTTGGTCTTATGAACTTTGGTTAACTCATCTTAGTGGAATGGGAGATCATACACTTGCATTTCTGTGATGGGCTTATTTCATTCTGCACAATAGCCACATGTTTCATCCATGTAGAAGCACACACTTCCCATGTAAAACTGAACAATATTCCATGTTTTTGCCCATTTTTCAAGCTATTTGAGCTGATTACTCACTGAAGTAATCAGGAATATGCTGCTAAGGACATAAGGGACCAATATTCCTTTGAGAGCCCCTCACTCTCTGGAGTAAGTCTCAGAACTGGGATTTCTGGGTCACACCATATGTTTCCAACAGTCGGGGGGAGCTGCCACACTGTTTCTTGGTACACATTCCTACCAACAATGTACCTGGGTTCTGCTCTCTCCAGGCTCATTAACTCTGGCCTTTTCCTTTTACAAATTTACCCTGGGGAATGAGTGGGCTATTTGCAAGTTCTTAGGTTCTCATTTTATTTAATTTCTTTTTATATTTTTGGTTTGGAGTCACACTTGGTGGTACTCAGGGGTTGCTCCTGGTTGTGCACAACAAGAATTCTTCCTGGTGGTACTCAGGGGACAGTTTGGATGATGAAGATCAAATCTGGGTTAACTTAATGCAAGGCAGGGGCCCTACTATCACTATGGCCTAATCTGAGGAAACATAAATAGGTCCCTAAATAAAAAATACACAAATTCAAAAAAATCTTCTAAACCCAAAACAAAATGAGGGTTTGAGTTCAGCTGAAAGTGGACCTCTCCAGGCATATCTGTGGGGTTTTCATGAGTCAGAGTGAGCTGGAAAGGACCAGGATGGCCCCTTTGTAATCTCACCTTGAGGTACAACCAGGATATTGACTCTACAGTTGGCAACAGGCCCGGCTCCACCTCCAGGATCTCAGAGTCCGTGTCCATCAGAGAGGCCATCCTATAGATTTGGACCTGGCATAACCACGAGTGTTTCCTCCAAAGCTGCTTTGGCAGCTCCCCTCAGTGACCAAATATTGATCCTCTGGCAATACCTTGTACCTGCCCACTGTGCCCAGAGACAGAGACTTCATAGCTATTGTTCCACCCACTGGAGTGGTGCTGGGAGAGGAAACAAAGGCTACGTCCAGACTGATACCCAGGGCAAAAAGGCAGCTTATGGCACAACAGAAGTCACTGAGTGCCATCTCAGGCCTGGCATGGCAGATACAGTCATACCATTGTCTCCCATTTCTGCTCAGAGTCCAGGAGCATAGGAATAACTTCTGGGCTCACTACAACTCTGGATTTAGACACAGGACAGCAGGCACCAGGCAAAAGGCTCAGGATCAACTACTGGCTGGTAGACCCCTTCCCAGAAAGGGGGGCTAAGGACAAAAGAGTGGCCAGCCCTGAAGGCCCTCAGTTCCATTCTGCTGGCTCCCTTGAGGTCCTTGATGCTGTCACTCCTGGGGTCTGCCCTAGGCAGGTTTAGAACCCAGGGACAACCCAGGCTGTGCTCAGTTGTAGGGCCAGGAGAGGAGTGTGTGCAGCTGTGGACTCTCTTCCTGCCTTGGACTTAATAAGGGGTGCTGGAGACTGCTGTTTCACATGACTCATCAAGGTTTGCATCCTTCCCCTCCCTACGTTTCTAAGCCCTTCACTGCCCTGACCCAAGAGGGATCTATGCTGAGAATAAATGGCCCAATCTGGCCAGTGGCTTGGCATTGCCAGGAGAGCCTCAAGGTTCATGAAGATGAGCACCAGCTGGGGGCTCCTATCCCTGAGCTCCCAAAAATAAAGGCAAAAGAGCACTTTCAAGTAAAGAGATGAACTGCAAAGAAGGTACAAATCTAAGCTGGCGCACCTTGTTTTGGAGCAGACCTGCAGTAGCATGAGTATATAATTAAGGCGCATTAGCACTATTTCCCTGAGTGAATCTGGGACCAGTTTCCAGACCACAACCCCTGAATGAACCACCATCAGCACACCTTTCAAATGATGCTGTAGAGATGATAGACAGCAGGAAATGGCAGGCACCAAGGAGACAGGAATGAGTGAGTGGGCAGGATAGAGAGCAGAGCTGTAGCCTGGTAGCTTCAGTAATGATTACAATGAAGATGTTCCCTGTGTTAGGAGCTGTCACATGCCCAGGGTCAACAACACCCAAGAGCCCAAAACACAGGCCATGTAATGGGGGCCGGTTCCCTTTCATCCCAGCAGAGCTGGAGAAGACCCTTGGACGGGGCATGGCCATGTCTGTTCTGGGTAACCATGGGGAGATTGCTGGCCAGGTGGACCCTGATGGGGAGCCTGGCTGGAAGGTGGCTGTGATTACAACTCTTTTGCCTGCCAGTGGTCAGTGTATGAATGTGTGTGGCTGTGTGTGAATCTATATTTGTGTATGTGTGAGTGTTTGAGTATGTATGTTATGAGTTGGTTTCTTCAGGGCCAAGCTGACACTTTCTTAGTGCGGTTTGGTTTTGGGAGAGGGGACTCTCAAGCACTGCTCCAGTTATCCCTGCTCCTGCCGGGTAGGGGTAATAGGAACACACAGTACCAGAAAGAATTCAGGACCCACTAAGAGCTCTGGCTGTAGGATGGCTTTTTCTGCCTGGTGCCACTGAGTGCTCAGAAGCTGCTGAATGTCTGAGTTGGGTTGCATGGGCAGATGGTGAGACTGTGCTGCCCTCCATGGTGACCACTCAGCTGCCCAGAGGCCCTGGGGGTGGTGCAATCATACTAACCAGCACTGTCCAGGGGCAGCTCCTGTGGTCTCTGACACTGGCTTCCTTGCCACACTCCACCCCTTTACATACCTGACTCCTTCCAAACTCTCAGCTCCTCCACAAGGGCCAGAGCAGAGGGAGACACAGAAGGTCTCCACACACAGCGAGGCTAGACTTACACATGCCACTGCTGGCCAGGCCCTCCCCTGTTCCGTAATCCCAGGAGCTCTGCCTGGCCCAGCCTGGATCTATACAGAGATGAGTCCCTCTTTTCTATCCCACTCTGGATAGTCTCACAGCTTCTCTCTGAAGGCCCCTGATATCCAGGCAAGAGCACCTGCCTGCCAGCTCAGCTCTGCACCTCTGGCCTCTCCTGACAAATTCCTCCCTATCTCCCTCTCCTTCAGAATCAGGTCTCTAGAGGAGGGTCCACCATAAAGAGCCCTAGGGCACCAATCTATCCTTTACCAATCCCCTTCTACTTAGTAGTTGGGTGAATGTTTGGGGATTCCCTACAGCCCAAGAGGACCTTTGGTCCTCTCTCCTGCATCCCCTCTCCTGCCAATATGCCTGGGCCAGAGTTCCCAGCACCACCTGGAACCCCAGATAAATGTGTCTTTCTCTGGGGCCAATTGGGGGAAGGGCACCCAGTAACTGACTACAAAGCGAACAGAAGTTGTCTCGCTTCCTAGCATGCACATCAATATTTGGTAACTACTGTCATAAACCTGCTCTCTGCTCCCTGCTAATAAACACCTCAGGCCCACTCCACACTTGCCTGGATCTCCACAGACATGGCAAAAAGGCAGGGGAGCTATAAAGCAGTATAAAGCACACTTGCAGACGAATCTCTGACTCATTTCTTTGAAGCTTAATTGATGGGAAAAGCTTCTGGCCCAGAGAAGTGAAAGGCCCTTGGTGCGGAGATGTGATGAAACGCCCCCATATCTTTCCCCTATTCCCATATATCTGAAAATTATCCTGTGGTAATTACAAACACATTAATAAATGATGATGTAGGTTTGCTAGGGATATAAATGTGGGAATACAATAATTCACTCAGGTGACTCAACACAAACCTCTGATCTGGAAGTGAGGTTTGGGCTCCCCTCTGGGGAATGATTTTGAGAGCTTTAGGGAGGAATGTATGGGCCACACTAGGAGGGGCAGGCTTATGACACCAGAGAGCCCCCAGGCTTCTGCATATACAGACTCTGTTGGAGCTGGGAGAGATGACTGTGCCATAGTCCTCTGTGTGGAACTGTGTAGAACATCTTCCTCCAGAGCCATAGTGGAGAGGTGGACCATGGGCTGGATCCTACCATGTTTGTATGGATTTCTGAGGGTCCACGGCAAGATCATGAGGACCCTATAGTCTTGTTGCACATTAGAGGCTTGGACACTGGTCCCCAGGCCCTAGGGCACAACAGTGAGAGGGGGGCAGTGGAGAGATAGTTTATGGGTATGAGAGAGACAGCATGAGCAGGTACATGAGGAGGAGGTAGAAGTGCCACAGAGACCCTTTCCCTGTGCCTAAATGTCTGTGGAGGGCACACCAGAGACCAACTCTATCCTTTCTTATATTTCTGCACCCCACCCTGATCCTGTCATGTTTTCTGCCTTTCAAAAGACTTTCTGTTTCTCTAGGCCCCCTTTGCAGTATCCTTCCTACAGGAAAACTTAGGTACAAATCCTGGTGTGCCACTTACAAACTGTCATCTCAGGCCAGTCACTTCACATCTCTGAACCCCATCGACAAAAGAGAACTAGAAATATCTATCAGGGTCAAGCTGAGACTTCCAGGGCCTTTTATTCTAACTCTTCAGCCCTCCCCTTCGGGATCGTGGTAGTTCAAGAATTTACTTCAGACCATACCTCAGGCAGACTCCAAGTTCCATGTTACTTCCTCAAGCCTGCACCACATCATATCCAGTTCTGGCTGCTCACAGAGCAGAAGCTTTAAGTGTTCCTGGATGGACAAGGGACTGCACCACATGTGCAAGGTGAACCAGATCTGGTGGGACATCTACAAAACTGAAAGGCTGGTGGGCTGGGGACCACCAGGAGGAGAAAATGTGATCAATGGCCAGTTTAGAAAGAAGTTGGAGGAGGCAGAGAGGGCAACTACACACAAAAGGACAGCTGGAACCCAGGACCTTCTCTCCCACAAAGCACAATCCTGCAGCTCGCTCTGTGCCAGCAGCAGCTTCCAGCTTCCAAACTCGAATGCAGACCATGCCCTCACCGACCTGCTACTTGTCCAGCACTAAAGAAACACAGTGGGAGTCAGTTTCTGCCTGGGGATCTGGCAGAGACTGTGGGCCATCCTGAGTGCAGGGGTGCAAGACACCTCAACAGGAAGCTGCCACAGAACCTTTAGGAAGCCTGCTGAAGGGAACAGATAAGACTCTGTGGGTAAGGGCAGGCATAGGGGTCTTGGGGTGTTCAGACACATAGACCCACACACTGGAAAAAGGAGACTGCAGCTGGATAGACAGGAATCAGGGCAAGTCTGGGGGACTGCTGGGATCCCTGTCCCATATCTTCAGTGCTGGGGGTCCTCCCTCACACTTGCGGTTTTGTGGGCACTGCCTAAGCTGGCAGCTGCTGAGAAAGTGTGTGTGTGTGTGTGTGTGTGTGTGTGTGTGTGTGTGTAGGTTTGTGATGGTGTAATGCAGCGCCCTGCGCTGACCCTCACAGTCCCCCAATGAAGGTGCTCTTCCCTGGTCAGGGGTGGCAATGGTTGAGAGAAGGGATGAGGAGAGGGGTTCCCATAAGCAGCTGAGGCCTCTTCCCTCCTCCCCCCCCCCCCAATTTCTGTACTGAGGCTCAGGCACTTGGTTATAAAGAACCAAGAATAATGAGAAAACTGCAGGTAAAAGTTACTCAGCTGCAGTTCTGAAAGTGACTCTTGCCTTGGGTTTCTGATAAATATTCTTAGAAGGGAAAATAAAAGAGAGACTAGAGAGACAGTACCCGGTTAATGTACACGTTTTGTATGAAGAGAGCACTGGTTTGATACTGGCCCCAGACAGTACCCTGATTACTACCGGGTGCAATCTGGGAAACCCCTCCCCAAGCATTGTTAAGGGGGTTCCTCAGCATCTTCAGTTAGACAAGAATTACAGGGAAGGTCCCTAGATCTCCTGAACTTGGGAGACCTCCAAAAATCTATCTCTATAGGAACAGAAAAATAAATAAATATATAAAACATATATAACAAAAAATAACCAACAATTCCTCCACCTCTATTTCTGCACATTCCTTTTGGCTGTTGCTTTTATCTTCAACTTTGGGATTTGTATCTGCAATATTTGGGCTTATGCCTCCATCGAGAGTTCTGCCCTTAAACTAACTCATGGAGCCCAGGTTTTCTGGTTGCTCATGAGTTGTTCCCCACAAAAGAGACAGCTTCCTATCATCTTTGAAACCTCCCAATTCTCCCCCAAGCTATACAGTCATGGTCCCAGTGGTTGTGAAAGGAGATGAGACAGAATAGGAAGCCACCCACATCCCTGTCAAGAAGGATCCTAAGAAAACAAAAGAAGAAGGTAGGTATTGCATTTCTCAGATTTTAACCATACTACAAAGCTATAATGCTCAAGATTGAATGGTATTAGAATACAGACAGACCTGCAGACCAATGACTAGATTGAGTCCTTAGTTAAACCCTGAGATTTATGGGCAGCTCATTTATGACAAAGGAGATCAATCTATGAAGTGGAACAAAAACAAGCTCTTCAATAAATGGTGATGTCAGAACTGGATAGACACATTAAAGAACAGAAATTAGAATTAAACTCATACTATTCATAAAAGTAAAATCAAAGTGGATTAAAGATCCCAAGATTAGACCAGAATCCATAAGATACATTGAGGAAAACATGGGTAAATTTATCTATCTTAAAAAAAATTGACCATAGATAACCACAGTGGCAAAGACAACAAAACAAAATAAAACAAAAAAGACAACAAAAAGAAAAATAAATGGGAATACATCAAATAAAAACATTTCACTGTGAAAGAAACTCAAGCTATAATGAGAACACCCTACTGAACTTATTTTCATATACAACATCAGATAAGATCTATAAAGTACTCACAAAAGTCAACAATAAACATCTGAAGGTGTCACTGGTCTCACAGCCGAAACTGTAACAGGAAGGGGGCTACAGTTTGGTGGTTTTTGAATGTGTTTCAGGCAGGAAGAGGCATTTTCATGAGGTTACAACTCCCATTCACTGATTTCTACGGATTCTGCAAGTCCCATTTTTGTATTGCCATTCTGAAAACAATGCCACTTGAATACAATCACTAAACTGTGAATTTCCTCAAGCAATGTCAGTTTAGTCAAGAGCTAAATCTTAGGGGGTGCTAATAAATACCAAATATATGACGGTAGGAGAAGCAAGAGAAAAAAACCAATCCAAGTCAAATATGATTATTGACCAAAGCTGACCTGCCTTAATCATCTGTATGCTAATTCCCAACATATATTCACACATATTGACAGTTTCATTACATAAATGCATTGACATTTTCGCTGAGAAAATGTATCGAACAACTCGAAATTGCAATCTTTAGAGAACAGTAAATAAATAAAATATAGTAAAAGGCCATGAGAGAAAAAACAGTGAAATCCTGGAGGGAGGAGAGCCAGTGAAAGTTAGTTGGGTAAAAAGATCTCAGCTATTCAATGCAGCTTTACTAGTCTTTTGAAAGCAAAGCATACAACCCTAAACCCTAAACTTTAATTATTATTTTGAGACTAACTAGGGAATCTTTATCGAACCCCCTCTCTCCATTGAGTCTTCTCAGTTACTGTGACTTAACAGTTAAGAGTAAAAGGTCCCAAACTTATTGGCCCACTACCTCCCTTTAATTTTTTTTCCCAGAGCCCTCCTGAAATCCACCTTCTTCAGGCAAACAAACAGGAGCCTTCCCTGAATTGCACCTCAGGCTAATACTACTCTCTGGTCTGGATGGTCCCAGCATTAATTTTTATTTATTTATTTTTATTTTATTTTATTTTATTTTTTTGGGGGGGGGTCACACCCGGTAGCCCTCAGGGGTTATTCTTGGCTCTATGCTCAGAAATCACTCCTGGCAGGCTTAGGGGACCATATGGGATGCCGGGATTCGAACCACCATCCTTCTGCATACAAGGCAAATGCTTTACCTCCATGCTATCTCTCCGGCCCCAGCAATAATATTTTTTGGTGGAGGAGGCTGCCAAGAGGTGCTCAGAAGCTTCTGTGATGTCAGGGTTCAAACTGGCATCCAAATGCATGCAAAACAAGCAAGGCCTTGGCCACTGAACTATCTCTCTAATATCAAAATTCCCCTTATCACATTCATTATTATGGGACCTGGAGAACTTATCCAGGGGTTAAGGTGCTTGTCTTGCACCCTGCTGATCCTAGTTGGAATCTCCAGCACCACAGAGTCCCCCCCAAGTAATACCAGAGGTTAATGTTGAACAGAGACTAGGAACACCAGAGTTTCAGTATCTGGGAACTATCACTCAACTCTTGTGAGCACATATGTGGGCAGGGAACAGGTAGATAATTGACCTGCCTTATCTGTTGGAGTTTTCAATTTTTTCATTCAATCAGCACTAGAAACTTTCTTCTTAGTTTTCAAGAGAACCTGAAGCAAGAACCTCCCCAAGTAACCCAAACCAAGCAAACAATCAGTGCTATTCATGACACCTACGCATACCACGAATGGTTCACACCAGTGGATGTGTCGAAATTAGCACGGATTAGAACATCCAACAGGTGCTTTCTTGGACCAGGAATTTTACAGTTGCTTTATTTCTATTTATCTTATTCTGTTCTCCCCAGCTGCCCCAATTTTTACTTTAGAAATGAGGAAAAGACTCACACAGGTGGGAATGTGGCAGAAGTGGATATGCTCAGAGTGTGGATCTACCCACCGTGTTGTCCATGGTCAAGGTCGAGGCACACAGACCGGTGCCCTCCATACCTGCTTCCTGTCCCCTCCCTAACCATTCATTCAAGAAAGCAAAAACAACACCAGCTCAAGGACCCTGCAGGTCTGATTGTGAGCAGACTCAGTTTCCCAGGAATTTAGGGCCAAAGGATGTCTCTGAGACTTCACAGTTGGATAAACCTAAAATTCCAATTAGGAAGGACATGCACCCTGCACCCTCACCCCTCTAGAGAGGAGCCTGACCCCTCCCATGGCCACTGGCGCCCAGGACTGTGGCTCAAAGCAGATCCTCTCCATCCTTAGCACAAATATGCAGAGTGTGGCCCAGTCCAAACCTTCATGAGTCTGAGAGCAGTGGTGCCACTGCCTGCAAATGTCCTGACTCAAACATCACAGATATCACTGCTCCTTCCTCAGTACCCACATCAGAGCCCTCTCTTTTTTATGAGTGCTTGAAACCTGAAAACACTTCTTTGCAGAAGATAGAAAGTGGATGTTTTTGCTGTAGCCAACACAGCAATGAAGTAATTAATGATACAAGTATATCTCTAGAATCCCCTATGCAAATTTATAAACCATATTCCCCAAAACCCCTTAAATACCTTCTCTCAGACACTAGGGACCAGCTTCTCCTCACCAGCTAGGCCCTGGATGTGGCTGAACTTGTTCCTGCAGAGTTAGAAGGCCTAAAGGATGCTGGATTTTCCAAACTTGCATGAACATCGAGAGAGAGAGAGAGAGAGAGAGAGAGAGAGAGAGAGAGAGAGAGAGAGAGAGAGAGAGAGAGAGAGAGAAGCCTTTTCTTGCACATGTCCATTATGAAAGGGTGTTTAATATCCTTCTGGAATACCAGGCTCATGGGAGACCTTGGCCCAGAGGGATTCAAGAGACACCAGAATGTCCAGCTCCTCAAAGAAGACAGAGAAGTAGGAGCAGGCACTGCTGAAGCCATGGCTCAGGCAGGCGGACTCTCTAAACGGTAGCTACAACATTCTAAGTTTTATTAAGTTCTTCTACTGTTTAAACTGGATATGAGGCTGTGTGTTGGGGCCTCAGGGTGAGTTTGATGCACAAAATACAGACGGATCCTATTTGGGGATCTTGAAACTCACAGCAGAGACAATGAGCTGGAAATGAAGAGTTCCCATCTGCAGAGACAGGCCTTTGGAAAAACAATTACTAAAGCTCCAAACTCTTAACTTTGTCACACAGATGTCTGTGGGCCGGAGAGATAGTAGAGTGCGTAGGGCCTCTACCTTAAACATGACCGACTCAAGCTCAATCCAGAAATCCCATATGGCTCCTCTACACTGCTAGGAGTGATCCCTAAGTGCAGCACACCAGATGTCCCTTGCCCCCTCAAAAAGGAAGGGGTCTGAAGGGCTAAAAGTGCAGAGCCTAAGTCACCGGCCAAGTTGAAGAAAATGCGCATGGGATGCTATGAGTTTGAGGCTCCTGTCCCACAGGAGAGGAGACCATGTGACCACCCCAAGAAGGCAGTGCAGGTGATCCTTGAGGGCCCAATTGCTAGAGGGGCTTGCAGGATTCCTTCCCTTGGAGGAGCTGATCAAATCCTAGGAGTGCTGCCAGGCCAGGATGATCTTGGTCTGTGCACAATAGGAGGTTTCTGCCTTTCAATGAACAGTGGGCGGCATGGGGGGAGGACAGGTTGGGCAGGTAGGAACACTGCATGGGGGAAGTGGGACTCCCCTTAGCTTTACCTCCTTCACCTCCTCTCTATGTGACTAAGTTCAGAGCCCTGCTCAGGCTCTCTGGGCCTCTTTCTGGGCTGGTGGTTTTTTAGGGTGGAGCAGAAAGCTAAAGAGGGGCAGTTTGGAAGTCCACTGTGGGTGAGCTCCTAGGCATAAGCTCTCAAAGTTAGCAGAACTGGGTTTCCCCGATGCAGATCCAACTGACAAGTCATCTTCAGCTCTCCAATACCTGCCAGCAAGAGAGCCAAGCATGAGTGCCTGAGGGTTCTGTGTTCTGGTCAGTGGCACCTCACCATAGATCCCAAAAGTCTGCAAGCCACAAATGAAATCCCTTGGAGACAACTTTCTTCCTCTCTGAAATGAGGAAACTGAGTGCAGACTCCCTGTGAGACTTGCAAGCATCAGAGAGGAACAGTGAGTGGGGGTATTGGACCAGCTGCTGGAAGATCCCCAAACATATGTGTGCATATCCATGTATGTCTGTGTGTACATTTTTGTGTATGTGTGTATGTGTGCATACTTCTTTCTTTTTCCTCCTCCTACAGCTAAGCCCAGTGTAGAGTCATTGGCAAACAGGATGCAGCTCTGCTACTTAGAGATATGGAGGTGGTGGCAGTCTCATGGGTGCAGGGAGTTGTCATGCCATGGTGGGCCACCAGATATTGTCCTGCCATTAGATCCGCATAAGATGGGCTGACTGCAGCACTGCATAACGGCAAGTTGGCAGGACCTGTGCTTACCTCTCAGCTGGAAGAACATGGGCAGCTACCTACAGCCCTATCTCCTGCTGCCACCCCTTCTCCTCTTCCTGCTCTTTTCCCTGCTCAGTTTCTCCCAAGAGTTACCAGTATATTTTGGTGCCTGTGCAAAGGCACTTCAATAGGACATAAGGTTAGATTTGCTGAGCCACACCCAGAGTGTACTGTTTTTCAGGAAAAGAACCCAGAGGTAGGGGCCAGAGAGACAGGACAACGGTTAAGGCACTTGTCTTGTATGTGGCCAAACCCAATTCAATCTCCAGTACTACTTTGTCCCCCAAGTATTTGGACCCCACGCACTGCAAGATTTTGGCCCAATGCTCACCCTTCCTCCAACACAGAGGCAGGGAAGAGGAAGGCACCCATCCTGCCACCTTCCAATCTGGCACTTTCTAGCATCTCCACAGCACTTCCTTTGCTTCTCATTGGCCAGTGCTTCAGGGCAAGGGCAGCTCTGGGTAGGAAGGGCTTGGTGTGGGAACAGTGGGTGTTTGAGACTCAGTCAGCAAACACTTTGTAAATCATGGTGTCTCTGTAAGAAAGAATTAAAAATATTCTAAAAATCTGAGGCCCTTCCCTCTTTGTACCTCAGAACCCCTTATGAGTTCTTACTAAGGAACTAGAGACTGAGTAGCAGGGAAAGAACTCTTATTCCCCTTCCTGCTGCTGGCTTTTTATCCAAAACTGCCCCCAAACACCACAAGCCCAGAGACTCAAAGCTGTCTACTCTAACCCCCAGCAGGTGGTGGATTCTAAAAAGACAACACCTATGGTGATTTCTGGCAAACCCTGGTTCTTACCAAGGTGCTCAGGGCTCCCCTGCACCCTATGGCCGCATCTCCCTCTAGCTCATCTTCATTTTACACTGCCATGACAATCTCATTTATTTTTCCACCAAATGGGGGAGAATTTCGGGGGAGCTCTCCTTCCAAGCACCGAACCATTCCCTGACCTTTTAAAGCCTGTTTTATGGGCAAAAAGAAAGAACCCGTCGTTTAATTCAAAGCTGCCTCCAACACCTGACCTTAACGCATGGAAATGTGTTTTGGTCCAATGATCGCTATGCAGAAACGCAGGCTGAAAATGTTCTCGCTTCCAATCTCCAGTCAAAGACACAGAAACACGAGTGTGGGAGTCTCTGGGAAGCTGCTTTCCGGGCAGCTTGGACTCCTTGCAAAAACCGGTGATCAGACCTTAAATTCACCCATCCGTTGAACAGAGAAAGAAAAGGAGCTGAAAGCAAAGAGCTCCAAAGATGCCTGCTGATTTGATATGGGCTGTGGAGAACGAGCAGACACATCTGAGAGGGAAACTTCTCTTTACATCATCCAGTGATGTTCCAAATGAATAAAAATAAGCCCTAAGAAGAGGCTATGCTTTCCAAATCCACTTTAATTCCAGACAGTAAATAGCAGAAATGCCTTTGCCTTTCCATCTTAATAAATACAGCTGTAGCATCGCTACAGCTCCCATCTCTCCAGAGATGGCAAGAACCATCTGTCAGGGCTCCCAGTCACCCCTGTTTGCTGAACCCCGAACATGGTGTGTGGGGGCATAATTGCCATCTGACCTCCTACTGCATTTTTTTCCCCCGACAGCCAAGTTTAGGGAATTAAATTTCTGCAAATAAAATGGTTCAATCCCAATAACACAATTGTGTATTAACTTTTCTCTCTCCTTAGAGTTTATAAACCTCAAAAAAAATGTGGCCTTGAGCAAGAAACCAATTTTAGAAATGAGTTAAATGACCCAGAGAAAGAGCCTATCAGATTAACTTCTCTCTGGGCCTCTGCAGCTGACAATGACATCAGGCTTGTCACCTCTTTCAGCCCTAATGAATTTTCCAAGAGGGGTGAGCATTTTCAGTCTGCTGTCCTGGCTTCTTTCCAGAATTTTTTAACAATAAGATGGAAACCACTATGTCCAGATGAAAAGCTCATGGAGGAACTAGAGCCCCCCTAACCTCTCACACTCATAGGACATCTTGAGCTTTTATGGATGGCAGAAAAGAACAATTTCTTCCACTAATTTAACTTGAATTGAGAGACTTTCTCATTTCTGCCTGAAAGTCTGGCTGGAGTCTGCAGGACACTCCTTTTATACTGGTCACGGGCTAGCAGAGACCCCTGGAGCATAGACTCAAACTCATAGGACTGTCCAGCAGACTGTCATCTCCTGCTTAGAAGCATAAGCATCCCTCAGAGTCATTCTTGTGCTATTTGAAATCTGGATCTGAGGCCAGGTAAGCATGAAGTGACCTGAAGTGCCACCTGCTTTCTGGGGGGCCCAGACTTCCCACAGAATGGAAATGACCAGTGGAGCAGAGCTGCTCCAAGCATTTCCTGAAACTCACCCAAGTATCGTTGACTGTCTGGAGGTCTGATGGGGGATCAGGGGATGAGTAAGAAGTGGGATCTCCTGCTCTCTGTGCTTTTCAGGGTGGTCCTATTAACAACAAACTGTGTCACCATTTGAGAAAGGTCTTTAAGGTGACTGAGGAGATGGTCCAGTAGTTAAAGTACAAGAGGGACCTGGATCTCTGGCACCATTTGGTCCCCTGGGTATCACTAAGTATGGCCAGAGGTCTCTTCATCAATGTACGTGAACTTCAAAGGTCCCTGAGCACTGCTAGAATAGTGTTCCTGACCCTGGTATTACTGAACCCAAGCAGCCCATTTTTGGGTCCCCTCACTAAACCACTAGGAGCAGTACCCTACTTTGGGCTACCTAAATACCTCACAGGAGGCCACCATCCAAATCCTGTTCTGTTGGATATTTTTAATTATTTGAGCCTAGAATTGGATTCTGATTATACCTAAGCAGAGTTTTGTATGTGATTCTATCTAGGTTTGTAGATTTCCCTGGAATAAAAGATCACTGAGATGCAGGGGTTGAAGGACTGATTGCTTTGCTCATAACTAACACAAGATCACATGGAACTCAACACAGCTTTTCTGCACCCCGACATTAGCTGCCTCTTTCTGGTCCTACATGACCACTTCCGCGTGACAGTACCTAGGCATCCATGTCCTGAAATCCAACTGCTTCATGACAAGTCCCTTTCTGTGAATCTCTCACATGGAAACTCTCAGTGGAAATAGCTTCAGTGGTTCTATGATCCTCATTCAGGCCATCAAGAGGGCACCAGGAATGTGTCTTGGAAAGTGGGTGTTGGGTTGAGGCTGTGGGGATTATGCTCACCCTCCTGAAGTAGGGATAGGCTCCGTGTATGGGCTCACAGGCTGATGGGTCTGCTGACCTGTTCTCTCTCCCCACCACATGCTCAGTGCCTTCCGAGCTCTCCCCCCCCCCCCCAGGTCACCATGTACAAGGGGAGTCCCTGATGACCAGGGGCTGCTGTGTGTTTGGTGGATAAAGAAGGGGAAAATTTTTCTCTGAAACTGAAGCCACATGCAAAAAAGCAAGGGCTCTGGCTGCCTCCTGCTTGATTCTCACCTTCTTGCTCGGGCCACCATCTCCCCCCACACCTCTCTTTTAGCAGAAATTTCTTTTTTTTTTTTTTTTTTTTAAATTTCTTTTTTTTTTTTTTTTAATTATTTTTTATTTAAACACCTTGATTACATACATGATTGTGTTTGGGTTTCAGTCATAAAAGGAACACCACCCATCACCAGTGCAACATTCCCATCACCCAAGTCCCAAATCACCCTCCTCCCCACCCAACCCCCGCCTGTACCCTAAACAGGCTCTACATTTCCCTCATACATTCTCAATATTAGGACAGTTCAAAATGTAGTTATTTCTCTAACTAAACTCATCACTCTTTGTGGTGAGCTCCCTGAGGTGAGCTGGAACTTCCAGCTCTTTTCTCTTTTGTGTCTGAAAATTATTATTACAAGGGTGTCTTTCATTTTTCTTAAAACCCATAGATGAGTGAGACCATTCTGCGTTTTTCTCTCTCTCTCTGACTTATTTCACTCAGCATAATAGATTCCATGTACATCCATGTATAGGAAAATTTCATGACTTCATCTCTCCTGACAGCTGCATAATATTCCATTGTGTATATGTACCACAGTTTCTTTAGCCATTCATCTGTTGAAGGGCATCTTGGTTGTTTCCAGAGTCTTGCTATGGTAAATAGAGCTGCAATGAATATAGGTGTAAGGAAGGGGTTTTTGTATTGTATTTTTGTGTTCCTAGGGTATATTCCTAGGAGTGGTATAGCTGGATCGTATGGGAGCTCGATTTCCAGTTTTTGGAGGAATCTCCATATCGCTTTCCATAAAGGTTGAACTAGACAGCATTCCCACCAGCAGTGGATAAGAGTTCCTTTCTCTCCACATCCCCGCCAACACTGTTTATTCTCATTCTTTGTGATGTGTGCCATTCTCTGGGGTGTGAGGTGGTATCTCATCGTTGTTTTGATTTGCATCTCCCTGATGATTAGTGATGTGGAACATTTTTTCATGTGTCTTTTGGCCATGCGTATTTCTTCTTTGTCAAAGTGTCTGTTCATTTCTTCTCCCCATTTTTTGATGGGGTTAGATGTTTTTTTCTTGTAAAGTTCTGTCAGTGCCTTGTATATTTTGGAGATTAGCCCCTTATCTGATGGGTATTGGGTGAATAGTTTCTCCCACTCAGTGGGTGGCTCTTGTATCCTGGGCACTATTTCCTTTGAGGTGCAGAAGCTTCTCAGCTTAATATATTCCCATCTGTTAATCTCTGCTTTCACTTGCTTGGAGAGTGCAGTTTCCTCCTTGAAGATGCCTGTAATGTCCTGTAGTGTTTTGCCTATGTGCTGTTCTATATATCTTATGGTTTTGGGGCTGATATCGAGGTCTTTAATCCATTTGGATTTTACCTTTGTACATGATGTTAGCTGGGGGTCTAAGTTTAATTTTTTGCAAGTGGCTATCCAATTGTGCCAACACCACTTGTTGAAGAGGCTTTCCCTGCTCCATTTAGGATTTCCTGCTCCTTTATCAAAAATTAGATGGTTGTATCTCTGGGGAACATTTTCTGAGTATTCAAGCCTATTCCACTGATCTGAGGACCTATCCTTATTCCAATACCATGCTGTTTTGATAACTGTTGCTTTGTAGTACAGTTTAAAGTTGGGAAAAGTAATTCCTCCCATATTCTTTTTCCCAATGATTGCTTTAGCTATTCGAGGGTGTTTATTGTTCCAAATGAATTTCAAAAGTGTCTGATCCACTTCTTTGAAGAATGTCATGGGTATCTTTAGAGGGATGGCATTAAATCTGTATAATGCCTTGGGGAGTATTGACATTTTGATGATGTTAATCCTGCCAATCCATGAGCAGGGTATGTGTTTCCATTTCCGTGTGTCCTCTCTTATTTCTTGGAGCAGAGTTTTATAGTTTTCTTTGTATAGGTCCTTCACATATTTAGTCAAGTTGATTCCAAGATATTTGAGTTTGTGTGGTACTATTGTGAATGGGGTTGTTTTCTTAATGTCCATTTCTTCTTTATTACTGTTGGTGTATAGAAAGGCCATTGATTTTTGTGTGTTAATTTTGTAGCCTGCCACCTTGCTATATGAGTCTATTGTTTCTAGAAGCTTTTTGATAGAGTCTTTAGGGTTTTCTAAGTAGAGTATCATGTCATCTGCAAACAGTGAGAGCTTGACTTCTTCCTTTCCTATCTGGATTCCCTTGATATCCTTTTCTTGCCTAATCGCTATAGCAAGTACTTCCAGTGCTATGTTGAATAGGAGTGGTGAGAGAGGACAGCCTTGTCTTGTGCCAGAATTTAGAGGGAAGGCTTTCAGTTTTTCTCCATTGAGGATAATATTTGCCACTGGCTTGTGGTAGATGGCCTTCACTATATTGAGAAAGGTTCCCTCCATTCCCATCTTGCTGAGAGTTTTGATCAAGAATGGGTGTTGGACCTTATCAAATGCTTTCTCTGCATCTATTGATATGATCATGTGGTTTTTATTTTTCTTGTTATTGATGTTGTGTATTATGTTGATAGATTTACGGATGTTAAACCAGCCTTGCATTCCTGGGATGAAACCTACTTGATCGTAGTGGATGATCTTCTTAATGAGGCATTGAATCCTATTTGCCAGGATTTTGTTGAGGATCTTTGCATCTGCATTCATCAGTGATATTGGTCTGTAATTTTCTTTTTTGGTAGCGTCTCTGTCTGGTTTAGGTATCAAGGTGATGTTGGCTTCATAAAAGCTATTTGGAAGTGTTTCTGTTTGTTCAATTTCATGAAAGAGTCTTGCCAAGATTGGCAGTAGTTCCTCTTGGAAAGTTTGATAGAATTCATTAGTGAATCCATCTGGACCTGGGCTTTTGTTTTTCGGCAGACATTTGATTACTGTTTTAATTTCATCAATGGTGATGGGGGTGTTTAGATATGCTACATCCTCTTCCTTCAACCGTGGAAGATTATAAGAGTCCAAGAATTTATCCATTTCTTCCAGGTTCTCATTTTTAGTGGCGTAGAGTTTTTCAAAGTAGTTTCTGATTACCCTTTGAATCTCTGTCATATCAGTAGTGATCTCTCCTTTTTCATTCCTGATACGAGTTATCAAGTTTCTCTCTCTCTCTTTCTTTGTTAGGTTTGCCAGTGGTCTATCAATCTTGTTTATTTTTTCAAAGAACCAACTTCTGCTTTCGTTGATCTTTCGGATTGTTTTTTGAGTTTCCACTTCGTTGATTTCTGCTCTCAGCTTTGTTATTTCCTTCTGTCTTCCTGTTCTTGGGTCCTTTTGTTGAGCATTTTCTAGTTCTATTAGCTGTGTCATTAAGCTACTCAGGTAAGCTCCTTCTTCCTTCCTGATGTGTGCTTGCAAAGCTATAAATTTTCCTCTCAGTACTGCTTTTGCTGTGTCCCATAAGTTCTGAGAGTTTGTGTCTTTATTGTCATTTGTTTCCAGGAACCTTTTTATTTCCTCCTTGATTTCATCTCGGACCCACTGGTTATTGAGCATGAGGCTGTTTAACTTCCAGGTGTTAAAGTGTTTCTTCTGAGTCCCTTTGGAGTTCACAAATAATTTCAGAGCCTTGTGGTCAGCGAAGGTAGTCTGCAAAATTTCTATCCTCTTGATCTTATGGAGGTATGTTTTATGTGCCAGCATGTAGTCTATCCTGGAGAATGTCCCATGTACATTGGAGAAGAATGTGTATCCAGGTTTCTGGGGATGGAGTGTCCTATATATATCCACTAGGCCTCTTTCTTCCATTTCTCTCCTCAGGTCTAGTATATTCTTGTTGGGTTTCAGTCTGGTTGACCTGTCCAGTGTTGACAAAGCCGTGTTTAGGTCCCCCACAATTATTGTGTTGTTGTTGATATTATTTTTCAGATTTGTCAGCAGTTGTATTAAATATTTTGCTGGCCCCTCATTCGGTGCATATATGTTTAGGAGAGTGAATTCTTCCTGCTCTACGTACCCCTTGATTAATATAAAATGTCCGTCTTTGTCCCTTACAACCTTCCTGAGTATAAAGTTTGCATTATCTGATATTAGTATGGCCACTCCAGCTTTTTTATGGGTGTTGTTTGCTTGGATAACTTTTCTCCAGCCTTTTATTTTGAGTCTATGTTTGTTCTGACTATTCAGGTGCGTTTCTTGTAGGCAGCAGAAGGTTGGATTGAGTTTTTTGATCCATTTAGCCACTCTGTGTCTCTTAACTGGTGCATTTAGTCCATTGACGTTGAGAGAAAGAATTGTCCTGGGATTTAACGCCATCTTTATTTCAAAATTTGGTGTGTCTTTTGGGTAGTCTTGTCTTAGATTAGGTCTTTCAGTTTTTCTCTTAAGACTGGTTTTGTGTCTGTGAAGTTTCTGAGCTGTTTTTTGTCTGTGAAACCATGTATTCTTCCATCAAACCGGAAAGTGAGTTTTGCTGGGTATAGTATTCTGGGTGAAGCATTCATTTCATTCAGTCTTGTCACAATATCCCACCACTGCTTTCTGGCATTGAGCGTTTCTGGTGACAGGTCTGCTGTAAATCTCAGGGAAGCTTGCTTGAACATGATTTCCCCTTTTGATCTTGCTGTTTTCAGAATTCTGTCTCTATCTGTGGGATTTGTCATTGTGACTAGGATGTGTCTTGGGGTGGTTTTTCTGGGGTCTCTTTTGGTTGGTACTCTTCGGGCATGCAGGATTTGATCACATATATTCTTTAGCTCTGGGAGTTTCTCTTTAATGATGTTCTTGACCATTGATTCTTCCTGGAAATTTTCTTCCTGGGTCTCTGGGACTCCAATGATTCTTAAGTTGTTTCTGTTGATCTTATCATAGACTTCTATTTTCGTCTGTTCCCATTCTTTGACTAATTTTTCCATTGTCTGCTCATTTGCTTTAAGTTTTTTGTCCAATCTCTCCTGCTGTATGGAATTGTTATGTATCTCATCTTCCACAGCACCAAGTCTATTCTCAGCTTCTGATACCCTGTCCCAGAGCTTATCCATTTTGTCATTCACTTCGTTTACTGAGTTTTTCAGGCCTGTTAGTTGACATGTTATTTCAGTTTGGAGTTTTGTCATTTCTGCCTTCATATTTTCTTGGTTCTTATTAGTGTTCTGTTCAACTCGATCCATGGTTTCTTGGAGTCTGTTGAGCACCTTCCATATTGCTAGTCTGAAGTCCTTATCTGAGAGGTTGATTAGTTGTTCAGTCATTATCTGGTCCTCAGAATTGTCATCTTCATTCTCTATGTCTGATGCTGGCCTGCGCTGTTTCCCCATTGTCACATTTGTATTGTGGGTTTTTCTACGTGTTGTAGTGGTATTCATTGTCTATATGATGTAGGCAGCACACTCCTCTGGCTCCTCCCTTTCTGGATGGGCTGACTTGCCTCTAAGGGAGGGGAGTCCTCCGTGGATGAAGCCTCACACTGGGTCAAATCTTAGGCCCGAGCATGTAACAGAGAAGACAGTCCAGAGAGAAATGTTTGCTTCTGTGATATAGCGCCGTTCTTAGTGTGATTTTTCCTTCTTGTTGCAATGGAGTTCTTTCCTTAGAAAGAGTGCACGGCCGCGTAGCGAAGCGGAGCGGCCGTGCTCCTCTGAGCCTCTTTTTGCCCCACTCGCAAGAGTTTCACGCAAGAGGACAGTAGACAGACATAGACAGGTCACACTCACAGTCTTTCACAGCTGAGCCCCACTGGGCCGGTGTACTTTCGCGGATTTTCCCCGCCTGGTGTCACACACAGGGAGCCAGCTTTTGCAAAGGATAGCCGGTTTTTATGCTCTGAAGTCCCTCCCTGAAAATGGCGTCTGGGCGAGCGAGGTTTCTGGAGGCTCTTTTTGCCCCACTCGCAAGAGTTTCACGCAAGAGGACAGTAGACAGACATAGACAGGTCACACTCACAGTCTTTCACAGCTGAGCCCCACTGGGCCGGTGTACTTTCGCGGATTTTCCCCGCCTGGTGTCACACACAGGGAGCCAGCTTTTGCAAAGGATAGCCGGCTTTTATGCTCTGAAGTCCCTCCCTGAAAATGGCGTCTGGGCGAGCGAGGTTTCTGGAGGCTCTTTTTGCCCCAGTCGCAAGAGTTTCACGCAAGAGGACAGTAGACAGACATAGACAGGTCACACTCACAGTCTTTCACAGCTGAGCCCCCAGCAGAAATTTCTTAACCTTATTACTTTATATTGCAAAACCATTATCTCATACTTTTATTTAAACTTCACTAATTTATAGGCTTTTTAACCTATCTCCCTTTTTAATACAGCTTGGAATTCACTCTTCCTTTTATTCCTCCATCCCCCACCCATTTTATCTCAAGTTTAATATCTGGGATTTAAATTCTTGTCTTTTAATTCTCTCTCTCCCATCTTTAGTAGTTGTCAGCTTTTTAAACCTCTTTATTTTATACTTCATTTGTTTCCCTTATTCCCCTCCCTTTGAGCATATTCCCATTTTATTTGCAATGGGGGTTGTCTGCTCTCTCTCTCTCTCTCTCTCTATATATATATATATTACATATATATGTATAATGCCTGAAGGAAAAAAATTATCCTGTTTTATACTTTTTTGACTTCAAGTCATTGAGACGAGTCAAAGGAAGAGACATCTGGTTGGCAGAGCCCTTTCGAGTCGGCATTGGGTGGAGATGGAGCTGGACATTGATAGAAGAGTGGCTGCTATGTTACCATGGGGCCACAACAGGGCAGTGTGTTCTGGAAAGTTCCATCCTTTCTTCTCCTTTGGGACACACAAGGCAGTGGAGGGGGTCATTTGCTGCAGTCCTCCTTCCTCAATGCACCCTGGAAATTCCTGCAAGATAGTTTCTCTCTGCTGATATCCCTGAGCATATATTCCTTGGAGCAGGACCAACGATGGGGCCTGGGAGCCTGGAAGCCTTTGGTCAGCTACAGGTAGAACCCAGAGGTCTATATCTGCCTTTCCATTTTGCCTCTGGCTTTCTGTTTCCAAACAAAATTTGGAGCTGGAGAGATGGTGCAGTGGGTAAGGCACTAGCTTTGGAAATGGCTAACACTGGGCCAATTCCTGACATCACTTATGGTCTCAAAGGTCTGCTACGATGATGTCATGATGATCCCTGAGCAGAGAGCCTGCAACAGTGTTAGGTGTAATTCCCCCCCACCCCACAGCTAAAAAAAAATCAATCCCAAACCAAATCAAGAATATTTAGCATTTCACAGGGGAGGCCAAAGCATTGTCCTGCCTGTTCCTGTTGCCAGCATTTCTTTTTGCCATGAGGGTTTGAAGAGTTCTAGGACTGGGAGGGGGATATTTCCAGGCAGGGAGACCTCAGAGAAGTGGGCTCGCAGCTCAAGTCAGCTGCATTGTTGCACACAAGTGACCTCAGTGAGAGCTATCCATGCAGTTGTCATGCACAACTCTGCAGGCTTCTGCCAGCATCACCACCACCACCAACTCCACCAGTGCCATTAAAGGGACTAGAAATTATCTGCCTGTCTGCCTGCCAACATGAGTCCACCTCTGGACTCTTGCATATGTGATCAAAACCAAATTTTTGGATGATCCCTTGCTGAGGCCAGGAGATGACTCAGTGGCCAAGACATCTGTTATGTAAGTGTGAGGCTACAAGTGAGCCCCCCCCAGGTTGCCCATATGTGCCTATGCCCACCCTGGCTACTTGTGCCTTGCAGCTCTGCAGTCTGGTCCCTCAGCACTGAAGGCATTTTTCACTATAGCTAGGGGTGCAAAAGTACCTCAACTGACAAAGGTATGACCCCCTTTGGGAGACACCACTGCCAAAAAGATAACTGAGGGGGGTGGGAAGATGAGTTCCAGCTGCAGGATCTGCACCAAACTGGGAATAGCCCCAGTGATCATCACTGGGTGTAGCCCCCCACAAAAAATAATACTTCCCAAAGATGTCTAAGCACTATAAATAGGACTGCACTATAATAATAAGCATATGGATGAGAACTGAAAGAACACATATTGTCTTTGAGGAACACTATATCGAGTGTGTCTGAGTTCCAGGGCTCCACAGCAGCCTGACCCTTGCTAGCACGGATGTGAGTGCCACAGGACAGGAACATGACCCGAGGCTGAGCAAAGCAACCCAATATCCTGACCCGTGGTTCCTGAAGGAATGCTAAGAGTATGTACAGTGGTCAGGAAGCCTCAGGGTGGTGCAGGGTGGTGGGACCCTGGAGAAGGGAAGCTGCAGGGGCATGACTCCTGTAACTGACTCTGCAGCCTCTTGGAAAAGTGGCCCTTCCCCTCCCTCTGCTCCCCCTCTCCCCCCAGCACACATTAGCAAGAGACGTTTGGGAAACTGTGTGGTTACAAGGCAGGCGCCTGAATGAATTCTGAAGGAGATGGTACATTTTTTTAGCCACCTAATTGAATCTGTGGCAGTAAATCTTTTAGTCTTCTCTTAGCATTTAGAATTTCAATTTACTCCATGGATTTTTGTGCTCAACCCCCAGTGAAAATGAGCATTTATGCCGAAAAGCTTTTAATCAACTGTTCTCAGAATGTCAGTCCCCCTTATCTTTGAAGCCCACTGAAATCTCGGGGCTGATGGTTCTAAAGCTGTGTTCAGCAGGGCTGTTCTCCCTCTCCTGTCCTCACACCCTCTATCATGGTTTCATCAGACTCGGTTTGGATGTGCCTCCGCCTGTTAATCTTCTTAGATTTCTCTTTTAAGGTGAAATTTCCACTTCAATCCTGCTGCGCTAATCTATGAAGATTCCCAGTGGCTGCCCGTTCGTAGATGGAGATCTGGCTCACAGATGGTCAACTGCACAGCCTTTAATTAAAAGGGCCACGTCTTCTCCAACATTGTTTGTGGAACTATATAATAAAGGAAGTGGTAGCCTGAGTGCTCACTCTCATTTTTGTTTCTTTTGATGGGGAATTTTAGGGTCACAGCTGGTGGTGCTCAGGGGTTATTCCTGGTTGTCTGCTCAAGAGTGACCCCTGACGATGCTCCAGGCATTGTATGTGATGTCAGGAGCGGAACCAATGTTCTGAGTGAAGTACCCTATCTCATGTCCTATCTCTCTGGATCCATCTCTCCTGGTCAAAGCAAAACTAACTTGTAACATTATCCTTACTGGAGTAGATATTTTTTTGCTAAGTGTCAACTGTTTCATTGACTCATGATCAATCAAAGACTTCATGGGGTGAGGGGACTAGGAAAAGCAAGTAGGGTTTGGACCACACCTGGATCTCTTAGTGGTGGATCTCTGGGGAACCACAAGTGGGATTTAACTAGAGTTGGCCACATTTGGGCAGTACCTTAATCCTTGTACTATCTCTCCATCACAGAAAAGTACTCTTCAACATTTCGGTGGCTAAACAGATAAGGCCTCCAGCTATATTCCTGGACAGTTCTCTTTACCCCCCACCTCCTACCTCCAGGTCCTTACACCTCCATGCTAGATACTAGGCTCCTGCCTGGAACCTTTCAGTTCTCTGAGAGTGGCCACCAGGAGGCAGCATGAACCACCTTCCCCCCACCCACCGGAGGATCAGCTAATCAGTGCTTCTGTTGCCCTGACCCCCTGCGTGGGCAGCAATGTTCTCTCATCGATTTCTCCCTGGTCCTCTGATTTCCGATGAGCCTAATCAGCTGTGCAGCCTTCAGTCCTTTGCTCCTTGATTTGTCAGGAGAATGAGTTATCTGAGCAGACGGTCTCTGTGATTTGTAGGTTGGAGAACTCAGCTGTACTGCGGTGACCTTTTCAATATTCTGTTATTAGATGGGTTGGCCATTTCAACTTCCTCCTGAACAAAGCGTCTCCCACATGTGCTGAAGAGGGAGAATGGCCAGTTAATCAGAACACCCAATGCTGAAAAGGTCGAAGCAGGGCCGAGGGTATTAACATTCACAGGCGGCTTTAACATCTCTCAGACTGCCTAGTGTGCGACCTGTGGTGTCTAGGGGGACTAGACAAGGCGTGGACTACATCCTCAGGTCTCCCGCCTCCCCACCTCCATGAGGACCCATCTGCATGGGCCTTGCTCTACCAGGACTCTCTACCAGGGCTCTTGGTTCCTTTCTAGTTACCAACACCTTCTAGACTTCCTGCTGATGCCCCAACCAGTCTGGCACCTATGAGTCCTGCCTATTCCAAGCCCCTCCCAATTCAGGACTGGGCACATGCTGCGTCTTAGCTTGAAGAACTGCCTCACGTCTATGCCTAGCAGCCTCCTTTTCCATACTGGGCTCACAACTTAACTGCCTTCTCCTCGCAGATGCCCATGCAGGCTCCCTAGATGGGAAAGCCCACTGAGATCCCAGGCCCACCCTGTTAGAGGACAGTGTCACAGTATCTCACAGACTGGACTCAGTCCACCTTGTCTTCTCTTCTCAAATCCAAATCACTCAGTGACAAGGACATGGTTCTCAGGGCTATCACATTCCTGGCACTCAGCCAGTTGTAGGTATTTAACTGGTGCTCAAGGATAGGTAAGAACTGAGGTTGGGTCTACCCTACCTCCTTCCTCCAGTCAAATGTTGAAAGCCCCAGCCCACCACATAGACCTGTTGGGAGGTGACCAGATTATGAGCGTGTGTTTTTGAGAAGGAACAGGAGTGCTTGCCAGCACAAAAATCCTCCCTCATATCGGAGCTGTGGCCCTTGACTGAAGCCCTGTAATCTGAATGAGAACCATGAAGAATTGGTACTTCCTGTGGAAACTACTAACTCTCAATAGAGATTGCCATTTACTTCTGATACCTGCTGGCCATAAAACATTCTTCATGTGTGTCTCCCTTTCTCTTTCCCTGCCTTGGGAGACCACAAGGCATACACTCTGCACCTCAGCTGGAGAGTCTAACTTGCCATGGGGACTTGGATGAGAAGTAGCAATGGAACTGAAGATGCAGTTTCTCCCACGAGCAGACAGCAGCAACACGTAGAGCCATGGAACCACTTTCCCAGCCTGATGAACTCAGCCAATGCACTCACCCTCCAACGAGCCCCTCAGCCTCAATCCTTTAAGTTCCTGTGGCCTGATTCTGGCACAGGATACTTGAATGATGCAAGATGGCATGTAAACTGGCATGTGCAGTGAGACAAATCCAGTAGGGCCAGGATGCCAGGGAGTCATTGTGGGCGTGATCAAAGCTGGGAGGGTGTCTATCCTTCCTTCCTGCAGGAGCCCGTGTGCTCTGGCTCCTGGCGTCCCATGTGGACACCCTTCCAAATTGTTTGGCTACTCTCAGGGCTGCATTTCACCTAGTGAAGACCTGCTGGCAGGAGGGCTTTTCTCTAGTGCCAACTGACTTTTTCTGCAAAAGTGGATTTTCCAGCAGACAGCGCTTGGGGTCCTGGACTTTCTTTTGGTGGCAGAAGCTCATTTGAGACCATTTGAGGTGTCTCAGACCACGTAACTGGCTGCAGATGCAGCTTCCATGTGGCCTCAAGCTTACCCATGGTGCCTGGCCACACGCCCACACTGAGCACTACTAGCCTTGAGCTGCCTGAGTCTGTCCTTTGCTTGTTCATGCTAATCTCTTTATGTCTTTGAAGCACCATGCCCAGCTGGCAGGGGAGACTTGGCAGAAGATGCTCATGCCTTTTGACAAGGCGACAGCCAGTTACAAGTAAGTTGTTGCACTTGGTGGTGGCCCTAACCACTGTGCCTTGGGCACTGGCCACCTATCAGTGGCTTCTCCTAGGGGGCAGAAAGTCAATGGAGTATGCCCACTTTCCCCACTATACAGAAGGAAAAACAGGCTGCCTTCTAAATTTGCTCCTGGTCTCTACCCCAGGGGGCATCAGGGTTCTTTCTCAGCTCTGTAGACCTTCCCAGAGCTCCCTAACCTGCTATCTATGGTCTAAAAGTGCTCAGCTGTGTGCAGTACCTCCTACATCCCACATGGGGTAAATTGTAGACAGACCAGTGAGCACATTGGTCCCAATGACACCATTAACACTTGTGACAGACATTTCTGCAGGGACTCTCAGGCACCTGGTTGCCTGTAAGCAGCCATGCTTAGTGATCCCATCCCCATAAAGTTCCAGGAGACAAAAGTCCAGAGCACAGTTTTGTGGCAAGACAAAGGCAACCAGGAACTGAGCTCAGCTGTGAATAAAGAGATTCTACTGCTCAAGCCCTGTGTGGGGCTGGTCTGGCCCCAGCCTCCAGGAAGACCCCATCCCATGAACCCTCAAAAGCCAGGGAAGAGTGAGTCCTACCACCTTCTGGTTGACACCTTTAATCAGACCTGAGTTCCCATGAGACCAGCTCTCGTGCAGAGAGGGCCCTGGCTACTGCGTAATTCTCAGTGTGGGCCAAGGGAGGACAAGGGGATGTGGGAGGTGCTGCCAGGGTGGTAGGCAGGTGAGAAGAGGCTAAGTGGGCAGCAGAGCCACTCTACCAGGTAGGCCTCTCCTGTTGCTCCCAGGTAGCCCCATCCTGCATTTTCCTTTCCTGAAACTGCAGCCTAGGGTGGTATCCAGAGGGTGAAGGAGGCCATGCCAGGCCCCACCCAGCCTGAGGAGTGACAGAGTGTGTCTGTGTCCCTGTACAGAGAGAGCCATTCAGGGGTCAGCTGCTCTGGCTTCCTTTGATGAAGGTGTGTGAGGACGATGGGGAGCAGAGCACTTGGGACCCGGAAGGCAGATGGGGGGTGTGGGGAGGTGGGTGGGCATAAGTCAGCCACAGAGCAGCCCTGAGAGGGTGGAGCTGCAGGAGTGGGGAACAGGGAAGCCCCTAGGCTAAAGGAACCCCCCAGTATGAGGTAGGGATGGGGCTGGAGTGCTAGTCACTCTGGGGCAGAGGTTGTGCTGTCTTAGGTGACATGATGGGGTACAAAGTGGGTCCCCAGCACAGACAAGAGTTTGACATCAGGCCTGTGAATACAGAGCTAGAGGTACTCCCCAGCCCAGCTCTAGCCTGGCCCTACTTCAAGGTGCCCTGAGCCTGTGTTATTCATCCCTGCTGGGCCACTGGTGACACTCACCTCCAAACAACCACCCTTGCGCTGGGGATCCAGCCTGAGCATTCATTCACCTTTGAGCAGACACTCCTGCCTGGGAATGGCGCCCCTCCCTACCCCCCATCTGTATGGCTCTCACAACCTGTAGACTTGAGGTACAGTGTTCCAAAAGTTCCCTAGAAAGGGGGGTGGGGTCCCAACAGTGGGGCTGTCACTTTCTGTGCTTCTCCAGTCCTGCAATCAAGCCCAGGGTCTAGGCACAGAAAAGTTAGTTTTGTCTTAAAAGGCACTAATGGGCCTCACTTCTAGGCAAAAAAAAAAAAAATCCACCATGGTTTAAAGGCCTTTCAACACTTTCCCTTTTGGATGAAGATGGTTGCAGTGCACTAGTCTGGCCAAATGTGTACAGGTTTTAATCTTGCTCTTGGAGTAAAGTTCAACAAAATACCCTCAGTTCAGCTACTCAGGCCAGGCCTGTGCTGGCAGCCAGGACTAAAAGACTTAGAGGAAGAGCCAGGAATTCCAATATTTTAGAGCTGGGAGCACTTGGAGACCATCAAAAAATCATGCCAACATCCTGGAAATGAGTGGAATACAGGGTAAAAGGGGGCTGGCACAATGCTTCATTGATGACTAATTAAAAGAAAGTTTCTATGAGAATTTTAGGAGGGCTGTGATTTGGACCTCCTGTCTCTCTGGGAAGATTGTCTGCTGATATACAGTGAACCCTAACCACTTACCACCTACCCAGAACACACATACTCTCTCATATATACATGTATACACACATTTGCCTACACCTGCCTCAGAAATATACACATATAAACATGTATACACACATGTACACATAAGTATATGCATATTCATATATATACACACAGAAGAACATTTCTAAAGTTACACACCGGGGGAGGAGAGAAATGGGGGGCGTTGGTGGTAGGAATGTTGCACTGGTGAAGGGGTGTTCTTTTTTTATAACTGAAACCTAACTCCAAAGATGTTTGTAGTCATGATGCTTAAATAAAGATATTAATTTGAAAAACTAATCAAAAAATGAAAAAAGTCACACATCAAAATTTTCACAATTCTTTCTGGTGATGACATATTTTTAGTGCTTTTCTGTATTTCCCATATTTTATACAAACAATACCTTTACCAATACTTCTGCAATGAAACTTAAAAATAAAGAAAGCAATCACTTAAGAAAGAATAACCACAACCACACCAAATCAAGGATTTCCTACCTTGATTGATTTCTGCCCTACACTAGTTCTTCATTGTCAGAAACTAGAGGAAACAGAGCAGATTGAAGGGAAACATCTTAGGAATAAGACAATGTCCAGAAGAAATAGGTGCTCCCTGGTGACAAGAATGAGTCTTTCTTTTTACTTGCTTTCTTGGAGACAACTGATTCTTGGGGCAGCGGCTCCAAATGCCCACCCATTGGGAGCTTTCTGTCATGCCTGGCACAGTAACAGACTGAAGTTGATCAGTCTTATCTCTTGATCAGTCAATCTCTTATTGACACATTTTAGAGTGAGGTCAACCATTATGGGAAAGGAGGGCATACACACTCCTGGAAGCCTTGAGAACAGGCATCCTGCCTGAATCAGCTGATACACAGCTCTACATCCAGTGAGAGACACATAGTCTTTGTGCCTAAGAGATGCTGCTGAGTTCACTTCTCAACTCTTCGCTAGGGAATACACAGATTCGATGCAACAGAAATCAAATTCCCAACAGGGTGCATGCATGCACTGAATGAGCTGATTCCACAATTTACAGCCACAAAGGCCAAGGCAGCCATGCCACTGCTGGAGAGGAAGACCAAGGACTTGCCCTTTAAGTCACCAACACTTATGAGGTCCTCTTAAGACTGTGGCTGGCACAGGAATAGAGCAACAGAATTGATAAAAAGAGCTCCACAACAGAACCCCCAAAGAAAAGAACCATTTCCTCTAGAACAGAGATGTTATTGTCAGCCCTGGGGAACAGACAGATATTTTAATAAAGAGAGGCAGCACATGTTAGACTCCATGAGAAAAAATAAAACTGGGCTTATCCTTTATACTATACACACACACACACACACACACACACACACACACACACACACACACACACACACACCAAGTACTTCCAGGTAGACTGAAGAAAATAATGGCAAGATTCCATTTTAGCTATAGCAGAGTTGGTATTTAAAAAAAAATTAAAAGACAAATCACCAACCATTAGGAAATTGTCCTCAGGATATTCAACACATGAAGACACTTGTTTTAATGAACTAAATCTCAGAAAGAAAAGTGAGTCTTAGCAGAGCCTGGGATCCTTGCTCTGTTCCCAGCCCAGCTCAGCCTATAAAGTGTCTTCTCGGCTTCTCCCAGGCAGACCTTCCCAGGTCGGTAGGACACCAGGATTTCTCAACACCCAGCTCCAAACCATAGACCTAATTTCTGGGCCAATGAAGCTGAAAGAGCGGAGATTTTTTTCTTATGTCTAGTCTGTTTCATAATTCAGCCCACTCATGGGACAAAGGGGTCCAGGCTGAGAGAAACAAGGTGAGAAAACTAGAGGCAACCATTTCCAGCTAGCATCCCACTCATAACTAGGGTTTTAGCTATGATAGCATTAGGTAATTATCTCTACCTCAACATCTGAGGCACTGGCTTGGAAAATCTTACGGATGCATGGAGCAGGCCATAAAAATAAGGATCCAATGGCAAAGTGCTGACATTTTTTGTAACACAGTATGGTGAAGCCCAAGTTTACTTAACACTGGAAATGTTGGTAATAGGCAATAAAGAAGAATCTAGTATCTGACACATTAAGCTAACTTCATGTTGAATACTTTATAAGAGGAGAGAGCTTGAAATGAAAATGAAAATAACAAATATCTCAGAGGAATGTGGCACACCATTAAACATACCAGCAACATATATATATATATATATATCATATAAAATACATTATATTATACATTTATATAGATAAAACAGGGATACCAGAAAGGGGGGGAGTTAAACAATAAGAAATTTTAAAGGACTAATGGCTGATAACACACCCAATTTGACAAAAAAAACATTAATCCACACATTCAAGAAAGACAAGTTTCATGAAGGATAAACTTGAAAAGGTCCTCATTCTGAAACATCATAGTACAATTATAAAAGACAGAAAAATTTTAAAGCAGCAATAAAAAAATGATCCAAAGGAACCTCTAAGATAACTAACAGCTGACATAAAAAACAACAGCAGCCACGAGGCAGTGGGATGCTATTATCAAATGCTCAAAGAAAAACAAGTCTGCCAACAAAGAATGTTGTAGCCAACAAAACTATTTTCCAAAAATAAGGGGGAAATAAGGACAGTCCCAGATAAATAAAAACTAAAATAAGCTGTACCTTTCATTCTGTACTTTACAATAAATATCAAGGGAAGCTCTTTAGGCTGAAAGCAAGTGGCCCCAGATGGTAATTCAAAGCTACACACACAAGTAAAGAGCATTGACAAAGATAATTATGCAATTACAGATGATAGTCTAAAAGCACAGTTCTCCTCCGTGTCTTAGTTGATTTAAAGAGCGATGATAAAAAACAACATGTACGTAATTGTGTTCTATAATGTGGTGTCCTTACATCAAAAATGTAATCTAACAATAACACAGATGGGAGGGAGGTGGGAGAGAGGTGGAAGGGAGAGAGCAGAAGTCAATTGGGGAAGGAAATGACTCCAAATGGTATTTTACACCCACAAACAATGAAGGCAGTCAGAAAGGATGAATAAAAAAGTTAAAATCACACACTACTTTAAATAAATACTTTAAATATATGTCTTACCCACAACTTCCTTGAATTGATATAAAATGATAAAAATGAACAATTATAATGATATATTGCTGAGTTGGCAACATAGATGTAATGTATAAATAATAACAAAAGAAAAATAGGAAGGGAAAGTAAAGGCAGAGAGGAGTGATATTTCTACATTTCAGTAGAATTTAATATGAGTCTGAAGTAGATTCTGATACATTAAGAAATATTTGAGGAGAGATAGCATGGAGGTAAGGTGTTTGCCTTTCATGCAGAAGGTCATCGGTTCGAATCCCAGCGTCCCATATGGTCCCCTGTGCCTGCCAGGAGCAATTTCTGAGCATGGAGCCAGGAGTAACCCCTGAGCACTGCCGGGTGTGACCCAAAAATCAAAAAAAAAAAAAAAAAAGAAATATTTGGTTAGTGTAAGAGCAATCACTAAGAACATAGATACAAAAATACTGTAAAATTGCACTGAAGGACTTAAAATATACTAGAAATTATTTGAGACCAACAAAAAAGGAGTAGAGGAACAAAATGATAAAAGATAAAAAGAAGGGAAAGTAAAATGTCAGCTGTAAGTCAAATATTAAATGTAAGTAGTTACGCAATGTTGTGTATGTAAACATTTTAATGGGATTATTATGTTACTGACCCTACCCTGATCGGTGATTGTACCCTACCCTAGGGTGTAACCTGGCATTCTGCTTCCACCCTACGTGGTACCTGATTCTGGGGCATTAAAACAAGGGTCTGTATAAGGCGAGAGGCTTTTTGTCCTGGACCTATTCTTAGGCCTTTTGGCTTTGGCCTCTTCACAGAATGAAGAGCTGTTTTCTTTGGAAGCCTGACTGCCTGTTGGCTTTCTTCCCGCTGCATTCACCTCAGAACCGCCAACTGAACAGGGTAAAAGACGTGTGGTCCGAGCTGGAGGAGAAAGGCCTCATCCTCCATCCCTCCATCAGTCAACCTCTTCAGGGGCTGAATTGCAACAACGCAATAGAGTGAAAAAACAGAAACCATAGGAAAATACAAAAAAAAAAATACAACAAGATCCAGGAATATGGGGGTGGGGTTTTGGACCATACCTGGCAAAACTCAAGACTTTATTCCCGGGTTGGTGCTTAGGGATCACTCTTGTCCCAGGGACAATCTAGTATGTTTTGGGTCAAATCACAGTCAGTCATAAGCAAGGCAAGAGCCTTATTCGTTGTCTATCTCTCTAGACCTTTGTTTCTGGGCCAGAGTCAGTGGTACTTAGAGTTTGCCCAGAGATCAGTCCTTTCTGTGCTCTGAGAACTATATACAATGCTGGAATTAGCTGCATCCAAGACAAGTGCCTTAAACTCTGCATTATCTCTCCAGTTCTAACATTTCTATATATTAGCACGAAAAGTTATGAAAAAAATGCTATTTGAAACAGATTAAAAAATGAATTAACTTAGTAAGGAGAAACAAACAAAACAAAAATCATGCATCAAAACTACCAAAAATTTGCTAAGGACAAACAAAATAAATGGAAAGACATCTCATGGTTATGGGTTAGAAGACCCATAACCCAGTGTTGAGAAGGCAACTCAACACACAGACATATATATTCAGTAAAATACTGAGCTAAATCCCAACTGGAGTCTGCAGAGAATGTGACAAGATGGGGAAATTTAGATAGAAATGTAAAAGACCAGAACAACCAAAGTGAAATCACAAGAGTAGAGTTAAAAGCTGGAAGATTCATCTGTCTGATTTCAAAGCTTGCTACAAAGCTATAGTAATCAACACAGTGGGATATCAGCATGGGAATAGACATATAGATCACTGGTTTAGATGTTGGAATTACAAAGAAACTTTCACAATTGTAGTTTGCTGATTTTCACCTAGAAGGCCACGGCAGTTTAAAGGGAGAGAGAAGGCTGAAAGCAGACAGTACTAGAAGTGACTATTCATTAGCAACAGCAGGATGTAGGCCCTTTTTGATAATATATGCAAAAATTACCCCAAAATGCTAAATATAACACCTAAATGAAAAATATAAATGTAGAAAACATAGAGGTTTTGTAACCTGGGGTTAATCTTCTTAAATTTACAAAATCCTTCTTAAATATAGTACCAAAAGCACAAATGACAAAAGAAAAAATAATATATTTGATAAAATTTAAAAACGTTTTTTTTATTTAAAGAATAGCTGAACAAAGTGAAAAAAATGGGAGAAAATATTTTTAAAGAATATTCCTGGTAAGAAACTTATACTCAGAATACATATGAATGATTGCAGCTCAATAATAAAGTAACAAATTGCCCAATTAAAGTGAATAAATGGATCTTAAGAAATAGTTCTTCAAAGAATATATATGGCCAATAATCATTTAAAAGTATATTTAATGGGGCTGGAGAGTGCACAGCAGGTAAAGCGCTAGCCTTGCATGTGGCTGACCTAGGTTTGATCCCCAGCATCCCAGTTGGGGATCCAAGCACTACCAGGAGTAATTTCTGAGTTTAGGGCCAAGAATCATCCCTGAATACTGGGTGTGACCCAAAAACAACCCAAAAAAGTATATTTAATAACATTATCCTCCAGGGAAATGCAAATCAGAATTACATAAGATACCACATCACATCTACTTGGATGACTAATGAGACTGTTAACTTCGAGCCTTAGCCAGGATGTAGAGCAGCTGAAACTCAAATAATGCCAGTGGGAAGGAAAATGGTGCAGTCACTTTGGAAAACAGTCTAGCAGGTTTTCAAAATGTTGAACATGAAGTTAGCAATTCTACTCCTAGGTAAATCCGCTAGAGAAATGGTGACATATGTCTATACAAAAGCATGTACACAAATGTTTCTCACAATACCTTGGTAAACAACATTTAAATGGAAAATACTCAGATGTTTGTCTATAGGTGGATGAATAAAATCTGGCAAATCCAGGCAATGGTTTGGGAATACAAAGAAACAAGGACTTATTTGTGCTACAATTACAGTTAGGGCATAAAAATATGGTGCTAAAACTAATCTCAGAAGACCACACATCACAAAACTCATCCATTTGAAAGATATATGCATGCCTATGTTGATTATAGCATTTAGTACAATAGCTTGGATATGAAAACAGCCCGAATGCCCAACAACAGAGAAATAGATAAAGAAGTTGTGGTTTGTATACACAATACAGCTATAAAAAAATAAAATCATACAGTTCTGTGCAACCTGAATGGAATAGAGGGCATCATGCTGAGTGAAGTAAGTTTGAGGAGAAAGGCAACAACTGATATTCTCACTTGTGTGGTATATAGAGTGACAAACAGTGGAAGGAAAGGGAAGGCATCAATAATAATATCAGTGATATCAATAAAGATGTCAATGATTGTAAACTCTTGGCCCTAGATTACAGAAATACAAATGCCAAAGAAGGAGAAATGAGGAGGAGAGGAATGAGGAGTGGAGTGGTCAAGGCATTGGTCAAAGGTCTTAGACAGGAGGGACAGAGAGATAGCAAGGTGTTTGCCTTGCATGCAGAAGAACGGTGGTTCTAATCCCGGCATCCCATATGGTCCCCCAAGCCTGCCAGGAGTGATTTCTGAGCGTAGAGCCAGGAGTAACCCCTGAGTGCTGCCAGGGTCTTAGACATTTTGATGGTCAGGAGGTGAGATAACTATGTATATCAAAATCATAGAGTCAATGTTATTGTTGACATATTAACATATGACCCAAACTATAATAAGTAAATTTTTGGTTTTTTGGGTCATACCTGGCAGTACTCAAGGGTTTCTCTTGGCTCTATGCTCAGAAATTGGTCCTGACAGGCTCAGGGGCTATATGGGATGCTGGGATTCGAACCACTGACCTTCTGCATGCAAGGCAAATGCCTTACCTCCATGCTATCTCTCCATCCCCTAATAATAAATTTTATTTATTTTTAATATATTTATTTAAACACCATGATTACAAATATGATTGTAGTTGGGGTTCAGTCATGTAAAGAACACCCCCTTCACCAGAGCAACATTCCCATCACCAATGTTCCAAATCTTCCTCCTCCCCACCCCACTCCCACCTGTACTCTAGACAGGTTTTCTACTTCCCTCATTCATTCACATTGTTAGGGTAGTTCTCAGTGTAGCTATTTCTCTAACTTCATTCACCACTCTTTGTGGTGAGCTTCATGTAGTGAGCTGGACCTTCCGGCCCTCCTCTCTTTAATTTTTCTTAAATTTTTATTTTTAATAACATGAGTGTTCTATGGAGGTAGAATGAGGAGAGGGAGGGAACGATGGGCCATTGATGGAGACACTGACACTGGTGTGGGATTGGAGTTGGAACACTGAATGTCTAAAACTCTTTGTTAAAGCCTGTTTAGAGTACAGGCGGGGGTCGGGTGGGGAGGAGGGAGACTTGGGACATTGGTGGTGGGAACGTTGCACTGGTGATGGGTGGTGTTCTTTACATGACTGAAACCCAAACACAATCATGTATGTAATCTAAGGTGTTTAAATAAAATTAAAAAAAAATGAAAGACCGAGGGTGGGGCGGGGAAAAGAGAAAAAAATTGAAAGACTGCATTTTGTATAAATATACAGGACATATATAGAGATATAGTAAGAAGTACATTAGTGAGAGTGTATGTAAATGTGTGTGTGTTGGAGTGATAAAAGAGTAAGGTTTTTTTCTGAAAATGATAGAAATGCTTGAAATTGATTATGGTTACGGCTGCACAACTTAGTAGCTATATTAAAAGCTACTGAATTGTATACTTCAAATGGATGGATTGAATGGTATTTGAATTATATATCAATAAAGCTTTTCCATTAAAGTGAAATGTAAAAAGCAACATATAAATAAAGTAGATGATAATGTAGAATAATGTAGGGCCTTAGGAGCAGGGGAAGACTGTAGAAGATACACTAACCATCGGGGAAAGGCTGTTCTATTTTTAATTGAGATATAACTGATTATTCAACACTGCATCAATTTAAAATACACAATTTTCTGATTCAGACACTTGTACTTGTATTTATAGATTGCTTGTGAAGGGGATGTTTGATAGATTCAACTACACTAATATTAAGAACTTTAAGGACTGAAGTTTAGCTCAGTAGTAAAGCTCATGCCTTGCATAGATATTCTTGTTTCCACCCCTGGAACAGAATGCAAAATTAAGAATATAGATCCTTAAAAAAGAAACCAAGAGAGAATAAAGTCAAGTCAAAGGTCAGGGAAATAGCTTATAGAGTAGTAGCATATGCTTTATATGATGTATAGAGAAGGCCCATGTCTAATCATGGCCCTCTAGTACCACCAGAAACAACCCCTGAGCACTGCCAGGTGTGGCCCAATACCAGATGAACAGGAGCTGGAAGATGATACAGTATTAGTTGCATGATCCTGGTTAAAGTTTAATTCCCAACAATTTGCAGTCAAAACATCACTGGGTACAATCCTCTGCAATCCCTCATATTAGTGAATGTGTCTCTGGCATCCCCAAGTACCACCACGATGGCCCAGGTATCCCCTGCACAGTAGCGTCCAACCAGCATCACATCTCTGGGATCTTGCATTAAACTATTGTCTCCAGAGGATTAAGAATTTTTGATGGAACCTCCTCATCTTCTGAGGATTGCTTGGGAGACAAATAAAACAAAACAAAAAGCAAAAGTCAAATCACCAGTGGAAGAATATATTTGTAAAAAATATATAATGAGCAAAAAATAAGGATTCCATATACATAAAGAACTCCTACAAATCAATACCAAAAAGACAAACCATTGAAGAGAAAAATGTGCAAAAGACTTGGGCAGGTACTTCAGAGAAAAGGAAATAAAAAACAGAATCAAACAGTAAGTGAAATAGTGTTCAGCCTCACCAGTAATCAGTAAAAGCATCAGTGAAAACCACAAAGATGTACCATTTCATTCCCATCAGCCTGGTGAGAATTTTAAGAATCCTCAGCTTTCTAGAGTGTCATCATGAGTTGCAACAGGTAGATCTTCTTGAGTGGCTGTTTCCAGGCTGAACTGGCCAATGGTTTTAGAAAACTATATCTAGTGTGGCAACAGACACCCCCTACTCTAGGGTCCTGCCCTGGAAACCCAGGCAGGAGAGCAGGTCAATATTGCTAGACAGGCACATGGGGACAGCAGGTGGGGACTGGTGCTGACTGTTAGTATCGGGACCCAAATGAAAGACATGGTAGCATCACTTTAGAGGAGTCTCTGCTATGCAAACCAACAAGCTATGGCTTTCAATATGGATAAGGGTGGCCAATAGAATGGCCAGTGACAGAAGGAAATTAAAAAAGTCTTTCCAGAGCAGCACTGCACTTACATAAAGTTTGAAAATGGGGGAGAAAAAGCAAACTGAGTTTGGATACACATGGGGAAGAGACAATCATAAATAAAGCTAGACATGGTGCTGACAGGCTGGATGGCTGTGGTGGGGGGAGTATGGGAGAGTGAGGAGGGCACATCCTGGAGGGTGTCTCTAAGGCACACACTACTGGAAAAAACACTAATCCTCTCTCAGTGATTATTCTTTGGCTTGTACATATGCATTTCATATTTACTTTTGCATATTTAATAGTTAAAAAAATTGGAACTGGCGAGATGGTTTCCCAGCCTTGTATCTGGCTGACCCATGTTTGATCCTTGGCACTCTTTAAGGTCCCCAAAGCCTGCCAGGTACAGAGCCAGGAATAAGCCCTGAGCACTGTCTGGTGTGGTACCAAAGCAAACAAAATAAGAAATAAAGAAAAAGATTTCTGCTTCTGAAAAGTGGATTTCCTTCCAGTCCTATGCATGTGAAGATGGGTTGCCAAGTCTCAGAGAAGTGGGGGCATGAGGGAGCAGGCAGTGGACTGAAACCTTCGGAGGCTCCAGCAACATCCTTCAGGGCTGTGGTGCTCTGTCTGTGGAGATTTTCCCAGCTCCCTCTCCCTGAAATAGTTCTGCAGTTAAGGAAATATCTCCTGGCCTTCCCAAGCCAGGACTGCAGAGTCGGGAGCTCATGGCCTCTTGCATGTTGCAATCCCTTGGCTCTCCGCACTGTGGATGATGGGGTGCCTGACATCACAAGAACTGTGGATCCTGAATACTCATCCTGGATGAGAGCAGTCCAGCCTTGATCCATACCTCAGCGACCAGAATACAGTCTTTTAGTCCTGTCTATGAAATATTAATATCAAGGATTCTCATAAACACTTGGAGGCTGCAAAGACGTGAAAACTGGTGGCTAGGAAGCATTTGTGTCTGACAACGTGAGTACCTTTTCTAGGCTAAACCTTTCCAATGGGCCCAACCAGAAACATGAAAAAATGGAATGTTATTTTTCTTTACCCTGACTTTACCCTGGCTTTGTTGCTTTATCTTGGGATCTAGAGGATTAAATACTGATGGAGTGGATGGGGGAGAGAGTGCACTTAGCCAAGAGCATGCTCCGCATGTGGGAAGCCCAAGTTCCATCCTAGGCACTGTATGATCCTCAGAGCACTGCCAGGAGACATTCCCAAGCTCCCACAGAGCCTGGAGTAGGCCCTGAGCACTGCCAGGTGTGGCCCCAACACATCTCTAGGTGAGTCAGTGGAGAGGACATGCAGGCGGCTCCAGAAGTTTAAGTGCTAGCTTTTGTTGCTCCAAGACCTGTACCTCCCAGGGAGTCTTCTTAGCACGAAGTGGAGCAGAAGGTCCTGAAAATGGCTTCAGGATCTTGGGGTCCTACTGCTTAAGACAGGACCTTCCTAGTGACAATCACTGGGGCTTAAGTGGGAACTTCAAAGAAGAGCCACAGCTCTGAAGGGTTGTGCCAGGTGGACATGCAGTTGAGGCAGCATCCCTCCTTCTCAGCCTGTTTGTTGTATATCAGGCCCTTTGTGGCCTGGTACACCACTGGGTCTTCTCTGCACAAGGGGCCTGATGCCCACCCAACCTTCGCCCCTTGAAATGATAGATGATGAAATGGCAGAACATCTGTGTGAGCTGTTTCTTTACCATCCAGCTGGGACTCCCCAGAGATGCCAAATTTTTGGGCATCACTCCAAAAGCACTATGCACTCCTGCTTTTGGCTTCCTGCATTTTTAGTTTGCTTTATTTAGGGGCCACACATGGGAGTGCTCAGGGGTCACCCCTGGCTCTGTGCTCAGCAATCACTCCTGATCGGCTCCATTTGGGAAGCTGGGAATCAAACCTAGGTTGATCACACATAAGGAAAATGTCCTCCCTGCTGTACTGTATGACTCAGGCCCAGGCTTCATGGCTCCGACTGCAGAGGAGTGGAAGGAAGGCTAGGGTTATTTTTTTTCCTTCAAAGAAAAGCTCCACTCCTCCCTCTGCTGGGATACCTCAAATATAAATACGTTTTTAATGTTGTAAAGTCCTGAAATGATAGCAGTATTATTTGCACTTATTTTAGAAAACTTCCAGCTCAAGGCAATTACAAGGATTCTTCTTTTTTCTTTCTTTTTGTACCCATTGGACATGCCCTGGGGTCTTTAGAATGATGGGCTTATTTATCATGTCTTTCCTCTGTTATTAGTATGTTTGGCTCATTTCCTTTTTCCTGTGTCTGGGAGAGGTGACAGAGTGGGTGCTCCCGTAGGAGAATGGTGGCTGGAGTCCACCTCCTGGCTACGTGGGGCAATGCAGCAGGCAGGCTGCTATACTACAGGCGGGTCCTGTCTTTACCTTCTCCAGCTTCCATTTTAGTTTTGAATGTGACTCGGGCAATTTATAATGCCATTTTTCATCTCGTTTCATCTCGTTTTCTTGAATAGTGAGAAGTGTGCAGTGTTGTCGAATGAGCTTTTGTCTCCTGCCGTAATTCCCCCATCCCCGAGTGAACATCTCTTCAGCACCTGGGGCTTGGGGCTCCCTGGCCACACTGCAGATGCTTATTCATCTTCTATGTTCATCCAAATGGGCTTGTGCAGACGCTTTTTGCCCACATCTACCCTAGGGGACTGCCCAAACCACCCAGGAGAATTATGGGCAATTCCATGGTCACTACCAATGACATCACCATGAAGTGATCTTGGGTATCTTCAGCCAAGCCTGGTGCTGCATGGGGGACAGCTGCTGACACACCCTGGAGCTTTGCTCATGTCAGAAACATAGCCAACTACCAGGCTTATTTGTACAGAACTGGGCCCTGTTTTGGGGCCAAAGCAATAGAGCAGAAGGTAGAGTGCTTGCCTTGCATGCAGATGACCTGGGTTTGGTCCCTGGCACCACATAAGGTCCCCCAAGGTCTTCCAGGAGTGATCTGTGAAGCAGACAGAAGCCCCAAGACTGTGAATGTGCATGCTTCCCCCCAAAACTAAGAACTAGACCCTGTGCTGCTGGTGCTGTTATCATGGCCCTAAATTTCCTTCTCCCCTACTAGATCTCCCCTAGATCTGCTGCTGAAACTGCTTCCTCACTTTGAGTGTATTTAGTTCCACTCATGCAGATTTGCTAAGATGTGAGGCTCAGCCCCTTTTCCTGGCATCAGTTCCTCATGGGGGAAGGTTCAGACTTCCATACTCTTTGGTATCTCTCATGTGGGGTCCCCACAATTCCCTGGAAAGGCTCAGGGGGGAGAAGGCCATGTCAGCTTCTAGGCTACACAGAGTTGGGTGCTGGGCATATCTCCACAAGCTCTGGAAAAGTCTGTGGATACATCTGCTCTAGCACAGTTGTGAATACCCAGAAGAAGGGCAAGAGAGCAGTGCAGGGCTGAGTTTGAAGGGCCTTTCCTGGGCCACTGGGGATGAGGCCAGGCTGACAGGCCACATTGGCCAATGTGGGTGGGTATCACCAGGACCTGGCTGGGGAAAAGCAGCACAGGTAACCCAAGAAGCCAAGGGCTCCTCGCAAAGCCCTGGAAGAGGCTGCCTCCAGCTATACAGGGAAATAAACAAATGCTCAACCTGGGGGTATGAGGGGACAGAATTCACAAATCAAGAGCCCTGGTACCTGCATTGCCTGCATGCCAAACTACGGCACTGCTTTCATTTAGAGGCGCCTTCAGAAAGCAGCTTCACAGCGATTACCTTCCCAAACAAGGGATCAAAAGGCATCAAAGCAGAAGCAGCACAAGGAGGAAAAAGGCAGAGGACTGCTCTGTGAGCCTCATCTCGCTGTTCCTATTCGCCTAGCACCCTCCATTCCAGTTCTCCAGAGGCACCTGGTGAGGCACTAAGCTTGAGCTCCCCACCCCAGAAGGATCCACAGCAGATGTTCAAACTCTGTCCCTCCCTCTCCTGCCTGTGGATGCCACGCTCCAGGCTGGTGCAGCCTTTAGTGGGGTTCTTTCTCAGGCACCAGAGTCTGATGAGGTGCAGAGAACATCTGCCAGACAGCAGCTCTGTGGATGGACCAGACAGAGAGCACAGGGTTCAACACTTGGCCTTGTATGTGGCTGGCCTGGGTTCAGTTGCCTACACTGCATATGGTGACCTGTGAGCACAGAGTTAGGAGTAAGCCAGAAGCACTGTTGGATGTGATCCCCCAAATGAAAACCAATACCCAGAACCTGATGCTGGTGGAGATGAACAGAGCTCCCCCCCATTTCTGTGAGGTTGTTGCACCCCCAATCAATCCTGATTTATAGGTTCTTTGGAGGACAAATGGAGCCCACCCGGGCCAAGTTTTCTGGCTGCAGGGAGGGAAAGGGAAAGGTGAGATCAAGATCAACAACTGGTGAATCCTTGGGCCTCTGTTCAGCTCCTGGGCCCCCTGCCTGCCCCCTTCCGATGGGCTGCAGAGGGATCAGAAGGGATAGGGCATAACCTCCTGGAGGTGCAAATCTTTCCCTCTGCCCAAGTCAACACTCTGAATTGTGGCTGCTCTGACAGCTGCTGAGTTTGTCACACGGATAATTAGATAAACTGCTTGAGCGCAGAGATTCAATATGCGGTGTCGTTTAGCGGCTGCTACTCGGGGGCCTGGATCTTAATTGAAGGCACAATAGGGGAGAACCTTAAAGAAATCCCAAATCAACTGCCTCTCGCTCTAGTAATTAGGCGCTTGACTCCTGATTATCAACCAAGTCTCCCTCATGCTGACCATGGGTCCACCCCACAGTTCTCTGCTGCTTGCGCTGACTGAACCATACATATCCTTTCGTAGACAGGGGCTTCCTCGAGCAACTGCAGGAGGCAAGTTGAGGACAGGAGGATCCATGCCACTCATTCCTATACTTCTCTTTTCCTCTCATTCCTTCAGAATCCTTGATGCCAACCCCTGATTCCAGGGCTTCTATCACCTCCTCCAAGTAGGGTCCTCCTCCAAATCCCTGTTGGTAGGCGGGTCTCTAGTGAGGATCCCCATTCTCTGAGGGGACCTCTAAGGAATGCACAGAGCCATCCATCTTGTATCCCTCCCAAAAGAAAGGTCTCTCTGGCAAGTGAGGGCTGGAGATCCATCCTGGATCCCCCATATGCATGGTCACACAGCATAGTGGGAATATGTTAAAAACCCCCAACCCCTTCAGCGCTGGCCCACACAGTCCGTTCTCGGGGGTCAAGAGGGGTGGTACCTGGAAATGGGCATCTGATCTGCCTTTTCAACTTGAAGGCCTGAGTGGTAGCCACAGTGTCGTGTACACACCCCAAGTGTGGTTCTGGTAGTTCTGTTGTATGGGACCCTTGACACGGCAACAAGGCTGGGTGTAGAGCCAGCAACAAAAGATGTGTGAGCACTGTGGGGCTGGGCTGTGACCCTAGATGAGTACATATGTGAGCCCCAGAGCAACAGTCCTGGGGGTACTATATCCAGAAGTTCGCCAGCACCACAGATGCAACCTGTAGTATGACCCCCCCCACCCATCCCCATCAGTATGTGTGCAGCAGCTCCTGGTGAGTATAGACTATGTGTGTCTCCCCAGTAAGCACTAGAGCTGGAGTGTGAGCTTAATCAACAGCAACAGGAGGCAGGGGAGAAGTTTATAAGCAGAAATAAGAAAATCTCTGGGGTTGTTTGGGTACGAATTTGAGGGAAAGTTTTGCTTTTAGGCCCAGTACCCTCTCACAATCCCCTGGAGAACAGGAAAAGAGGATGGTCCCCCAAGTCTTACCTGGGTTAGGAGCATGGAGAAGTCATTAGAAATGGGTACACAGGCTAAACCTGGAAGCTGAGGACCACACACAGCGTGTGTGTGTGTGTGTGTGTGTGTGTGTGTGTGTGTGTGTGTGTGTGTGTTGTTTTTGGTGGGGGATTGAGTCACACCTGGAAATGTTCAGGATTCTGCACTCAGGTATTACTCTTGGCTAGCATGGGGGAACAAATAAGATGCCAGGGATTGAACCTGGGGCCAGCCACTCAAAATGCAAATGTCCTGTCTGCTGTTCTGCACTCTGGCCCCTGATACAAAACCCCTTAGTGGATGTTATGTGTACCAGCCCCGACTTTCTTTCTAGCCTCCTTCCCTTCCTCACTCGTGCCTCTCCTAGATATGCCAGTTGAGTTCTCCTTCAGGGTCTGACACTTGCTATTGCTCTGTGGGTGCTTACCTGTAAGCACTTTACCCCTTAGGTCCTCCTTCCATGTCACTTCTCATTGGAGAAGCTGCCACCAGCCTCATTCACTGTGGTCCAGTCTCCTGCCCTGGCATTTGGTCTCTCATGTTCTGTCTTTTGAAAAGAACGATGTGCCACAAGGATAGGAATCCTGTCTGCTTATACCACTGCTTCCCTGGTGTTCAGAGCAGTCCTGACTCCCAGGCCCTCGTCTACTGGATGAGGCCAAGGAGAGATTGGGCCACAGTCAGAGCTACCTCTTAGAGAGCATGTTCTGAAAGGGCAGGGATAGGGGGCCCTGGGCAGGAGCAGTGAGCAGAGCTGGTGGAGTCACAGGTGTTCTGGATCTCCTGAGGACCAGGGTGACATAGGCCACAAGGAAAGAAAACTTGACTGTTCTGGTCTAAGACCTCACCTGCAAGGAGGAAGCAGCTCCCCATGAGAGTGTGGGTCAGCTGTAGGTTCTGGCATCCCCGAGCTGTAAGGATGTCAGGGGCAGAGGGATGAGAAGATGGTGTTGGTCATTGGGACACAATTAGCAAGAGTAGTCCTTGGGTCCTTAGCTGCAACCTGAGATGCATGAGTGTAGTGGAAGAAATAAGAGCTGAGGGTCCTGAGAGAGTCAGGAGGCAGGACACCCAGGAGCAGGAGGGGAGCATGTAGAAATGGGAGAGGGAAAGGGGAAGGGGGACTGTCAAGGATGGGCAAAACATGCAAGGTGAGGTAGGGCCTGCAAAGGAAGGGTGAGGCTTGTGGGAGAGGGGTGGAGCCCAAGAGCAGGGACATAGCTTAGGGAGGGGCAGTCTGCAGAGAGGAGATGCGGCCTATGAGAGGGACTAAAACTACTAGATAGAAATCAAAGAGATAGCATGGGAGTAAGGCGTTTGCCTTGCATGCAGAGGGATGGTAGTTCGAATCCCATATGGTCCCCCGAACCTGCCAGGAGAAATTTCTGAGCGTAGAGCCAGGAGTAACCCCTGAGCACTGCCAGGTGTGACCCAAAACAAAACAAAACAAAAAACTAAAAGGAAAAGTAGGATAGGGCCTGTGAGGGGCCTATCAGAAGGGCAGAGCTCACAGTAAGAGGACTAACCTTGGGGAAAGGCTGCCAGAATGACAGATGACACTGCAAGAGCAGTCCTGACTGAGAAAGTGTTGCCTTTGGCCATTAAAAGGAAAAGTTGATCTTAGGACAGGGCCTAATTGCAGTCCCTGGGGGGCGGCAGTGGGATGGGCTAAGTGTGGAGGGGTAGGGCTCTTGGGGACATCTTCCTGGCAAGGCTGTGGTTTGGGAGTGCATAGAGGAGAGAGGGAATGCAGCCAAGAGGGATGCTGCGAATTTGGGGTTTCAAGATGAGGAAGCCTGAGCTCTGAGGGGTGTGTGATATGGAGAGATGCCAGGAGGAGAAGGAACCGCTCGGGTGGGGCGTGCTGGCTGAGGCTTATGTCCAGATGCAGCATCTGCACAACGTGAGGCTTTCTCAGTTCAATAACTGATTAGCAATTTTTAATTACTGGAATGTAATTAATTCATCCAAAGTGTCACAGTGCTGGGGAGCGCCACACAGTGCTGATAATGTTCTTATACTTTTGCAGGAGGCTCATGCCAAGGCCTTTTCTGACACCAAACCTAGAGGAAATATTCAAAGAAAACAAGTGCTTGATTGAAACCACGTGAGTCCTTGATCTGGAGAGACTGAGTGAGCCCTGAGCTTGAGGGAGGCTGCACTGGGGGCTTCTGTGATGTCTACCCCTTGCCAGTTACCCCAACTGCTCATCCAGTGGTATCTAGATGAACCCAGGGGTGGCTTCCGAAGTCTGGAAGACCCTGGCTAGAGCAGCCCCTCCTTAATGGCCCACAGAGCAAGGTACTTGGAGCTGACACTCTGGCTGTCAAAGGACAGGAATGTCCTGGCACCCTTAGTCCTCGCCCTGCTTTGGAGTGGCTTGGTGGAAAATGGTCTGGGGTGGTGATGGGGACAAAAAGTGAAGGCAAAGGGGGTCTGCAGAGACAGAGACAAAGGGAGAGAGACAGAGACAGAGAGACAGAGACAGAGAGACAGAGAGAGGGACAGAGAGAGGGACAGAGAGAGAGAGAGAGAGAGAGAGAGAGAGAGAGAGAGAGAGAGAGAGAGAGAGAAAGCCCTTCTGGGATGGGGATGGGTAGAAAAAGTGAAGGCAGAGAAGGTCAGAGGAGAGAGTGAGAGAAAGAGAGCAAGAAAGAGAGAGAAATCCCTTCTCAGGGATGGAGGGATGGAAGATCTCAGGGATCTCAGACAGAAAGGCAGGGTACAGGGTGGGAGGGGAGGTGACAAGGACAAGGTGACTGGAAGAAATGGTGAACAGGGTCTGGCAAGAGAGCAGGGGTTGGGCTTAGAAGTCTGGTCAGCTGGGAGGAGGCCCTTCCAGCCTATCCTTGAGGAGTTCCTGGCTTTACAGTGTCAGGAAATCCTGTGAGTCTGCATGCCCGAGTGGCTTTTCTTGAACGGCTTCCACTAACCTTGCTGACACCTTGCAGAGATTGGGGTCTAGCCTGCAGCACTCCAGCTCCGAGCCCTCTGCCTGCACCAGTCTCCAAGAACAGGACAGAGCAAGGATGCTTGTTCATGGGACACAGACCCTCAAACTGGGCTGCAGTGGCAGAGCCAATGTCACCTGGGGCAGGCACCAGCCCTCTCTGGGCCTGAGTCCCCATGTGGGGACAAGGCAAAGAGGACTAAGCTTAGTTGGCTACAGCAGCACCCACTCTAAAACCAAAACTTTAGAGAGGCTCAGCATGGCCCCTGGTGAAGAATAACCACAAATTCATGAAGTGCTCTATATTCTTGGCCCCAAATCATTGCCCCCCCCAATTAAAGCAGGATTAGCTTTTCTGGCATGAATGTGCTGGCCTGGTGTGACTAACAGGTTTGTCTGCTCACTCACTTGGAACACCTGTCTGTATGGTGCCCACTAACTCATCTGCAGTCTTAGAAACTTCTCTAGATTCCCTCCCCCTTATTCTTTTCTTTTTTTTGTTTGTTTGTTTGTTTTGGGGCCACACCCAATGGTGCTCAGGGGTTATTCCTGGCTCTATGCTCAGAAATCACTTCTGGAAGGACCATATGACATGCCGGGATTGAATCTGGGTCTACCATATGCACCACTAGCTGCTATGCTATTGCTCCAGCCCAGTTATTTTATTTTATTTTATTTTTTTTTGCTTAGCTGCCAGTCCCCGATATACCTCTGATATATGCACGATTCTGGAAGCTTCCTTTAGACTCTAAATCAGGTACTGTTTTCCAACTTTTCTACCAACCAATTGGATGAGCCTGAATGATCCATCACCTCTTTCAAAGAGCAAGGTCTTTAGAGAAAGAGGTGTAAACATGATGTTCTGGAGACCAAACTTCAGTCTCTCATTAAAGTATCTGGAGGATATGCAAAATCCTTGTGTCCCTTGGCTACCACCTGAGCCAGCAGCATGGCTACAGGCATTTCATCTGCTCCTGAAATGCCCCTGAAGCTGGATACAGCATCGCCTTGCCTTGAGTTTGCAGAGAGTGTCGAGCACTGGCATGGAACCCTCAGTTGGGGTATGTTCAGTGCTGGCCTGCAATGGCAGGGATACCGTTTCTGTGGCTCAGAGCAGAGAGTTCCTGGCATGTGCGGTGCTGCTCACACCCCTTCATGACATAGACCAAGGAAGTGAGGTGCACAGGTAAGAAGCTTTGTCTCAGGAGGTATGGCATGGCCCCTACAACTGACCCAGGCTGATGCCCTGCAGGTTGTGTCTCAGTCCAGTGACAGTCCCTTGGACCTTCTGCTGCCCTCCCTCTATCCCCAGTTCCCTCAGAGGGGCATGCACCCTGGTGTTGTGAGTAGCTTTCACCAAAGCATGGACATGCCTGGACAGGGAGACTTAACTTTCCTCCTAAATAAATAAGAATTGAAGCAACAACTGAGTAAGAATAAAAATGAAAATAAAAATAATAAATCTTGTTGGCAGCAAGATCTCTCTGCTCTGCTAACTCGCAGCAAAATGTTGACTATTTCACTGATACGAAAAGATACCTGCACACCCAAGTTCACAGTGCTGCTATTTGCTCTAGGCAAGGGCTGGAAGCAGCCCAAATGGCCAATGACAGATGAACCGATGAAGGAACTGTGGTCTACATGCACAATGGATTATAACACAGCTTGAAGAAAAAAATGAAATCTTGTCTTCTGCCATCAGGTGCCTGGAACTAGAGGGGCCACATTAAACTAAATGAGTCAGAAGGAGAGAGACAAATACTGGATGATCTCACTCACAATTAGGATATGAAGAAAACAAGAAAACAAGAGAACAGACAATTCTCAAAGGAAACATCCTTAGACTTGGTCAGAAATGTCTGCAGACAGTAGGGGAGGGGTACTGGTGCTTTGGTGTAGGAAATGATGTGGTACATTGTATTCCTAAAACATATAAAATTTTTATAGCTTTGTAAACCAATTCTATCTCAATAAAAGAACATCTCCTTAGTGTTTTTTTTTTATTGGGCTAACCTTTTATTAAAAACTAAAATCTGGGTTTTTCAACTCCTGCTTAGATTTCTTCATTTGTACATAGCATACTTCATGTATTATTTATTTCTCAAAGAATTGTTTCCTTTGGGTCCATGAGCCTGGGAACTCCTCCTAGAAGGACAAACTGCATCTACAAACTCTACAAGAAGCTTATGGCCTGTCTCAGTTCAAATTCCCCTCAGCTCCTTTCTTCCATAATTTCATGGTTTGTTTGAAAAACTGCCCAGCTATGACATGGTATCATCTGGGCTAATATGGCCCCAGCTCAGTGAGTGATTGCTGACAGTCAGGCTTGTCTTCCCAAATAGCACAGGAGATAAAGCGTGGATTCAGAACTGAGTCAGAAAAATGATTTCTGAAGCACCAATGAGATCACAATGAGGGAGGCCATGTCAGGAGACAACGCTGAATGGAGCACTATACAAGCCTCTTGGGGCACAGGGCATGGCCCACGCTATCCCCACTCTCTTGGGGTCTCCTTGGTGCTGAGCAATCGAATAATGATCCAATAAGACATGTCATACCCCTCACTCTGATTTTCCACTGGAGTTCCTGCCTGGGGCCTTGGGGGAGGGGTAGCATGAAGCCTTTGGTATGAGCCGAAGCAATGCTTTAGTTCCATTCTGAGCTCCTTACGTGTTACTGATCCCTCCATGATACTGTGCTTTATTTTGCATTCACGAGGAATCCTATCGCCATAGCAACAGGAACGTGGCACCAGAAGTTTTTTTGTAAATAGGGCTTAGCCTGCAGTCTCTCTTCCCTGGCAGACAGGAGAGGCTGTGGCCTCAGCCTTAGGAAACCCTCTCCCCTCCTGGGGCTATGGCTCTGGCTAAGAGGGCACTCTACAAAGTGTACCCCAAACCTCAGCTCCAGCTCCATGCACTCAAGCCCCATAAAAACTGTCTAGAGGTTGATTTCAGTTTGAGGTGGGGGTAGGGTGAGGGGTACAGACAGAGAGTTGGAGAATGAAGCCATAACTAACTTTCTTTTGGTAAAGTTCTGCAGAAATGAGAAAAGATGAATGACTTTAGAATTTTGGTTGCACACAGGGTACAAAGGTGACCTTTTATAGTTTCCTGTGTGCAGGACTCCCTGGAAATTATGGGTACATGCCCTATGGTTACTGGGAAGCTCAAGGTGGCATCCTCTGCCACCTAGTGGGTGGGCACCATGGTATTGACATTCATACCCTCCTTTCTTTCCCACACCCCAGTGATCCTCTTAGCCTGGCTGCCTTCTACCTTCTTCCTATGATTTGGATGCTCCCTAAGGTAAGGCAGGAGTTGTGAGCAGTACCCTGCTGCCTGCCCAACTGCTGTGCAAACTCTGCTCAGGATATCAAGAAGGCTTCTCCATGGGGCGACAGTACAGGGTGCACTGGTTCCAGAGTGATACCCCCAGGTCAGCAGCCTTGGACAGAGGCCCAGAACTGGTCTACAACCAGTTTTCAGGGACACCCCGATGTCTGCCAGGCAGGGAGCCTTGCTCTTACTTCTGAGCTTTCTTCAGTTTGTGTCTTTGCATGGGGCCTGCAACTGCTCTGCATTCAGTCCATGAGGATGATGGTACCACCAACATTCACCCCTGGAACACTAGGCAGCACGACCTAGCTGCTACTTTCAGCAGCTGGAGAGCAAGTGAGTGTTGTTGTTTGCTTCTTATAGCCTTTTATACCCTTTTATAGCCCAGGAAAAGACCCTGAGAGGTGGTGTGAGGCACACAAGAGTCGCATGGCTGGGAAGAGGAGGCGCAGGGCTGTTATCTCAGGTCTCCCCCTGACAAGAGATCATCAGAGAGTGTCTGTGCCTTACCAAACAGGTGGAAATTTACAGCATCTGTGAAACACTCCATGAATCAGGTGGCTTCAGTGTATAAAACTCCATCAGCTTGACGCAGCACCAAGCTTTAATCTGCTAGTCCCCAGCCTCTCCAGCAACCCCGAAACACACACAAGCACTTACACACACAGGAGCACATACACACGCAACGGCCCTCAAACTTGCAGGCTGTGATGGTGGTTTGTTTTCTCACCTGTGATGAGAAATGCCGCTTGAATAATGAATGGGAGGGAAACCCAGCACTGTCAGATGCAGAAATAAAACTCTTTGGATAGATGCAGCTTGTGGGGTATTGGAAAACAGAATGGAATGTTGGTCTAGGACATTAAAAAAAAAAAAGCTGGAGCAGGCAACCTTTTCTCCATGTTCAGGCTGCTAGGGGGACACAGGGCGCTCATTCTCGGCACTGTTCCTGGGCTCATTCATGCCCATATTCATGCCTCATAAATCTTGAAGCCCCTTCTCACCATCATCCTGAGCATGGCCATCTGGGTGTCCAGGACCTTCAAGAGGACACCTCCACCTCCCAACTCCTAACTCTGCAGCCTACCAGGATGAAAGTGACCTCAGATGTAAGTGCAGGTGACCTGGAGAGAGGCTGTAGAGGCGTGGGGCCTGTCAGAGTGAGGCTCAGGACTTCCTCAGGCAGGTAGGCTCAGGCTCTTCTTGACCTATCTGTATCCTCCTCCCCAAGGAGGCCTCTGAGCTTGGGCCACCCCACCTGGGCTCACTCCCTCTCGCTCCCCTCTGCCACTTGCTCCAACCTGTGCACATGTCCTGACTGAGGTCTATGTGACTCCAGAATCATAGTAGCCTCACAGGCTGAGTGGCAGGGATGCTTTAGCAGGCTGTCCCATGTAGGGTTCCATCTCTAGCTTACATCTCCAGGTGTTCCTGGACTCTTCTTAGTGTGAAGCATTGTGGGTCCTTGTGAAAGCACAATGGGTCTTGATTCCAGGAGTCATGATCCCCTAAGGGACACATAGACTGTGTGCCATTTAACCCCAGCTACATAGACATAGTTTCATATATTTTACAGAGGCTGTTCTAGTCACATGGGAATACCCCCAACCCCATCCCTAGAGCTGGTCCCAGTGGGGCCACATTCTATGTTCAGTTCAGTCTCCTGACCAATGAGATTCTGTCCAATAGATTCATAACACACTGCAAGAAACACCCTCTGAGGGAGTTGGCAGGGCTGGACCTGCCATCCACTGGGCATGCTTTCCAGGGCTCCATTCTGCTCTCTAAGGGGCTTTCTCAAGGGCATCTGAAGAGCAGATTGTGTCCCCAACATCCCACTCCTTCTCACATCCCAGGGTCACCTGGCTATGTGCCTGCCCTCCTCGTCTTTCTGCACTCATTTATCCAAGGGCTCAGCTTTTGACTCCCAGTCAAGCATGTTGGTAAACCAACTGCAGAAAGGGCAGCAAATCTCCTACCTTTGAGGAAGCAGTCCCTGCTGTGCACAGCGCCAATCTTCCTTCCCTGCAGGCAGGCAGCACGATGGAGCTCACAGTGGTTTTCGTAGAACTTGCCATCAGAGCCGCACACGGGCATGTAGCTGGGCCGGCATGTCTCCAGGCACCGGCACTCTGGTTGGCCTGTCTCCCTGCTGAGCACGCAGCTGCTCCCACGGTCACAGAGCTTCTTCCTGCAGGCGGCTGCCAGCATGTCGAGGCCAAACCCTGCCAGACACACAAACACTGCTGGTGGGTCACTAGGGCAGAGATGTGGATGGATGCCCAGGGACTCTCCGTGCACAGCTCCATTGGCTCATAGAATCAAGACGGGGGCTCAGAGTGCCGTTGTGTGTGTATGTGTGTGTGTGGGTTTCCCTCCAACAGGGGTATGCTATGGGGTCCAAGAGCAGTGCTCAAGTTATGCTTCTCCTCCAAACACCTCAGACATGAGCCCTATCCACCAGAAGGGAGCAGTTAGGGGGTGGTACATATAGGTGGTCAAGTACTTGCAGAATCCACTGACTACCCCATAAGCTTTTCGATGAGACACAGATATGCCCTCATCTGCACCCCTTCTGAAGGTCTTGGGGAGGATGTTAGAGTGAGGAAGAGTCTGGTACTCATCTACCAGTTACGGTATCAGTACACTTAAGAGAGCCGATGTAAGGTACTCAGGAGTGATAGAGGAAAAAGCCGAGTCAAGGGTTTTCAATGGTGGTGGAACTGAGGAGGCATTTTCCCCTGTAGCACACATCCTCAGCCTCTCTTCTCTGTCCAATCCTTCCAAGCACAAAGCTACATCTGAGCAAGGAGGCAGAAGCTTTGGCCATGGCAGGCACTATACTGATTTTGGCTGCAGAGCTGCCACAGATCCTTGTTCCTGATACAGGTCCACAAGGATCGCAGGAGAAGCACCCAGAGTTCACCCACCTCAGGAGGCAGACAGCTGGCAGAGTGACTTAATTGCTAAGAAGGCTGCAAAGAAGGCCATAGACCCATCCCCAAATGCGCCATCATAGGATCGGGAGACTTGGCAAAGTGCCGTGCGGCATTAATGGTAATAAGAAATGTAGATTTCAAAGGGACATCAAAATCCAAAGAATTAAAACAAGCATGCAGATTTTCATGGCCACAGAAGTCTTTGATTAAAGTTTTAATTAAATCTTCTTCAAAATACTCAGCAAGATAGAATGGCCCTGGTAGTTAATACTAAACTTTGAGCCCCAGCTGCTACCCCATGGGAGTAAAATGTCTGCAGGGGGGGAAATAACTTCCTTTACTTGTTTCTGGTTCAGTCGGCTTTTCATCATTATAGATCTGAAAGGGAGGGAATCAGTTATTGGTAGATTAACTGCTCGACTCAATAACTCATTTAAATTCCTCTAGCCTTGGCAAGCTAAGAAATATTGACTTCTTCTTGAATCATAATAAACTAGAAGGTCAGAATATCTGTGGGTAGCATAAAAGTGCAGATCCTAAGAAGGCATGTGGATCTCCTTTATCCACTTTGCTAATTGTTTGTAAGGTAGCTTGGAGGCTCCTTGGAAGACTCCGCTCCTCACCCATTGTGAAAACCAAAGCCCCCTGGGCCTAGGACCAATATGGCTCCAAGTCAAAAATATGGCTCCAAGTAAAGCTATAAAATATTTTTCTACTCTATAACTTCCCCATAGGTAGAAGGTGTTAACCCAAAGATAAAACCATAAAATGTGTCCACCCTGTAAAGGGCAAGACCCTCCCTGTTCAGCTGAAATAGAGGATCTAGGTGGGTCCAAATGTTCCACCAGATAAGGATCCCTTGACATAAAGTTGAGTCAGCAATAAGTTGGGACATCCACTCTAAGCATGATGGAATTTCTGATGTGATTTCTTTTCAAGTAGATGAAATGCTTGCATTGCTGTATTAACCAATGAAATACTTGAATTGTTGAAGCCTATAAAACCCTTTACAAACTCCTTGAAGATTTAACTTGGGGACCTTGTCAAGAGCCCTTGGTGGAATGAGACTTGGATATCAACTAGTGGAATAAATTCCCTTTTGCACCTTGCATTATCAGAGGTGGTCTTTGACTCTCAGCGCCAACTTGGGTATCAACTTGAACCCTAACACCATCCATGCTTTCAGGCTGCTGAAAAGAGACAGCACCATGGGCTCTTGGTGGGGAGACACGGGGCCGGAGTGCCTCTGCCAGCATTGATGCCAGGCTGACCTTGTTCAGAAGAGTTCTCCTAGGGCCTCGGGAAATGGGTTAACCCGGAAAGTGCTGTGGTGAATAGAAGTGAATATAGCTCCAAAAAATATCAACCTGTTTCCTTTCCATGACAGGATCAAGACATATCCCAAGCCATGAGAACTGGCATCACAGAGATGAATGGGAAGCGTAGCCACCAACTTCCCTTCTTTAAAGATACTGAGAAGATTCTAGATTTCTGTTTCTGCCTCTGGGCTCTGTGGCCCACCCTCTAGTGCCAGACAGCCTCTCTCCAAGTCCACCTGGAGCATCCGCCCTAGCTGCTTAGGATGCTTCCTGGTAGTCCTCTCCTAATCTCCCCCATCATGCCATTTTCTAGAATGTCTGGTCTAGTTCAAGCTCCACTTCCTGGCCTCAGATGGCCCCAGAGATGTGTGTGTATATGCATGTAAGGAACCTTGGTCTTCTTGTGATCTTGCAGGCATGCTCTGTCTATTATGAAACACAGTCATTGGAAAAGCTGGTGCCATGGCTCTGTGGGGGCTGGAGGCTAGGAGGGGAGAGGGCCCTGCAGGTGAGGCCTCTGGAAAGCACAATTCCTTTGCTTCCTCTGAGGGGGTTGGGTGGACAGGTAGAGGGTGGAGGAGGACCTCTGTGCTAGTTGAAGCTTCCAGATGAAATCCCACAGTGTGCCTGAGCATGGGGGTGGGGTGGGACAGCTGACCTCTTTGCCTTGGAAGCTCCCACAGGCCTGGACTGCAGGGAAGACTTGTTGCAAGTAGCCCTGAGTGCTGGCTGGCATGGCTCTGAGGCTGTGGGTGCTGAAAAAGCACTCATGCCTGCCATACTGCTGGTTCAGAAGTAGTGTTTACTGGCCTAAACACTGGCTAAGATATGGGCTGCCTACAGTTACTGCATTCATACATTCTACACAGGCCAAAGTGGCTTCTTAGTCCTGATATTCCCCATCCTGGACTGAGGCACACTGGTCAGAGACACCCACCCCCTGCTTCTACCTGTTATGGAAACAAAGCGCTTCTTGCTTCCACTAGCATGATGATGAAACAGTGATGAGAAAGGCAGATGAGCGAGTCTGCAGCCCGCGGCCTGTTGCTCTCTAGAGAGCGACCATGAAGCATGCAAAGATATAACAGGCTTAATTTACAGCCATCAAAGAGGCCGAGTCCAGGTTAGAAACCCATTCCCTCACCAGAGGCGAAATTGAAGCACTAGTGAAACCTCCAGAACACAGTGAGGCATCGTTCCAAGAGAATGGAGGCAGCAGGGGGTCCTGATCCTTTGCACCAGGACTGGATATGAGCCCTGTTTGCACCCCCACCTTACCCAAGAGCAGTGAACATCTATCCTTGCTCTGACTCTGTCACTGACCAGCTCTGGATGGACCCCAAGCCCAGACCAGAGGTAGATACAATATCCAGTGTTTGGGCAAGAAGTTGCAGAAGAATACAAAGAACTCCTCAGAAAGCTAAATCCATGGCACTCGATCGTGAAAATATAAATGAGCATGTGGTAAAGATCCATGAGGAGACCCCAGGTCCCTTTGAAGCCAGTTCAAAGGAGAATAGAAGAAGATGCAGGGTGCTGAGAATAGAAGGTGGGCTGAGAGGGGAGGTGACACTCACAGCTGCCAGTGACCCATAGGCAGAAAGCCATCATCTTGGAGGTTATTTTCTCTACTGTGGGAAATAATTGGCCTCATTACAGAGGACAAACCAGACCGCTGATCATGAGCTGCTTTGTCTGGTCTTTAATCAACAGTAAATCGTGAGTTGAGCCGGCAGCAGGCCCTAGCTCTGAGTCCGCTATAAGAGGTCTACTGACCTGTGGGGTGCCTCCAATACCACCAGACACCCTCAGGTATGGAAGCCATCCGTATGGCTCTCAGGTCTCTGGAAACTTCTCACCCCCTGAGCTGACTGAAAGAGCAGAGCCATGGAAAAATCTTGTGGAAATAAGCTGCAGATGGGATGGAGGTTCCATGTGTGTGATAATAGATTCAGGACTTGCTGTGGGACCCATAAATATGTCCCTTGAACTCATGGCTCTGTGACCCTAGGCAAGTCTCCTGACCTCTCTTTCTTCAAACTGTGGAGATGGCTCAAAGCATTGGAGGAAATGCTTTGCATGAGTGAACTCTGAGTCCCATCCCCAGAGCAATGCAAGAACAAACCCCTGTACACTGCAGTATGTACCTCCAAACAAACAAAAATGATGATAAAATGAGATGATTCATGCAAAAACCTTGGCACACAGTGAGTACTCAGTGGTACATCCTGGGCCAGGGATCAGGACCCAGGCCAGAAGAAACTGTTTGGTTTTCACGAAGCTTAGGTGAGGTGGGGGCAGCCCCACTAAGACCTGTCTGCATGCAAGGTGGGAGTACTTATGTACAAAGTATAGATTACTTTTTATTCGTGTGTTTTGGTGGTTCTGGGAATCAAACTAGAGCCTCACAGACAGGCAAGAGGTACATCCTTTATCCCTTCCTGGTTTGAAGAGGAAGATGCTTCATTATCTCCAGGAAATTCTGCCTGGCCAGTCTCCTGTCCTGGCACTTGGCACCCAAAGGGCATCTTAAAAAAAGGCCCAGGTCATGGAGCATCTTATTGAGATAAATTAGATGCCTGTGGTACATCTGCAAATGCCCCAGCTTCAAAGTCAGAGCATTGGAAATCACACATTCTCAGGCAGAACGGAGCAGCATTCCCAACTCTCAGCACAGGTAGGTGTGTCGGGGGGCATCAGGGCTCTCCACCTGCCCACAGACCAGGACCCAGTTGCACAGGCAGCTTCTGGCACTGCCCTAGTGCCTGCCACAGCCAAGTCCACTTGCAGAGTCAGGCTGGTGATGCTCTTCCTTCTGGCAGCCCTTTGAACGGATGCACCACGTTCCCTTCCATGATGTATGAGAACAGGGACATCCCTGACTCACCATTTCTGAGCTTTTTTCCCCGAGGCCTGCCACAGGCACTGTCCACCTAAACCAGGCTGCTAGCTGCCGCCAGCAGTTTTTTCTGCCTCTGGGCTCTCAGTGCTCTCCCTGTACAAGGGGACAGCAGGAGCAGCAGGGCCTGGGGCAGGGCATCTGGACTTCACAGCCATCCAAAGCTGCTGGGCCCTGAGGGCGGCTCTGCTGTTTGTGTGCTGAGCTGAGCTGAGCGTGGGCTGCTGTGAGAAACTGAACCCAACGAAGACTCTGAAGACACCAAAATACCCGATCAGGGACTCAAAGTATCAAAACCAATAGTTTTAATGACCTATGTATTCTTTTGTGTGTGTGTGATCTATTTATTTTTTATTCGTGTGTGTGTGTGTGTGTGTGTGTGTGTGTGTGTGTGTGTGTGTGTGTGGTGGGGGGGGGGCTTATTAGCCATACCTTGTAGTGCCTGTGGGAGAGAGGTGTAGGTGCTGGGAATTGAACCTGGGACCTCTGCATGGCATGTGCTCTATCACTTGAGCCCTGACCCCTAGAAAGGGATTTTTTTTTTGTTTTTCAGGCCACACCCATTTGATGCTCAGGGGTTATTCCTGGCTAAGCGCTCAGAAATAGCCCCTGGCTTGGGGGGACCATATGGGACGCCGGGGGATCGAACCACAGTCCTTCCTTGGCTAGTGCTTGCAAGGCAGACACCTTACCTCTAGCGCCACCTCACCAGCCCCAAAAGGAATGATATTTAAGAAACAGACATGGTGCCACAGTGACCAGGTATGAAGAATGCAGACTGTGGAAGGGCAGACCGTTGCGTTCCACCCAGAAAAGCTCTGTATCCACATGAGCCTCAGCTTCCTGAGTGACACTAGGAGGCGATTGAAGAGAGATTCCTAGAGATTGAAAAATGGCCTCACATTTGTGAACTGAGGGTGTAGATAAAAGCCTGGGCTCCCCTGGGCCCACTCTAGAGATAAGAGAGTTGCAATCATCTCTTCTTTTTTTTTTTTTTTTTTTTTTTTACCATCTGCCCCCTATCAAGCCCAGGCTTTCAAAGGGTTGTTCCAGACACCTGGGAAAGTCGCCTGGAAATAGGAAGAAAATAGAAGTTTTGCCCATGGGAGAGTTTCTTTCACAATTTTTTTTTTAAACGCACATCCTCCAAATGTATTCCTCTCTCCACCTTCCATTTGCCTACAGCCTCTTGGGTTTGCATCTGTCAGATTCTGTCACCAGATCCCTCCTCCCTGCCCTGGATCTCCCTGGGCCCCCCATGTCCAGGGGCTGACAAATAAGATGTTCTGCTCTCAATGGTCTTCAGGCTCTCTGAGGTCTCATTACATGGCTGCTCTCCTGCTTCCAGTTGACTAACGATTCCAGGCCAATTCCAGGCCATGCCAACTCAGCCTGTCTCCAATTATTTCCAGGACTATTGTGAGAGGCTCAGCAGGAACTGTGGTGCCCCTCCTCTTTATTTTAGACTGTGAGCAGGAGGGTGTGTTTGGTTCTTCAAGGGCCCTTTCCTTGCCCTGCAAGTATTGCCCTTTGCTTGCCTGGGTCGATCCCCAGCTCAGATGCATCCCACAACCAGAGAACAAACAGATTCTGCCCCTTGATTATTCTTTTACAGAGGTTGGGGGGTGGAATTCAATGAAAACAACTAATATTAGCACACACAAAAAAGTATTTTCTCATCAGAAGGTTTGTGAATTTCTCCTCTCAGAGATCTTTCCTTTGCTCTCACAGGTTTGCTAGTCAGAATCATACAAACTAGATAATATAAAAAATATAGGGATAGAGATAGTTCTAGTGGGTAAGGTGCTTATTATGCATGCATCGTACCTGAGTTTGCTTCCCAGACCTCATATGGTTCCCTGAGCACTGTGAGTAGTGATCCCTGAGCATAGAGTCAGGAGTAAGCCCTGAGAACAGTTGAGCATGGCTTCCAAAGCAAAACAAGTTTTGCCCTTGAGGCCTTTTAGGGTGTTCATTTCCTCTCAGTGTCATTACCAGGCTTGCAACTATTCACTTTCATACAGAACTTGGGGTGAGCCACCTCCTCATAGACATTACTTGTGGTCCCACTACTACCTTAGGGTGCAATGTCTTGTCTTGAACCCCAATGAGCAGAGTGGGAAATAACAGAAATTACAGTTGCTGGAAGAAAGGCAACAACTTTGGTAGTAACAACAGAATCACCAACTCCAGGAGGGATGACTGAATGAATACAGGAAACCAAAGAGAAAATCAGTCTTTGAAGCAAACTGTGGCTACTATGGAGCAAGGACAAGGCCCAGAGCAAGAACAGTGACAAAAGGCTGTAAAATACAAGGGCCACTTCAAAGTGAAATTGCAATAAGGAAAATGGAACAGAGAAAGCGGCTTAAACATACTTAATAGCAATCACAAACTGTTTTCATCTAAAATCAGGTGCCAGCCAGCGATACTTGTTAGCACCATTTCTATTGAAAAAGGAAGCTTAAGACAAGAAAATGAAATAGTTGAAAATTAGAAGAGGCATCTAATAAGGATATCCTTTTTACTGATTATGTATTGGCATACATAGGAAACTAAGAGACTAGTGGAAAAAATACGAGAATCACAAGAGAATTCTGATGAGATGGTTGGACAAATGATAAATATGCCCAAACTAATGATTCTTCCCTTCATTAGCAATAAATAATTAGAAATGGAAAAGGGGAAAACAGTCCACTCATAATAATAGTAAAAACCATAAAACATTTATGAATAAATTTAACAAGAAAGCCAAAGGACTGATATGAAAAAGACCATAAAATCTTATTGAAGGTCATAAAATAAGATTTGAACAAATGCAAAGACATTTCTTAGTCTTGGGTGGAAAGACATTATCATAAATTTACAAATTTAATGTAATCCTTTTGGAATTAGGTAAAATGATCTTAAGGAAGTTCATTTGTAAGAATAAGTGTCCACAGCTAGCCAAGAAAACAAAGAGAGAATCTTGAACAGAGATGTACCCCCACATATCAACACACCAAACAAGAATGCTGCCATGATCAAATCAATAACAGACTGAGGGAATGACAAATCAATAACTACAAATTTGGTAATGACATAAAAGAGGGGTCCAGAGAATAGAAAAATTCAACATAAGACAAGAGTGACCAGTATGTTGGAAGAGATAGTCAGGGGAGAAATGATGCGGGGTGTCGGGCTAACCACCTGGAATAAAACCACACGGGGATTCTATTTCACACCACATAAAAACGGAATCCAAATAACTATAAATGCCAACGTTGTTCTTGTTAAATAATGAACAGAAGTAAAAGACTGCCTCTTTACTCTGTGAACAGCAGAAACGTTATGATACAATTAATGAACAGCTATGCAGGCGTTTAAAGAAAAGGAAGTCTTACTAGATTCCCAGCTGCCTATGCTCCGTCTCCCATTCCATGTCTTCGAGATTATGGAACTTGGTGTAAATAAATTAGTCATGCTGCCTGTACTTAACTGAGATTTAACTTCCTTTGGACTTTAAAGCTAAACCACATCTTTGTGTATGCCCATGATAAAATTTACTTTTGCTCACAGTAATCCAGTACACATATTTATTCTTCTGGAAGGTCTAATTAAATGCTTCATGTCTTTCTATCTGGTTCTCTCTCCCATTTGGTTCCAGATTTTGGATAGAATGCCTTACCTCTTCATTGTTTACCCTTCTGATTAATCACATAAAAATTAAATATTTTTAAAAATTATTTTACTGGTGATACCATAAAACTTAAAACTAGGTTAGATTAAATATCCACCTTTTACATGAAGTATCTGAACTCCAACCCTTCCATTCTTTACCTAAGTACATGACAATGGTATATATCCCTCTTTCTACCTCAAATTTTCAGTTATTTTTGTCCCAAGATGTCCACTTTATTCTGATTTAACGACTCTTTTGTGTTGGGTATAGAATGTTCACAGATATTCTCTCTCCGTAAGCAGCATGTCAACTCTCTGGCACTTGTTGTAGAAAGGTGAGCCTAGTGTCTCTTCATAGCTTTGTAGGCAGCACAGCTTTTCCCTCTGGATAAGCTCTTCTCTTTGTAAGATCTTTTCTTTGATTTTCTGCAATATCTCCATGATGGAAATGTGCATTTTTCTTTGATTCATTTTGCTTGAAATTCACTGGCTTTCCTCAGAGTGAGGAATCATGGTTTTTTAGCAATTCTGACATATGCGCTGTCATCTCCCTGGAAGTTTTGTCTGTATCTCGGTCCCCCTACAGGTGTTCTGATTCAACATATTTACCAGGGCCCATTTTCACTCTCCCTGCATTTACACCTTCCATCTTTGGCTTCTCTGTGCTGAATTCTGTGAAGTTCTTTCAAAGAGAACATCTAGCTCTTGAACTTCCTCTTTAGTATTTTCTCACCTACTCTCAGATTTTTTTCCTTATTTCTAGAAGTTCTAGTTAGTCCTTTTACAAAGATGACTGCTCATTTATGGAACATCTTCATTTCCCATCTTCAGGTTGGAGAGAATATACAGGAACAAATTATAGCCTTGCATTTGGCCAACTTGGATTGAAATCCCTGCACCATTAATGGTTTCCCAGAGCTCATCCAGAAGAGACTCCTTAGTATAGAGACAGAATTAAGCACAGAGTATACACTTGAGCACTGCCAGTTATAACCCAAACTTATATATATATACATATACATATACATATACATATACATATACATATACATATATATAGCAAAGAATATGAAATACAGCTGGATCTATTTATATATCACCTGTATTTCATATTCTGTGCCATTTTCTGTATATCCTAATCCTTAAGTGGTGCTTCCCTACCCCCATTGCATTTTGAGGTACTTAAAATCCTAACAATAATATAAAAGCTTCCATTTTCAAAAAGTTCATCTCTGAAAAAAATTTTAGGCACAGTTTAGAGATAAACCTCCCTTGAACCAGCTCACTAAGGCCTCCACCATTCTGATGTTAAGTTTATAGCTGAGACTTTGCAATATCACCACTAAATCCCACAAAAAATGCAAATCAGAGCTGAAGACCACACTGTTTGACAAAACCCTGGAGAAAAAGTCATGCTCATGTCTGTTCCATTTCTCTGGGCCCCACCCTCTTTCAACTACTGTTTTAGATCCCCAGTGTTCCTGATTTTCTTACCAGTATATCAATAAAAGATTTAAAACACCTTTATCTATAACCAAGCTAGAGGTAGAGGTCGATTATGATTTTCAAAAGTAGAATGCAACAATTAAGAACACTTTGAAATAAGCTTAGGGATGTTATTGTTCCTCTCTACCGCCTCCCCCCCCCCACCCCATGTCTTCATTCCTTTGGCTGAGAAGATCTTGATCTGCAGAGGGGAGGGGGAAGCAGGGACATGGGCAGACACCTATTTGAATTTCTCTTACTCCACCTGCATATTTTCAGTACATTTAAATTCTTATATCACCAGGGATTTAAATAATAAAGAAAAGTGTATTCATGGGGCCTGTTGGGAGAGATGGAGACACAGATGGCACAAGTAACTTAGATCTCTGCTTCCACTAGGAAAGCAACAGAGAAACATGTCCTCTCTTGGGACATAAAGATGGTTGAGGACAAATGCAAGGTCATACCTGGCCCCTGAGACATCTTCTGAAACAAGAAATACAACAGTCTGCTGAGCTTGACATGGCACTGAGTAAGCAGAGCCTGTTCTGGGATTTAACCAAGGCAGGGAATCTGCCTGGGTTCTCTGTTTCTGATCAGGGTCATTGCTCTGAACCCCTGGGGCCCCCTGAGTCTGCTCTCCATGATACTAAAAAGAGGAGACCTCTCTCTCTTCTCATTCTGCTTGGGTAGAACTAACTTATCAGATTGTATCAGAAACCAAAGTCCTTTTCTATGGGCCTCAAATAAAATGATCTAAAACAAGCCAGACTTCTTAGCTCTACACACAATGTAATTACTTTCTTTTTATTTGCAAGGTGAAAAATGTCTGACAATGACTCATCTTCAACATGAAGAGAAACTCAGCAGAGAATAGTGGTAGTCAAGTTGGCCTGGGCCATCATAGGGCCACCAGGGGACAATGGCCTTGCTGGTTCTAGTGGGCTGGGGGTTGGCCAGGCAGTGTAAGGTGGCTGCAGTCTGGCAGGGATCAGGGAATAATAATTCTCTATGGGGACACGGAGATAAACACACTAAGGATACTGCAGTTGGGTTTCTCACAGAAGAAAGTTATAAATCCGAAGCACAAGTACTAGAATGGCCTCAGAGTGCCCAGGTGTTATGGATATTGAAACACATGCATACATGCATATACATTCATGCTTCCAAGAGGTACAGAAAAATGTAAAAGGCATGAAACATGGTTAGTTCTGATGTCTTGGTTTCTAACTGTAGTTTGTCACCTCAGGAGGAGCAGGGTACCTTGAATATGTAATTTGCTTCGGAGCAGAAAAAGGAAGGAATACCCTCAGAACATCAGGGAAGTTTTTTGTTTTGTTTTTAAATATAATTTTTATTTTGATCATAGTGGCTTACATATTGTTGACCATAATATTTTAGGTACATATTTACATAAAATCAGGGGGGATTCCCATCACCAAATTGAAGTTTTTATAGCTAATGGCACTGAGAAAATGGACACAAGAGCCTGTCACCAGTCAAGTCTGGGACACACTGAGCATGGGAATAAATAATGATAATGATAGAAACTATCCCATGGAATCAACAAAATTCGAGGGACCCATGCTAAATTTTAAAAAGCAAGTATATGGGAGGCTGGAGCTTTAGCAGGTAAAGTGGCCTGGGTTTGATCCCCAGTATCCTCTATGGTTCTCTGAGCCTGCCCAGCATAATTTCTGAGAGCAGAGCCAGGAGTAAAACCTGAGCACCAGAATATTTTTACTTGTTCATTATCATAGAACTAATTAATTCAGGCCAAAAAATAAAAATCAAATAAAGTAAGTAGAGTGATCATTTGATGGGCTAAGCGCATATTCAGGGTGTCTGGGTGTGTTCCCCAACACCACATGATTACCTGAACACACCTTGAGCACTGTTTGGATGTGACTCCCCAAACAAAATTATACAAACAGAAAACTAACAACAACTAATACAAATAGGTTGAAGTTGGTAGAATGACAGGCTGTTTACATAGCTTTAAAGCATCATCACTGAAACATTTGTTAGTTCTAAAGGGAAATGGAACAATATTATAGTGATGCTAAAAGGACCAGTGATGACACCTGTCTCACCCACTGTGGAGAGAAAAGCATGCCACAAATATGGAGGCATTCCTGCCCCCAATTCTTAACCTCAATGTAGTGGTGAACAGCAGAACCAGGAGGAGGGCAGCCTGAATGATAGCAGGTGGTGCTGACTTCTCTCATCAGCACAGTTAGCAAAACACCACTGGGGTCTTGGGCTGCAGGATATAAGTTCATTTTCTGTCTGGTTCTTGCAACTTTCCAATAACATGGGGGTGTGGGGAAGAATAGGACCTCTGAAATTTCACAGATGGTATTTGCTTCTGGGCTAGGATGGAAAAAATTACTGTTTTTTCATTAAAACAATAAGAAAAGCCCCAGGTAAGCAACAATTCATATATCTTTTTTTTTTAAACTTGTAAGCTAGCTATGAAGGAATGTAAAGAAAATTCAGAGGATGAGAAGTCTTAAATAAAACCCAAATCACTAATGCCAGAGTATAATCGTTGACTAGAAGCTGACTAGACACAGCAAAGAATAGAATCAATGAATATAAGTAAATAATAATAAATAAACAATAAATTAAAAAGAAACAAACTTAAAAATAATTTCTTTAAGCACTGTGGTTACAAAAATGTTTATAGTTGGGTTTTGGTTATTGAATGTATACCACCCATCACCAGTACAACCATCTGCCACCAATGTCCCCCATTTCCCTCTTCCCCCACCTCTGTTTGTCTTCAGAACAGGCATTCTACTTCTCTCTCTCACTATCGTTGTCAGAGTAGTTGTCAATACAGTGAATGATCTAACTGTGCTCCCTGCTTATTGTGGTAAGTTTCATATCATAGACTGGTCCTTCTGGCCCTCATCTCTATTGTCTCTGGGTATTATTGCCTGTCTTTTATTTTTCTTAAATTCCACAGATGAGTAAGACTATTCAGAAATAAACTTTTGGATTATCAAACTAACTGGTGGTTCCCATAGAAGAAAGGAGTTGGCATGTAAAAGGTGGAGCATGTCAAAGGGACACAGGGCTGGTGGAAGAACTTGGTGAAGGGACTTGGCTGGCTCATGTGGCTGTCAATGACATACACAAGAAACTCATGGCATAATGTTTCTTCAGTCCAAGAAACCAGGCTGATAACCAGGGGAGAAAAATAATGAATATACTGGAACAGATCATTAGTCAATTGTGGGTTAATCTAGAAAGAAATGATTGGACCTGGTATTTGAAAACAGAAAGATAACCTGGCAGAAGGAATATTTGAAACAATATGGGCTAAAATTTCTTTCTTTGCAAGACAAATAAAAGCCATCAACTCTAGAAGGTCAGTGAATCCTCAGTAAAACACAACACAACACACACACACACACACACACACAGCAAAAAAAACATAAAGGCAATCAATCATCAAACCAGAGAGAGCAAGAAAATGGAAAAGCAGTCAAAGGAAAAAAAGATACATTGCTTTAAAAAAAATAGAGAAAAACAAGAATAAGAATAAAGCGTCACTTCTCATCAGAAATAATGGAAGTCAAGAGACAATGAATTCCACTTAAAGAAAAAGGAGAAAAGCAAACAGAAATGAATAGAAGGAAGAAAAACAAAGGCAAGAAAATGAACCTCCCAAGTAAAAGGAAGCCATTCACAGTGGATGTGCATGGGCTCTGGGCCCCCCACATCCCACCAACATCTATGGTCAGTCCTTTCAGTCCCAGCCAGTATAGGAGATATGTGGTGGAATATTGTTATGGTAATATTTAATTCTTGGTTGTGGTTTTAATCTGCATTTCCTAAAGACTATGAGACAACACACCTTGTTCTAACTATTCATCCAAGATTGCACAGATGAAAGAAAACCTTTCACCACAAGAGGATACCAAAATAACTCTTCCTGAGGCACTTTCTTCCTAACAACCCCCAAAGTCAAGCAAACTTTATTCATGCAATTAATTGACTCATGCCATAGGAGTGAGTAAGCAAAGTGTACTGGAGCGATGCAATGAAGTCTGCAGCAATTAAGGACTAAACCCATTTGCTCATGACACAGAAAACTCAAAGCTAGTGCTGAGTTAAAGTAATACAGAGCCCTTGCATTTGGGCATTGTGGAGCATATCTGGTATTTCATGTTCAGGGATCATGCCTTGAACTTCTTTTTTTTTTTTTTTTTTTTTGGTTTTTGGGCCACACCCGTTTGACGCTCAGGGGTTACTCCTGGCTATATGCTCAGAAATCGCTCCTGGCTTGGGGGGACCATATGGGACGCCGGGGGATCGAACCGCGGTCCTTCCTTGGCTAGCGCTTGCAAGGCAGACACCTTACCTCCAGCGCCACCTACCCGGCCCCGCCTTGAACTTCTTAAGGATTATCTTTGAATTTGCTTTCTGAAAGACCTGTCCCATGGGGACAGAGTGTGTGTTCATGTGGGGCTGGTTGTGCTTCACCTGCATCTTCACCAAAATGTTTCCCCTCCACACCCTGCTATCCCTCATCTCTGGGCAGAGGGATCCCATGGGGAAGTAGGTCTGCTTGGAGAGAGGAGGGGAAGTAAAAGCAGAAGGGGGGCAATGTGGGAGGTCACTGGAGAGGGGTGAAGGGAGATAGACCCAGGAGTCAGGAGACTGTATACTTTAAGCAGGTTTCCAGGATGAGGATGGAGTGACCCTGTTGGATTCTGCCTCCAGGTCAGATTTGGGGGGCTGGGTGTATAAAGACTGAATAAAGCAGCTCAAGACGAGGCTGCTATGGAAATGCATTGCTGGAGTGAAGGAAATTGAGGGTCTGTGTGGCACCCAGTGCAAGGAAGGTAGATGAAGAAAGTGCAAAAGTCTGAAGTGTCAGGGCTGGATGGCAAGGCCCAGGGAGTGAGAAAGAGACACATGTAATCCTAAAAATATTTTTGCTATTCTTAGGCAATTAGCAAGTGGGGGAAATTTGTGAAATTTAACAATTCCACATCTACCTTAGAAATGTGTTTAATTTAAAATGCTGTTTAATGAACTCCTTGAAGCCACTCTAAAAAGTAACTCTTGCTAAATTTCTTTTATTTACCCTTCATGTTCTTTGTATTATTATTGCTTGGGAATCAAGCACAGGCTCATGGGACAGCAGCAATTGTTCGGAGTGAGACCATGGGGGCTCTGAACAGGGGTTGAGAAGCAGCACAGGACGGCAGCCAGCTCCAGCTCCAGCTTCCTTTGTGATTTAGCAACAGTGAAGATGGAGAAAGCTGAGTCCCTCAGCACAAGTTGGAGCTGGTGTGCTGGCCTCTACAGGCATCCCCCTCCTCTGACTACTCAGTGTGCTCACTTTCATGCAGGTGCCCAGAACACCCCCCCCCCCCGGAATCTGACATTTCCTATGTTGTTGCATGTCAGCAGAAACTTCAGTCCAGACCCACTCAGGCAGCACCTCAGTGGCGAGCTGGCCTGCTTGCATTTCAGAAGTAGGAACATTCACGTCTTCCTTCTTGTTGGATTCCTGAGCCTTGCCATCTCAGTTACTTTTCGCCCCACTCCTGCCTGTGCTCTGCACATAGGGGTCTCCACAGAGGACCCTCAGAAGCAGGACTACTCTAATTTCTTCCATACCTAGAAAAGACATTGACCCTTGGGAAGACAACCTTGTACCAAGAATGATATGCAGAGACCAATAGGAGCTTCCCAAAGGCTTTCTCTTCTTTTTTTCTCTCTCGCATTCCCTCCCTCCCTCCTTACTTCTTTCCTTCCTCCCTCCCTCCCTCCTCCCTCCCTCCCTCCCTCCCTCCCTCCCTCCCTCCCTCCCTCCCTCCCTCCCTCCCTTCCTTCCTTCCTTCCTTCCTTCCTTCCTTCCTTCCTTCCTTCCTTCCTTCCTTCCTTCCTTCCTTCCTTCCTTCCTTCCTTCCTTCCTTTTCTGATGGGAAGGGCTTCAGCAGTGTCGGTGGTAGAGAGGACTAGATGAAGAAAGATGAAAAGGGGGAAAGGAGAGAGAGAGAGAGAGAGAGAGAGAGAGAGAGAGAGAGAGAGAGAGAGAGAGAGAGTCTCTGAGGGCTAGGTGGGGTACCGGGGAAGGAGGGGTGGGGGTCTGTGGCAATGGAGTCCAGAGGCAACAGCTGGAGGTGTAGGAGGAGATGATAGTGGTGACCAAGATAGTGGGAGTGGTTAGAGTTTGAAGTTATTTTCTTTCCCTATGAGACTAAATCCACAACAATGATGCATTTCGGAGGTCAAGAGTTCCCACACTGGGGTGGAGAGGAAGGACACTTGGGATAGTGGTCATGGGAATGTTGCACTGGTGAAGGATTTTATATATATTAAATAAAAATAAAAGAAAAAAGAAAAGATAAGGCCTCCCAATTCTTACCACAGGCTGTGTTCTTTACACTGACTGTATAGAAAAAGGAGGTACAGGGGCCGGGCGGTGGCGCTAAAGGTAAGGTGCCTGCCTTGCCTGCGCTAGCCTTGGGCGGACCACGGTTCGATCCCCCGGTGTCCCATATGGTCCCCCAAGCCAGGAGCAACTTCTGAGCACATAGCCAGGAGTAACCCCTGAGCGTTACCGGGTGTGGCCCAAAAACCAAAAAAAAAAAAAAAAAAAAAAAAAGAAAAAGGAGGTACAGTAAATACACCCCATATACACTTCAACCCAGGCCCTTTGCCTGGTCTGTATTGTGAATTGGGAGACAAAAAAAAAGAGGTCCCACACTGGGCAGGATGAAGAGCTATGAGTGAGCATTGGCCTTGAAGACTGATGGAACATTGGAACATGCCATAGACCCAAAATGAGTATGCATGTGTGGTGCTACTGAGGTCAGGTGGGGAAGGAACATCGCTGGGGTCAGGCATGCCACTGGTTGGGGGGATGGACAAAGACCTCCTCCCTTCCCCTTACAGAAACAGCATCAAGGCTAGAGGTCACTAATTTTGTGACCCCATCAAAAGGAGTGTCTGTACCCAAGATTTCAGGGAGGCAACCCAGATCTGTGTTAAGACGCAGCACTGAAACATTCTGCAGTTCAAAAAGTCAGTGCAGACAGGGGCACAGTAATGACTTACAGTTTGGGGAGGAGGGTGATATGTGGGGAGAGCTTTGGGGTCAGGTCAGGAATCTAATCTAAGAGTCATATTGAGATGATGAAAATATACTCCTGGATTGACTGACAATTTGGGAAGCACTCAAAGAGCTTGAGAAATAGACATATGCACAGGATTATTTTGGAACCAGGGAGGAAAAGAGATTTTTGCCCAACACATCAGAGACAAGAAAATAACGCATTCCAAAGAACTGCTTTTCCAGCTGTCACTTGGGTCATGCTACCATCCAGGTGCACCCAAGCCTTCCTCAGTCCCTTGGACTCTGTCCCCTATGACCATGTGGCCATCATGTTTAGCAGACGCAGGGCTCTCCATCAGGAATTCCTACAACTGAGAGGAACACATGGGCTTTGAGGTTGAATAATCTTGTCTCCACTCTGGGAAGCAGAGGGGAGCAGCCTTCAGGGACCCAGGAAATGATTGACCCTTCCTAGCAAAAATGTGCCTGTGAATTAAGCCTGCAGAAATGAAAGGCCCTTGAAGGAGCAAAATTTTTCATCTGTATCCATGGATTTAGGCCTGTGGGTGCCCCTCTGCCTGGTGAATTTGATAGGTAAGATGTATGGGCTGACATTTATTGAGCATTAACTATGTTCCAGAAAAGCTTAATGTAGGTTTTCTTCATGGCTGATTCTGTTAACAATGTCTAAAAACACTTTACGCCACCATTTTTTGGTTTGTGCATATTTTTAACAGCAGAATTTAATTATGACAACAACAACAACAACAAAACACAAAACACAAAACTTTATTTTTTAATTTAATTTCAGAATTTAAGGAATTCTATTATTATTTATTTTTTTAAATAATATCTTTATTTCAACACCATGATTACAAGCATAATTATAGTTGGGTTCCAGTCATAAACAGAACACCCCCCTTCACCAGTTCAACATTCCCACTACCAATGCCCCAATCTTCCCCCACTCCCCTGCCTGTATTTGAGACAGGAATTTTGTTTTGCTTTGTTTTGGGGCCACACCCAGTGATGCTCAGGGGTTACTCCTGGCTATAGTGCTCAGAAGTCACTCCTGGCTTGGGGGACCATATGGGAAGCTGGGGGATTGAACCTCGGTCCGTCCTAGGCTAGCGCTGGCAAGGCAGACACCTTACCTCTAGTGCTACCGTGCTGGCCCTGAGACAGGAATTCTACTTCTCTCACTTACTACCATTGTTATGATGGTTGTCAGTGTAGTTTTTTCTCTAACTGCACTCACTACTCTTTGTGGTGAGCTTCATATTGTGAGCCAGTCCTTCAGGTCCTCACCTCTATTGTCTCTGGGCATTATCACAATGATGTCTTTTATTTTTCTTAAAACCAATAGATGACTGAGAATATTCTGAAAACACAAAACTTTAGCTAAAGCTTAAGATTGCCCCTAGAGGCTGTTCTCCAGACCTGGTATGTCCTGATCTAGTCTATGCAGGAGCCTAAGAACAAGGCCACGAAAGCCCAAACTGGGAGCTTCTGGCAGGCAAAGCTGTTCAACAGCTATTTGAAGAAACCTCTGTCTCCTCTCTGAAAAGAGAAGTTCTCTAACTTCAGATTCAAGCATGCACTAACTTTGCCCCCCCCCCCATTTTTCTGTTCACTCACCCTCTGCTCCCTCATAGCTGAGCTTCTGGGTTCTGAGGATATAGCAGGGACTCAAGACAGGTCTGGGCCTTTCCTGAAGCCCCAATGCTGTTCTTGGTGGCTGCATGCTGGGGTGATCTCTGTATGCCCCACACCCTGTAACGGGTGGTGGAACGCCCTTAGGGCCTCCTCCACTTGCCCAACCATCCATCCCTGTAAAGGGACAAGACCATCAAGACAAGAACACAGAGGGCTCATTGCCCACTGAAATGCTCTGATGTCAGTTTTCATGTATCCCCAGGAAGCCAAATTGAAAGGACCCTATCTCATCCACACTTCGGTGGGGTCTCCTGTGGCCCCATTACACCGGGCAGAGCTGGGCCTGCAAGGAAGAGCAAAGCCATGTAAAAGGGTCTTGTTTGGTGAACTGGAGGTGAGGTGGGGAGGTGCATACAGGAATGACATGAGTAGGTTTCACTCTTCTGCTCCATGTGCTGAGGACTCCCTGGTAGGGCTTTTGCTTCCTCTATCTAGGGGGTGGAGTAAAACTATTACCAAATCTCTGGAGCCTTCAGCTTCCTGAGGCCCATGGCATCTAAGACAACAGAGTTTCCAAAGAGAGCTCCTGAAGGTCTAAGGTATTCTAGGAGTCTGGGTATGTCAGAGAGGTGCCCCCCACCCTGCCCCAAGTATTGTGCAACTACAGACTCAATGTCAGCAAGTCTAAGAAGTCTGTGTCCATGTATGTGTTCATACATGGATAAATAGCACTCCCCAGGCTCCCTAATTGGACACTGTTCTGATCATTAGAAAGAGATGAACGATTCTGATTATCTGGAACACAGTTCTCAGGCCAATTAGTAGCTGCAGACGCTGAGAGGGTCAAGGTGATGGATACTGGCTCTGGGCTTTCTGGTAGGGTAGGGTGGGTTAGTGAGCAGCCAGGAATGGTAGCAAGTAGCAGTAGGTCTGAGCATGTTGATGGCTGTCACCATCAACAGGAGGGCTGCAAACACATGTTTGCTTTGTGTTGGAGCCACACACAGTGGTGCTCAGGGCTTATTGCTGGCTCTATGCTCAAGGATCACTCTTAGGTACCAGGCATTGAACCTGAGGTTGGCCTTATGCAAAGCAAGCAATTTAGATACTGTATCATTTCTCAAGCCCCATGTTTAGCTTTAACAAGATCTTGATGATCTTCTGTGTCCCTTCTCTAGCTGTATTAACAATACAACATAAGATCTCAAAATCAGGCTGCAGCAAGTCCTGCCAAAGTCAGCCTGAAGCCAAGCTGTTGGGTTCAAAGAAAACCTCTCGGCCTCAAGTGTCCTGCTTACATCCTCAGGGTCAGACTCTTCAATGTTCAAATGTCCAAGGGACTTCCACACTGAATGAATCTGAGAAGACCCCAATTTTCCTTTTCTTGACAAAGGCACATTCAGTCATTTCCACTGGCTTTTCCAGGCTCTGTTCATCAGAACGAGCCCTGGAGGTATTTGGGGAACTGTATACAGTGCTAGAGACTGGCTGGGCAACTGACTATATAAAACAAGTACCTTATCTCCATCTCTTCAGGCCCCAAAGTCCCCTTTTCCTGGAGAAAATCTGCTGATCTGCAGAGGATCTCCATGGTGCTGCTTAGGGCGAGTCTGGAGGCCCTGGGTTTCAGTCCTAGCTGGGTGTCCACACAGCAACCTCACAGCCTGGCTGCACCTCTACTTTTAAGGAAGGAGCAAAGCAACAGTTCGGCTTCTCTGCCTAAAGACAAGGAGCAGCAGGTCAAGGAGGGGCCAGGCCTCTGAAGGTGCTTGGTGCTCACAGGTCTCCATGTTGACCAACTTCTGCATCTATATGCTGCTCTCCGGGAATGAACCCCAAGCCCGCTGTGGAGGGGCTCAGACAGGTGTGCCCTACCTTCCCAGACCTTCATTCCCACCTCCCCATGCAGAGCTCCCACCTAAGCCAGACCCAACTAGACTCTAAATATGTCTTGAATGTGTGTATGAGTGGGGAGGGCAATGGGGGAACCATTTGTCAGTATTTCTGTCAGCAAGTACCTTGAAGAGGTTTGGAATCCACCCATAGACTCCTCAACATGTGCTCTTATTCTGACACAGCAGTTGGGGCTATATCTGGGAAAGTGTCTGAGATATGGCAGCAGAGCTGATCCTACAGACTAAACCCAGCCAATTTGTGTCACTTGGTGCAGTGGGGCCTTAGCAGGCCCAGGCTGGCCTACATGAGGCATAGCCCAGCTGGTAAGGCCTGCTGCTGGGAGTGTCCACTTCAGGCACCAGATCAGTGTGGGGCTGAGTTTGCTGAGACCAGGTGCATAGGCTCTTGGAATCTTCCAGAGGACATACCTGGACTGATGATGTACACAGAGGGTGAGAGGGAGAGAGCATGAGGCGGCTATTTCTGGGACCCTCTAACCCTGATGTTACCTGCTGTGAGGGACCTGTGATAATGGACAGGCCCTGAATAGGAATGAGGAACTTTCAGGAGAAGGACCTTCGTATCCCTGTCCTGAAAGAGAAAAGGATTAGGATTGGGGGAGATACTCATTCCAGGTCATAATGTACACAGTGAGGCCTAAACATACTCACATGTGTGACTTGTGCTGAGCAGTGCCGAAGGGTCTTGCCCTGACAGAGGTGGCAGTTCTGAGTGAGAGCAGTTGCATACACAGCCCCACCTCTGCCTACTAGGTCTCAGACTCCAGAAGACTCCCTGAAATCTAACCTTAATCTGACTTTTAGGATCTAAGTGTTCAGCTCAGGTGCCTCCTGCCATGTAGGCAAGTCAACTGGTAAAAGTGCTTAAGCTCACTCCAAGCTGTCTCTGCAGTCTCAGCTGCAGCTCAGAAACCACCATCTCTGTCTCTCTGTCTCTGTCTCTCTGTCCCTCTCTCTTTCTCTCTCCCTCCCTTCCTTCCCTCCTCTTCACCCCTCCCTCTCTGCCTTTCTCTCTTCTTTTCCTTGGAAGTGGCTCTGAAGGTGACCACACATGCTGGGGAGGAACTCAACTGGAAAGCTATGCTGGGAGAATGCAACATCTCTCAAGGGGCCTTCTACCCTGAGGCCTGGATGTGTTCTAGAGATTTTCCCCCCTAGGTGGCCCCATGACTAGGATCCTAAGCCCATCTCCTGGAGTGTCACTATGTCATGAGGTTGTCTCCTTCTTCCCAGCAGAAAGACCAGAGATATGAAATGCAGGTGCCCAGGCTCTGTGCCAATACCCTGTAGAGCTTGTTTCATCATCACAAATCTCTTAGGGATGTTTCTAGCATATGTGTCCCTCAGGCAGAGGCAGGGTCTCAGCCCGTGTGCCCCTGGACCAACTAGCACCAGGGGATGATGGGAAGAACTATCCTATATACAGTTCCCATGACAGCTGGGCTCTGAGGAGGGCTGAGTCCCAGCTCACTTATGTCTCAGAAACAGCTGTGCTGAGTTAGATGGTCCTGTCAGTACAGATTTCTAGGCTCCTAAACACTACGTGTCAGACCATTGGGTTCACTGGATTGTGGGTTCTGTGCCCGCTAGGCTGTTGAAGGGAAGTCAGGGATGTTGAGAAATCTAGTCCCTGGGCATATAAGTGACCTTATTCTTGGCAGAAGGTGACTATCCCGGAGGGAAGACCCAGATTCCATCTGTATACTCCACCCAGCAGTAACTCAATTAGAACGAATCCCCTCGCTCCACTTACAGGTTAATTGGGAGAGCACTAGAGTTCACACATTCTTGCTTTCAGATCTCTGATTACTGATGAATGGCACATCATTGCTTACAGACACTTGCTGCATACACCAGCCTTTGAGACGTGTGTGGTAAAGAAATGCCTGTCATTAGGAATTGAGGAAGACTGGACAAACACGAGCTCTACACAGCCCTTGGAAGATGCCAGAAGCAGGTGCAATTCTTTTTCCAGGCAACTTCCAAACCCAGGCATGAAGCTGCTTGGATGTGAATGTAAGTAGGAAGTGAGATTTTTTTGCACTAGGAGCAAACTTTACAAGAGAAAAACCACTGGGGAAAAAGCAATTGAGTTAATTGTCTTTGTTGCACCTGCTGTTTGCTTGTCTGTGGAGTCAGACATTCTTCTTCTGTAGCCTAGTCTTGTTCCAGCCACGGGGGTCCAGTGGAGGGGAGGCACGTTGCTTTCAATACATGCTTTGACATCTGCCAGGGGCTGAGCATAATGGGAAAGTGGCATTTGCAAAGGTTTCAGGGAGTGGCCCTGGGACAGTGATGTTTGTTTCCATAGAGATGAAGACAGTCTCAAGTTCATCGTTGTCTTCTCAGCAGGAACAGTGAGAGGAAAGGGCAAGTCACAGACCTCACAAGTTTGGTTCTAGAGGTGCATTCACAAAGTAGCCAAAGCAGCAGGGACAATTGTCCGGGCAAGCCTTAGCTCACCGCATGTGCCACTTCAGTCCCATTCATATCTAAATCTTACTGTATGAAACAAAAGAGTAAATATGGCTGTCCAAGAGAGTGAGTCTTCTTCCTTCCTTCCTTCCTTCCTTCCTTCCTTCCTTCCTTCCTTCCTTCCTTCCTTCCTTCCTTCCTTCCTTCCTTCCTTCCTTCCTTCCTTCCTTCCCTCCTTCCTCCCTCCCTCCGTCCCTCCTTCCTTCCTTCCTTCCTTCCTTCCGTCCTTCCTTCCTTCCTTCCTTCCTTCCTCCTTCCTCCTTCCTTCCCCTTCCTTCCTTCTTTCCCCTTCCTTACTCCCTTCTTCCCTTCCTCCCTCCCTCCCTTCCTTCCTCCTTCCTCCCTCCCTCCTTCCTTCCTTCCTTCCTTCCTTCCTTCCTTCCTTCCTTCCTTCCTTCCTTCCTTCCTTTCCCTTCCTTCCTTCCCTCCTTCCTTCCTTCCTTCCCTCCTTCCTTTCTTCCTTCCTTCCTCCTTACTTTCATCCTCTCTTCCTTCCTTCCTTCCTCCTTCCTTCCCCTTTCTTCCTTCTTTCCCCTTCCTTACTCCCTTCTTCCCTTCCTCCCTCCCTCCCTTCCTTCCTCCTTCCTTCCTCCCTCCTTCCTTCTTTCCTTCCTTCCTTCTTTTCTTCCTTCCTTCCTCCCTTATTTCCTTCTTCCTCCCTTCTTTCCTTCCTTCTTTCCTCCCTCCTTCCTTCCTTATTTCCTTCCTTCCTTCCTTCCTTATTTCCCTCCTTCCTCCCTCCCTCCCTCCTTCCTTATTTCCCTCCTTCCTTATTTCCCTCCTTCCTTCCTTATTTCCCTCCTTTCTTCCTTATTTCCCTCCCTCCCTCCCTCCCTCCCTCCCTCCCTCCTTCCTTCCTTCCTTCCTTCCTTCCTTCCTTCCTTCCTTCCTTCCTTCCTTCCTTCCTTCCTTCCTTCCTTCCTTCCTCCTTACTTCCATCCTCTCTTCCATCCCCACTACTCTGATAATCTAGATTCCTATTGACCAAGGCTATACCCAATGTGTGAGAAACATACCCCATTGGTCTTGCTTGCTTTTGGCTTTGCAGAATTCTAGAGGGTAGTCAGCAAAGTCTCCTGAAAGGGCCCTATGGAAAGGGAAAAAACTCCTGGTAATGACAGAGTCCCCAGCATACACTGAAGGCCCATGATGACTGCCAAATGCTGGGGAATAATAGTAGTATCCTACATAATCTGAATTAACTGCTGATCTCATGGAACCCAGCAGCAATCTCATTTTTTTTTTTCAAGTCAGCCCAGGCATCTCTCAAGAAATGTAACAGGCATAGTAAAGATGGTCACATTTCTCCCTGGTGCCTCTGAGAGCACATGGTTGTCCTCCCTGGTACTAAGGCTGGCTACAGTGACTCACAATAATAGAATGTGACAATTTAGCAGGGTGAGGACATCTGTATCCTTCACTGGGACATCTTGGAGAAGCTTTTTTTGTTTTTGGGCCACACCAGGTGACACTTAGGGGTTACTCTTGGCTATGTGCTCAGAAATCTCTCCTGGCTTGGGGGACCATATGGGATGCCAGGGGATTGAACTGTGGTCCGTCCTAGGTCAGCCACGTGCAAGGCAAACGCCTTATTGCTGCACCACTGCTCTGGCCCCATCTTGGAGAAATTTTGATATTACTCAGGCTGGACTTTTTCAAGGAAGATGATGTGTAAATGCCCTAAGACCACATGGTGAGTGTGAGTCAGGAGTCCTGCTAAGTTAGTCCTCTAGTGGACTGTATGGGGTAAAAGACACATGTCATTGGCCAGGACCCTCAATTTTGGATTTTCCAGGGCTGAGAACACCAAGTAACTCCTTTTAGGACAAGCCCTGTCTACTTTATGAATCATACAATAGTTGCTTTTTAGCTAGATTTTGGGATAATATGTAACATATTTGTCTACCATAGTACTGGTCAGCCTGAGAAAACACATACAGACAGAGCAGAGTCTTTGCTATTTTCAGTAATAAAATAGAAATGGCATTCACAGAGTTCCACTATGTGTAAGACACATAGCAACATTTTCCATACAGTGACCACATGTCTGTACAATCCCCACAAATACCCAAGGATAGAGGTCAACCCTCCGTACACTGTTCCAAGCACAGATGACTGACCTCAGGTGAGGGCTACACACTGACTCACTCAACATAGGAGTGACAGTTCTCCCCCGTAGAACTCAACTTCAATGAGCTGAGCAGAAGTCATGACCTGTTTTGAACCAGCTGAGGAAACAGAGAGTCGGGGAGAGGCTATTATTTGTTCCAAGTACTTCTTGGTTAGTGAAGGAGACCATTTAAATCCAGGCATGACAATCCCCAAGCCCTTGGTTTCTTTGTGCCTTAGACTTTTCTAAACCTAGAGAATCTGATTAAGAGGTAGAGGGCCATATCTCTGCTTCTCCACAGAATGAGGAGCAGATGATTCCCCTGCAAAGAAGACCCAATTGTCGACTAGATTAGGGTCCCACAAGATCTTACTTGCAGCACCTTACTTCTCAGGTTCTCCTGTACAAATCACCCTAGGTGGGAAACACTGTGAAGACGAACATGTCATCTCAGTGCAGTAATTGCTGAGCTGGTGAAGCCTCACAGCATGCTTAAGTGTCTGCCATCTGCATGAGATGTTTTAGGTACCACAGAGTCAACAGAGACCAGCACAAGCAGCAATGCAGAGAACTGTCTATGTGACAGTCTTCTATGCAAAGGGAAAGGAAGGCTAGAGAAGTGGGTGGCTGGCGAGATCCGTTTACTAGCTAAGTGCTGTTTCCATACAGTATCCTGGGGTGGCACCTGATTCAAACTAATGCCAAAGCAACAGGACACCTTTGAGGCCTTTGGGGGTTCTGTAGAGTTAAAATCCTGAACACCAAACCCAGTTCTTTCAACCATTTTCTCAGGTTCCATGGCAAGTGATCACAGCCCATTCTTGTGCTGAGAGCAGGGCTGAGGATCTGTATACTCTATCTCAGATCTCCCAGGCTGGCACATAAAGAGATTCTCAGTGTTTTGAAGCAAAAAATAAAACCAACACAAAACAATAAGAGCAAATCACTGATCTGCCCTAAGTGAGGCAGAGCTGAGAGGTAGCATGTTTAAAAGTGGAGCTCATTGAAATTCACCAAAACCTGGGCCAATTCCCTAGAGGCCTGCAGCAGTCTAATCGTGCTATTTGTTTCTGCAGCGGGGGACACGGCAAATCCATTCCACCTGCCCACCCATATTAGCGTCATTCTCTGATCTGGGAGGTTAGCGAGGGCAACGGGTGAGGGCGGGCCACTTCTACAAACCTGTGGATTTCCCCAAGGTTCGTGTTTTATTTTGTTGGAGAATGGGTGGTCAAAGTTGCCTGTCAAGATCTAAGTTTTTCAGTTTTGCTGAAACATGGTCGGTTGCATTTTTTAGCTTCTGCAGTGAGTATTTGTGGCTGCATATGGCAGGGTGCTGAATGCAGAGCAGCTGTGATGGACTTTAATTCAGCGGGGTGGGGTGGGGGCAGTTTAGATCAGTGGTTTGCAACCCTGATCATCCATTTAGACACCACACAAAGACACAGAATCACACACATGAAAAAAAACAGGCCATCCGAGTGCTTTGTGGAGAACTGATGTGTGTGAGCCTCATCAAAAGGCCTTCTGGAGGCGGTGATACTTAGGATGAGGCCTGAAAAGAAGGAATTGGCTCTTGGAAGTGTGAGGAAGACTTCCTGAGGCAGAAGGGATAGAGAAAGAAGAGGTGGAGGCCAGGGAGGGGTTCTGGAAGAGATAAAAAAGGAACTTAAGCCTGTGGGAGCAGAACATGGAGAAAGAATCTGTCCAACAGGCAGGTAGGGTCTTCTAGGGCACCAGGGAAGAGGCACTTGGATTTTATTCCACGTGTGATGGGAAATCTGGGGCTGGGTTTAATGGGAGTAATGGCTTGGCTGACACATGGGGAGAGGTCTCCTTTGCTGAGTGAGGAGATAAGCCCATAACAGGGCCAAGAGAGATGATAGGAGACCCCTAAAGGCATCCAGGTGATGGTGGTGATAGTGGTGGTTAGGCATTGGGGTTTAGGTGGAGTGAAGAAGACCACACTGTAGGTGCAGATTTGGTGCAGGGTGCAGAGTGTGGGGTGGTGGATGAGTTGAGGAGATGTAGGAAATGGTTATGAAATAAATGGAATGCTTCTTGGAGAGAATGACTCCACATTTTCCTAGCTCTCCCCTCATCTTTTCCAGTTACATAAACATACATATGTATTTTATGAAGTTGGAATCCGGATGTAGCTTTATACCACGCTTTCTTTCCACTTAACTTTTTTTTTTCCTGTGACTGTTTCCACAAACCATCATTTTTAATGGCTGAATAATCTCTCCAGCTACAGGGTTCTAGCATTGTTCCTTGAACCAATCACTGCTTGAGGTCTGAGTTGTTTCCAATGTTTCAGCCACTATAAACAAGGCTACAGCAAACATCCTGCACACAAATCTTTATATAATATCTGGGATTGTCTCACCATTCATGATAAATTACCCAAAGTGGAACTGTGAATCAAAGGCATATTTAATTAAAATGTTAAAGATATTTTGGTTTTCAGACCATACTTGTTGATGCTCTGGGCTTACTCCTGGCTCTGCACTCAGTGATCACTCCTGGCAATGATTAGAATACCATATGGGTTGACAGGAGTTGAATCTAGGTTGGCCATGTACAAGGAAATTTTCTCCCCACTATATTATCTCTGCTCCCTCAAAGGCATTTTTAAACAGAGTGACTGACACATAGCACGGCCTCATGGCTGTGGGAGAAGAGTTCTTGGTTTATATTACAGTTGGGTATATTTAGTTTCCAACTCACCTTACCTACCTAAAACTGAATATTGTCATTAAAAATGGGCAATGGGACAGCCACCAACTATATATGTGACTAATGTGCTTCCACTTCTCTGAGGTGAATCAGCTGAAACCAGTTTCTAATTTCCAATGAGTTGCTGCAGTATTTCCAGTGGATGACAATGTGAGTATCATATAAGAACCCCTCGGGTGGGGCTGATACAGCAAGTAGGGGCACTTGCCTTGTAATAGCCAACCCAGGTTCAATCCCTAACATCCCTTATGGTTCCCTGAGTACCACTCGAAGTAAATATTGAGTGTAGAGCCTGGAGTAAGTACTGAACATTGCTGGGTATAGCTTCCCTCCCATCTTCCTCCCCAACTTCAAATAACAACAATGAAAAACATCTAATGACTTTTTAGGTCTCTCTTCACAACTTTCCTACCTGAACGATCATCTTCTATATTGATTACTATGAGCTCTTTTTTAGAGAAAAGCCACTTTTCCTAAAAAAAATTTTTTTATTTGCTATATGAGAATTAGAAGCTTGCGGGTTGGAAATCCATTTCCTTAATTGTCCTTTCCTTTTTATATTTGGTTTAGAAAGGCCCCAAATAAAAGTATAAAAATGTCCATGCTTATTTATCTGAAGTCTTGATTCTATTTACTTTTCAAGCCACCACTTCTTATCATTTCTGTAGAACATAAAGTAGGTCTGTGAAATATTCTAAGGTCACATATTCTGAGGACATTGAATACAAAAGTTCTCTCCTGGTATTAAGTGCATAGTAGAAAAATGCATAATTCAGAAATCTGTTTGCCTTGGCTGAAGGTAATATTGTCCCTGACTTCCTTGACCGCAGAACCCTTTACCCGGTATGATTATTAATGTTTGAAGAAGCATGTGTTGGTATAAGTGTGTTAGAAAAACCATTTGGCGCTAGGGTAATCTCACTGCTTCCAAATCACCCCTAAATCATTTGCGCCACTATTTATGGACAATTGTCCCCTTCTGACGGGTGTGAAACACTGTCTTTCTGTTAGTAATTTTCGGGACCTGAGGTTTATTCCTGGCCTTTCTTTTCCATTTTATTGGAACACTGAAACCTCACACAGCCACTGTGCCCAGATGGTCCCTTTTCTCCCTGAAAGCCACAGCTATGATTTGGTTCATAAAATGCCACCACTGCTGCCATCTTCTTTATGGATTATATCACTGTGAAAAACAATCTCTTTCCTCTCCCTCAATACATTCACCTGAAACTCGACTTTTCCTATAAAATCGCCACCTTTGTTTTCTTTTGTGTGTTATAGCCAACTAGATCATTAACTGTTCTGTTTCTCTTTCACCTCTACATGCCACTAGAGTTGAGGCTTCTGTCTTCTCACTCTCATTCCTTAAATATGTAGATGGTACCTCCTGAGTGCTACATGGTAGGTACTGGGGAATGCCCAGTGATCATAAAGCCAATGCAAGAATGAGATGTATTGGGAAAGAGGGAGCTAACCCATCCCTATAGGGTCTTCAGTATAAGTGAAAAGATAATGGCAGCCTATACTTTATGGTCTGTGGCCTTACGAGCTACTAAGTATAAATGGAGAAATGTCTAGAGAAGTGCTCAAGAAAGTCCTCACTCTATGAGGAGTAGCTTTAATCACAGCCCTGAAGGATGTGTCTAGCCAGAGTGGGTAGGGGTGGGTGACCAGGGCTCTGGGAGAAGCCATGGCCAAATATGGGACTCTGTGGTGAGAGAAAGCTTTTCTGCTGGCACTTGGGGCCTAGTTGTAGAGAAGCAGGAGGGAAGATACATTAAAAATTGTGGGTGCAAAGGTCACGTGATTAGATCAGGTAGCACCTTTACGTGTGGGCTGGAATGATAGGATAGTAGATAGAGTGTTTGTCTTGTATTCAGCTGACCCAGGCTTGACCCCAGGCATCCCATAGGGTTCCTTGAGCATCTTCAGAAGTGATCTCTGAGTGCAGAGTCAAAAGTAACCCCTGAGCATTGGCAGGTGTGGCCCAAATATGTATAAAATATATATAACTATATTAAAAATAAAAAAAAAAAACAAGGTGAAGTTTGCTGGAGTCTTTGAGCAGATGGCTGCAGGGCAGAATCAGTGCTTCTCTCTTGGTTGGCCTCTTCCCATACAGTAGAGGTGGTGGCATTTATGCCAGAATACCATCAGGCCTATTGGGAATGTCCCCCTAGAAAGCAAACTGTAGAATGTTTAGCCACATCACTGACAGGCTTCACCACCTCCCACATTTTGAAAATGTAGCTTTAGGTAGTAGGGGAGAGTCTAGGAGAGCAAAAGTGGGGTACAGAGGGTCTGAAGAGATGGGGGATAGTCAGGACAGAGAATGAACATAATTTGAGTCAGGGGGCTGCTGTGAACTGGAGAAGGGAGGTGTGCAGGAACATGTGGGCCTCTGGAGGAGCCAGGAAGAACTAGAGCTGGGCCAAGGAGACTGGATGTTTTGCAAACCCTCTTTTTATGCAGTTTTCTGTCCTGATGGAAAGGCTCTGGCAGCAAGAGGTTTGCAAACCTGAGTTAGAGCTGCTGGGGTACTTGCCATGTGGATTCCAAGTAGAAGCTAACACATGGGGCACAGCTAAAGGGAGGTCCTGAAACCTGGGGTTTGGGCAGATAATTTGAGAATGAAGGGTTGGAAGGGGTGATAGTCTATAATTAGACTTTGAGAAAATAATATTTAAGAGTCAGCACAATCAAATAGCATGTAGTCATCTCGGGAGGCTGCTTTCCCATTGAGGAGTTTTCCTAGAAATTTCTTTAACATAGTTTATTTCACTGCTGTGTTCTCCTGCTTTGTTTATTATTAATATTATTATTTTATCTTCAGCTCCAGAGGCCAAGTTTTCCTTTTTTATTTCTTATAATTTCTCTCCTTTTCTCCCCTTTCCTTTTTTCTTCATATTAACAATTGGGGAGAGTGTTGAGGGCCACATTTGGTGGTAGTCAGGGGTCACTCCTGGCAGTGCTTGGGGGGGTGCATGTGGTGCTGAGGATCAAACCTGAGTAAGCTGTGTAAAGACAAGAGCCTTAAATCTTGTATCCCCCTCTCTGGCCCTTATTAATGAATCTTAACACACTAACCTAACATACTTTATTATATACGTGGCTCATTTGAAATCTCATTCTTTTATGACATGATTTCTCTTTTTGAGTTATTTATTTGAAATAATTTACCAGGTGGGTGAAGCATGACTTTAAGAGCTTTCTTTGGTGAGAAAGAAAAAGTTGAAACTGCCTTGTATATCAGAGACAGTTTCTTGCCTCACCCATGGGGCACAGAATGACTAGATTGTAATAATCAACACTTTGAACCTCTTACTGCCATGTCCCTGGGGATTCAGTATTTGCAGACAAGGACTGAAGAATTGATTTGATTTTTCTTTCAGGAGTCCAGCGGAGTTTCTGTGAGTGTGTGTGTGTGTGTGTGTGTGTGTGTGTGTGTGTTTCAAAGCCTCCTCCATGATATCTCTATTGAGTGGGCAATACTTCCGAGAAGGTGAATATATGAAGGAAAGATGTAGATTATGGGGTGAGAGTTATAGTACAGTAGGTAGGGCATTTGCCTTCACATGCCCAACCCAGTTTCAATCTCCAGCATCCTATATGGTTCCCCCCAAAACCACCAAGAGTGATTCCTGAATGCAGAGCCAAGAGTAAGCCTTGAGCATTGCTAAGTGTGGCCCCAAAACAAACTAACCAAAATATAAATTACGGTTGAAAATAGATAAACACCTGCAAGGTCTGGGACCTATGGATAGGTCACTAAGAGAAATAGATGCAGAGGAGCAGAGAAGAGATTGGTGTAGTGGATGCCATAGAATCTTTTTATTTTGAGAATTGATCCCTTGCACCTCAAGATGATCAATATGTGGGGAATACAGAACTCAAGAAACAATTCTCAAAGGCAGAACTGTGAATCCTCCCTACTGTCCATCCTGACATGGGACTCCCATCTCAGGGACACTTCAGAGGGGGAAATCCTCAGGATTATTCAACTAAGTTTTATTTTTAACTTGATTGACTGATTGTTGGTGGTTGGGTCACACCCAGTGGCGCTCAGGGGCTCTGCAATCAGAAGGCTGGGGGATCATATGGGATGCAGGGATTCGAACCACTGTCTGTCTTGAATCTGCTGTGTGCAAGGCAAACTCCCTACTGCTGTGCTATCTCTCTAGCCCCTCAACTGAGTTTTGAATCCAGACTTGAGTTCTGAAGAAGAAGGGGGAGAAGTCGACCTTCTTAAAACAACTTTTGTGGCCATGTTATAAAATACAGATAATTTACATGTGGGAGCAGATGGCAAGCTGGATGCCACTCTAGGGAACCCATGAGTCTCCTGGCAGTGCTTTACTGGGCCCTTCAGGTTTCTATGTGTTTGATAAACTCAAGGGCCACTGATGCCCACTCAGGTCTGATGGCGTGACTTAGAAATGCTCTCAGTCACACCCTTCATTTCTGGAGACAATCTTCTTACCCAGCCTCCGGGGCAGCTGAGTGCAATCAAGGCAGGTTTGCAGGTTCCCTGGTCCTTTCTGCTTTTTCTACGTGCACCTTATGTACCTTAGCCACATGCCCCTTCTCCAAGTCTATGTCACAGTTCTAAGCATCTCTATCTAAGAGACTTTGGCTGTGAATCCCCTCTCTGAGGTGGAAGCCTCCTCCCAGCCCTATACTTTCCAGGGTCCTACTAGAAAGTTCCAGTCATCTCTGCAAGGTCTTCCTCTAGCTGGGTTATGCCCCAGGCCTGGCCTGAGCTGTCTTGCTAAGTGGTCCAGTACCTTCTGTCTTCTCCCTGAACCTTGGTCTCCCAGTGCTCTGACCAAAGATTTGGTCACAGAGCCATAGAGACTTGAGAGGGGGGATCTAGAACCATGTTTGGATCAGTGGTAGGCACAGGCAGTGCCAGGAGGACTAAGGAGCAGGACTCAGCACTAGGTACCTCATTTCTGATGCAGCACCATGGCTAGCCCCTTTTCAGTGATGAAAAAGGACACATTGTGAGTCAAGAACTTGACTGAGGCCCTGTGGCCCCAATGCCTCCTCTGTGTTATTTTGCTTTTCTGAAGTTATCAAAGCAGTATGTTTTATGCACATCCAAGGAATTTCCTAACCATGTGGTAGGGAGTAGCCATCACTACTCTCTTCCCTCTATATGCACATACCAATGATCCCTGACTCAGGTTTCCGCAGTTCCCAGGTACTTCTGGAGAGCTGCAGGGTGGGGGTCACATGCATGGAGGGCACAGCCTTGTTCTTTATTACAACACAGTGTCAGTGTGAACTATGCAATCCCCCCCTCTTATGGGGCCACTTCCTTATTTTCCCACAGAATTTTCTTTTTTTTCCCTCCCTTTCCTGGACCAGATGGCAAGACTTTTACCACAAATAACTTCAAGGAGGAGACAGTTATTTCCACCCCACTCGTGCGTGGGCTCACGTCCTGCAGTGGGCTCGGTGGTTCTCACACTCTGTCACCAACACGCAAGAGTGTTGGGAGACTATAAAGGAAGGTTTGGGGAGGGTACCACAGGGGGACCTACAGAAGGAAGCCATAAGCCCTCCCCTCTGCTATGCCCTTCAGCTGTTTCCAGCCCTTCCTCAAACTCTGAAGATACTGCTGCCTGCTCCCTGCCTGCTTGCCAGCCAGGATGAAGCATTCAGGACCTTTTTTTGCCACTACACAGGTGTCCCTCCTGTCCCCAAAGGCCTGATACTCACATCCTCTTAGTACACAGGGCAAGTGTTGGCAAGGGGTGATGGTGAGAACACACATGAGAGAAAGGGGAGCTTCCTCCATCAGACCTCGCCTGCCCTTCTTCAGCCTCCTCCCCAGGACACTGTCAGGAGCACATTTACCTACTCCCATCTTACTGACTTATTTCTTTTGGATATATTTTCTTTCTTATATATTTTGGATATTTTCTTTTTTGGGAAAAAGGGCTCTGAGGCTTGCGGTTCTGTGTGTCGTGGGGTCCTTCCTGCGGTGCTGGGGATAGAACCTGGATATCAGCCCATTGAGTTGTCTCTTGGGTCATGGCCTCACAAGAGAGACTAAGATGGAGCAGAGGGGATGCTGTTACTTCCCAAAGTCAGGGTTCTTGACTGTTTCTTCAAGGCAGGGGGGTTCCTGCTTCCTCCCTCACTCTCTATGGGCCCTAGGCTCTGAGCTAGGAGGCTATGCATGTCTTTCCTCTGAGCACACTTAGGTGTCTACCATGCCAAGCTCTATGACCAGGGGAAGAAGCATGGTGCCCACACCCAGAACTCCCTCTATAACACAGCTGCACCTGCTGTTCAGTAATGGCCTGACTCACTGACACTGATTCACACTGTGGCTCCACAAACTTCCCCTTCTGCTGACAGTCATTGGTGGCCAGCAGAGTCAAAAAGAAATACTCGGACTGGCCAAAGGTGGGGATGCTCCACCAGGCCCCATGGAATTCACCCCCAGGCATAGTTCTTTTGTGAACCTGGGGGATCCTACTAGGTGAGCCATGAGCATTCAGAAAACCCCTACCCTCTCCTTAGGGTTTCATGGAATCAGAGGGCACACAGAAGCCTGCAGAGGAGGGGTAGGCAGGAACCCTGGGGTCATGGCAGAACAGGAGACCAGGTGAAAATAGACAGCAGGGAAGATGGGACTCTACTGAGTCCTTCTGGTGGGATTCTCTGAGACAGGCGCCTTTAGGGTTCTAATCCAGGGGATGGGACCTAGATACTGGTGCCTGGAGTTTATGATCTAGTAATGGTATCAGGAGTCACCCCATCTAAGGATAACCAGGCCTCTAGGCAGCACTTGAGAACAAAGGCCCAGGAAGGTGTCTTCGTAGCCAGCCCAGCATCCCATCTGAAGCCTTTCTGTAGCAATATAGGTCCCAGCTGAACAGTCCCAAAGTTTCTTCTCAAGGGGCTCATTTCTCATCTGACATCAACCTCCCACTCCCCACAGTGCCTCAACATCATAGACTTGTCACTTTCCCTACTGGAAGGGAAGGAAATAGGGAACAAGTGGGATCACCATTGGTCCTAGGTTCTCCTTCCCCTCACTATGGAAGATAGTCTCTCTTGGCTTTTCATTGCATGGCCAGCTGATGGGTCCATCCAGATTCTACTTTGGGAATTGAGGTCTAGTATTCCCCAGAAAGGCAAGGGGACCCAATGTCAGGCATGGCCGGACACATGGCTTCAGGATGCCTACTGACCTGGAAGAAGCGCTTTCTGCTGAGCGCACCATTGGGCTTTCCACCAGAACACAAAAACCCACCTGTGCTCCATTCTCTGCCCAGGGCTGAAATCCTGGCTGTAAGTCTGTCCTGGCCATGTGGGTTTGTGGGGGTCATGGCAGCAGGGCAACTGGGCCCTCTGATCCATCTTCCACACCAGAGGCAGTGGTAGAGATTAGTTGAGTTTGAATTCAGAGATCTGGGCACATGATGGGGAGCTGGGTGTTTCTTAGGAAGCGCCTTCACAAACAGGACATTCTAGATCCTAGCTCTAGCCCTGCTTCTGAACCCTCACAGCCCATGGGGGCCAGGGAACCCTAATAATCTGGTCCTGGTTCTTCTATCTTGTCTAGTTGTCATGATGCCGAAGAATCAGGATTTAAAAAAATTGTGCAGGCGCCATCGGATATAATTTACTTCTGCAAGTGGACAGGCTGGCATCCTCGCATGCCATAAAGTTTAAATAACGATGGTTTAATGCCAGCTGTAAGAGCAGCTGTCCTGAGCGTTAGCCGATAGCTTTTCCTAGTTCCAAGTCCCCAGGAAGACTTCACACCTGTCATCTTAGTGCCTCCATCACAGCTGCTGAGACAATGAGCGTTTCCAGGTCAGACCCATCAAGGAGCTCCAGGAAGGAGGGTGTAGTAGGGGATGGGGAACGGGGTATCAGTTAGGAATTCCCAAGTAACTCAGATTTTCAGCTCAGGATAAGAAGGAACATGCTCACTGGGTTGGGCAAGTCTCCTCAAGAGCAGACAGCAGGGACCCTGCATGTCCTCTGCTCCATCTGCTCTGACTGATGACCTGTACTTCCCTCCAAGCAAAATTTGCCAAGGCCCTGACTGCAAAGGGAGAAAGCCCAAGGGTGACAGCAGTGAGAGGCCCCAGCACCTGTGGACAGAGCTTCTCTGCAGGCAGGAACAGAGCAGGTTCAGGACAAGTTAGAAGTTGACCACAGCAGGGTGGGAGCCTTCTGACACCCAGGAGTCCTGTGGACAGAGGGCATTGGGGCCTCCCATTTCTCTGGCAATGGCCATCATTCCTCATTGAGAAGGAAGCTGTGAGCATCAGGCAGCTCAGCCAGAGACAACAGACCTACTGAGCACCCACTGTCATTCACTGTCACCAGCCAACTACCCACCCACAATCTCCCAACTTCCCACTGACCACACACACTGACCATGCACCCTGTGGATGCAGGTGGACCATGGCTAACAAGCTGAGTGCCACATTGCCTGCCTGTTGACCTTGAAGAAAGCTTGTCTAAGAAGACAGGATGGGGTGGGAGAAATAGTACAGAGGGTAGCATACTTGATTTAGTGGGGCTGACCCAACTACAAAGGGTTCAGTTTTAATATAGTCCCCTGAGCCCCACCAAATGTGATTCCTAAGTGCAGAGTCAAAGTAACCCCTGAGCACTGCTGGGTGTGTTCCTACCCCCCCCAAAAGAAAACAAGGGCTGTTCCAGCTATCACTCTATAGTTTTAAAAGAGGACCAAGGGGGCCAAAGTGGTACCCTACTACAGCTGGTAGGGTGTTTGCCTTGCATGTGGCTTACCAGGGTTCGGTCCCCCACATCCCATGTGGTCCCTGAGCCTGTCAGAAGTAATTTTAAACACAAAGCCAGGAGTAACCCCTGAGTGCCACCAGGTGTGGTCCCAAAACAAAAAAGAGAAGGCAATGGTATTTGTGTGGCATTTATCTACAAGCTGGGGACTGCTCAGGCAGTGGAGCACATCCAAGAGCTGCTTTGAGACACACTCATGTGCTCTCTTGGTCATTTAGTGGTTGGGACTCTCACTCTCACTGTGTCTCACAGAGGGAGGAATCACGGTGGCAAGATGATGGGTTAGTTAGGATCACCAGGCATGGATGCTTTGTCCAGACCCACCATCTAAACCACAGATGGGTTTTATGGGCCAGAACTGCCCACAATCCCAGTGGGAAGGGGGTGGCTCAGCTTAAGAGGCCTTGACCTAGTCAGTTTTGTGGGAGTCCACCTTGGAAAGGGTTTGGCAGAAAGAGGGAAAAACTTTGCCTCCTGAACCACTGGGAACTGCTGCTGAGGGACAGCAGTGGACTCTTGTCAGGGATCTGAACAATGAGGGCTCTCCCCACCAGAGGAACTGCACAGTGCCCAATGCTGTGCCCTCAAATCGCATCTAAAAGCCACAGATGCAAAGGGCATTTCTTCTCTGTCATACTTCTCTGTCACCTTTTCTTCTCTGTCATACTTCTCTGTCACATCACATGGTCCATGTCTCATTTAGACATTCAACTCTTACAACCACCCTATGAGGCAACAAGGTGCAGAGTTGATGAAACTTCAGGGGATGCATAGAGAATATTGGTGCCAGAGAGATAGCATGGAGGTAAGGCGTTTGCCTTTCATGCAGAAGATCATTGATTCGAATCCCGGCATTCCATATGGTCCCCGAGCCTGCCAGGAGCGATTTCTGAGCGTGGAACCAGGAGTAACCCCTGAGCGCTGCTGGGTGTGACCCAAAACCCAACCCCCCCCCCAAAAAGAGAGAGAATGTAACTCATGTAACTATGAGTGCCTCAAAAATTTCCTGAAGCATATCAGTGCTAAGGGTAGAAGAGTGAATAATGAATGAATAGACCAGATGCAAACTCAGGCCTCCTGTTGTGTATTCCTCTGCCTTTGTTGTGGTTGTCACTAGTAATGTGTAGGGTCAATTCTCAGGGTACTATTCAGCCTACCAGACTGGTGGTTCAGTATAAGGGCCTAAGGCTGTGGCACACACAGGTCTAGCAGTGCCAGGGAAAACAGGGTTTCTAGACACACACCCCACCCCCAGAAATACTCAGGTAATCACAAAGTGGTGGAGATCAAACCTGGTTTGGGGGCACACCAGATTGTCTTCTAAGTGTTGCCTACCTCCCTGGCCTTTCCCTGCCTCTTTCACACTCCTGTGTTCTACCTGCAGTCGCTGGGAGGAGGGACAACTGGTGGGATGTGGGACACTTTCACTCCAGTGGGGGCTCTTTCAGGAAGGGCAGATGGGAGGGGCTATAAGGGTTGAGCCCTATTGGAGATCCACTTCAGACGAGCCCCTGTTACCTTTTCCAGTGGTCTTTAATGTCCTCCCCATGCCTGTGGCTTCACTGTGACAATTTGGGAAGAGCTTGGGGTTGAACACTTGTTTTCCAAGCTCGTGCATAAGCCTAGGACTCCAGAAGCAGCCTTACTCTTGGACTTAGGCAAGAGCACCCAAATGTGGAACAGCACCAGACTCCCCCATCGGGGTCAATCCCACTCCTCCCAGCCAGAACCAGGCCCCGCTGGGCTCAGGCTGGCAACTAAGGTGTGAGACCCCCGGGGTGTGAGACCTCCTGACTTCCATTCTGTCCTAGCTGCCGTATGAGAGAAGGGAGAGAGAGAGAGAGAGAGAGCAGGCTGCCTTGACAGTCTCCTGGCTGTGTACAGGGCGAGGGGACCCAGTCACATTCAGGACCACTATGAGGAGCCCAGTTAATGCCAGCAAAGAGCTGAAACTCATCTCATGATTAAGAAGGGCCAGGCTGATGGGGCTGGTGGTTGACAAAAGTGGAGTGAGAAGACCGGCCTTCAGAAGCAGCATCTGCACAGCTTTGAAGATGCCTGCAGCATTTTTGTCTCTCATCAGGCGAGTCCATGCCAGAATCGGCAGCCTGGAGTGTACCAGCAAGGCAGCAGATGTCAGAGGTGCATAAACCACGCACAGCCTTAGAAATACCACACTTCTGCCTCAATCAGCGAGTTTTAATTTACTTATCTAGCTGAGCTATGATGGATACAGTCTGCCCAAATATATTACATGGGGATAATGTGGTTTCTTATCCAGAACACCACCATATTATAGATACCATCAAGCTACTTTCTCAAAAGTGTTTGGTACCCTAGCAACTGAAAAAAGGGGAAAAAAATAATATAAGACATAAAAATTACATTGCATCTGCAATAGTTGGTTGGAATTGGTTTTGCAATAAAGCATGTATTGTAAAAACAAAGGTTTAATGATATATCAGTGTGGTGGAAATCTGATTACAAAGCAAAATCACACACACACATAGAAGTAAAGTTGCAGAGCTTTTAAAAATGAAACTTGGCTGGGGAGTCCTGGGCAAGCTCTGTCTGAAAGGAGGCAAGGCCTGTATTTCCAAAATACCACCAGTACCCCTTATTTACCCTTCTTACCTTCAGTAACAAACAGTTTTAATCTCTGTCCAAAGACATACAGTAGATCTTACAAATCTCAGAACTATTTAGAAGGACATAAATCGAACACCTATTGAACACATATATATTTTGAATATTTTATGATTATTTTCTTTAACTGCTGTAACTCTCTATTCTTCTACCATCATGTTTCTATCCACTTTTCATCTTGTCTTTTCTTTGTAAGCTGTATAGTAAGGATTGTTGGCGGAACTGTCCCTCAGTTTGATGCCTATGATTGAACTATGTCATGGAAATTGCTGGTCTTGTTCCTATTGCCTCCAAATGCACCAATAACGCTTCATGGCATTGATCCTTGTTTGCATAGACACATTAAAATGGGAGAACACTATACATACAGATTAGTTATTATCTAATAAATCTCATTACAATGTACCTTACACCCTGAACATTGATATAATGACCTGGCACAGGCCTCAGATGAATGGGCATTCTCCATTCACACTGGAACCAGGCACGCTACCTACGAAACATCCAAGGTCTTTTATAGCAACAGTTGGAAGCAGTCCTCTACCAGGAAAGACACTACCAAGGGTCTGACATCGACCTCCTAAAAAGACACCTCCGTTTACACTGAGAAGACGTGACAACAACAATGACCTGCGATAAGACGTGACAACAACAATGACCTGCTCTACAGGACATGGTTCTCTCTATTGCCCCTTAAGTGTGAGATGAAACGAGAGAATGCTCTGCACCATCCTGACTGCTATATGAGACATGCAGACTCCAGGATCTTTAATACAGAAGCATGATACCAACAACAGAGACTATGTGAGGCATGGAGGTGTATTGCCACTACAGACGATGACTTGAATTGGACAAACTAGTTTGCCTGGAGCCTAGAGTCAGTCCTGTGCCAGGAAACTTCAGGGGTAGGGTCTCCATCTATTTAGACCATAATTTGTCTTTCCATGTCCCTTATGTTTTGGTGGGCCTATGCAAACAAATGCCACTTTAATATCGTTTTTTACTATGGTCCCTTGACTCCAATCCTTAAGAAAAACAACCCACTAAAACTTTTGAGGTTAATTTAAACTAGTAAGGATGTGCATGGATCTAGATAAATGTACTTTGCCCTCAATGTTTAAAGAGTTACATAAGTCTAATATCTTTAGATTATATGGTGTGCTGCTAAGAAATAATATGTACTACAACGGGGGATTTGAGGGACAAAGTAATTGTATGGTACATGGGTTCAGTTTTGTTTTTCTTAATGTTCTTTGGCTGAAAGTATAAGGCTGGGATATCATCGATGGGACTACTGAGAATCCTGTTTATGGGTGATTGGGCTTCCACTGTAACTTTACCCTGTCCTCTTTCTTTGCATCTTTGTTGTCATAATTAAAATAAAAAAATTAAAAAAAAATGAAACTTGGCTGGGGAGTCCTGGGCAAGCTCTGTCTGAAAGGAGGCAAGGCCTGTATTTCCAAAACCCTATCATATATATATATATATATATATATATATATATATATATATATATATATATATATATATATATATATATTCTGGGACACCCACATTACCCTGAATCAGAACCTGTGCTTGCTATGAATGGAGTCCATTAGTTTAGCATGATAAGACCTCAGAGACCAACTATCTGCCAAAGAAGTGACTATCTTTGTCCCCAAAGGCTTCATGTCTCTCGCTGTGGTATTACCCAGAGTGAGTAACACTGGGAGACCCACAAGATGATGTTTGATACTGAAAAGTAGCCTGAGAAGTGCATGGGCCCAGGACTCTGCTCTTGGACTGCCCATTACCAGCTGGGGCTCCAAAGCTTCTGTTTTTATTCCTCAGCAACCAGTGTGAGTCTGGGATGACAGAGATCCTAAGATAACTGGACTCCCAAAGAACTGGAGGATAATATAGTATCCCATAATTTTTTCTGCTGTCTTGCTTCCTTCACTCTTTGGGGCACACAGAAGGCAGGATTGTCTTGTCACCTGTGTGTCTGAGCCTCACTCAACAGGAGCTGCTTAAACACATGCATACAGGACTTCATAGCAAAGGGAGGAGGCAGAGGGTTACAGAGAGGCCTCAGGCCTGCCTGGATGGGGAGAGAAAGGTGCATATGGAACATTTCACAAGCACCCTGGCTTGGCCAGTTTTTCCTTTTGTTTACATGTCATCCCCTACTCCTTGGTTTCTTGCTAGAGAAAAAAGACAGAGCCATCCTATTAAAATGCCAGGCCATTCTCTCAAAAGGTGTTTTTATTTTATGAAGAAATAACAAGCAGGGAAAATTTACCCTAGAAGAATCTCGGGGGTGGAGTCCTGGGCTGGAAAGGGACAGTGGTGACCATAGCTGCTGTCACAGCCAAGACACGAGACATTGATCTTTAAATGTGTGTGTCCAGGTGCCTGACTGCTGCCACCTCCAAAGGGCTTTTGATCGCCTTAGCAAATGAGTGCAGTTGCCAAGAAGGGATCAGGCATGTGCAGGGTAGGGAGGTCTGCGAAGAGCATATGCCAGAGAGAAGAACGGGAGCAGAGAATAGAGGGTGGAGTAGAGGCAGGTGGAGACCAGAGTCAAGGTAATTTCCGGAGTAGCAGGGTCACTCTGGGTCCTGTGAAGGCTGAGAGTCAGAGCTAGTGAATGGGTACCACACACAAAGCTGCAGGCATTTATGCATTCCACCCAAGGAGACTCTTTTCAGGCAAAGTGGGGCTCATTCCCACTCCCTGGACCAGGAAGAGGCAGGGTCCAGATAGGGCATCATCCCAAGACCCTAGACGCTGTTCTGTGCTTTGGGGCTGAGTCTCTGCAGACAAAAGTGGTAGCAAATAGAAGAAGGTTCCTGGAAAGGGCTTCAGCTGCAGGGATCAGGCTGGACCCCTGGGCCCTTAGTAAGGCTAGACTTCTTTAAGGCTTTTTTCCAATCTCTTCTGCTGTATGGAGTTGTTATGTGTCTCATCTTCCAGCTCACTAATTCTGTCCTCAGCTGCTGTTGCCCTGTTGCTGTTGCTTATCCACTGAGTTTTTTAATTCGTCTACTGAGTTTTACAGACCTGTTATTTGACCTGATATTTCAGTTTTGAGTTTTCTGATTTCTATCTTCATATTCTCTTGATTCTTATTAGTGTTCTGTTCTATACTTTCTTTGAGTTCTGTGAACATCCTCCATATTTCTTCTCTAAACTCCATATCTGAAAGACTAACTAGGTGGTTGGCCATTGTCGGGTCATCAAAGTTGCCATCTTCATTCTCTATGCCTGATGTTGGTCTGTGTAGATTCCCCATTGTCACTCTTGTATTGTGGGTTTTTCTACATCTTGTGGTGGTTTTCATTGGCTGTGGCCTCGCTCCTCTGGTTCCACCCCTTGTGGCGGGAAGACTCACCTCAGGAGAGTGGGCCCTCAGGGGATGGATGCCAGAGAGAATCAAAGTTTCCAGGCTGAAACAAGCAGGGGGAAGCCTCAAAATGTCTGCCATGCTTAAGAGGCCCAGCAGAGTCAGCTGTATCCACAGTCTCCAGGCAGGAAAGGAGGCTAGACTTCTGCCTCCAGGACTGAGTACATCACTCCCGTCCACACAGGTAGGTGTGGAGACAGAAATAAGACCAAAGTGTGGAGACAAAAATAAGACCAAGGTGTGGAGACAGAAATAAGTCTATCCCATAAGAACGGGCAATTGGTGCTCGCTTCGGCAGCACATATACTAAAATTGGAACGATACAGAGAAGATTAGCATGGCCCCTGCGCAAGGATGACACGCAAATTCGTGAAGCGTTCCATATTAAAAAAAAAAAAAAAAGAACGGGCAATTGGCCAGCCCTCTCCCTTCTGTGCCAGCCCTGGGTGCTGGATGGTGCTGCAGGTTGGGCTCAAGAAGAAATCTAGCAAGTTTTCACTCTCTTTCCGGAAAGCTGTGCAGGGATCCAGGTTCAACTCCACAAAAAGTGACTGTGCAGCCCCAGTAACTTGCCATGCAAGCCCAAAAGACCATCCCTGCCAAATGGGTGCACCGATTGGGTGTGCTGATTGGTGTGTTGATTGGCCACATGAGGTATGGTAGGGAAGATTCCATGCCAAAGACCTTTCAGTGAGGATCTAGCTAAATGTACTGAGCAGGATTTATAACTTCCAGTTTTCTGTAACATTGTCCCCAGGTGTGTGTGTTTGTGTGTGTTTATGTATATGTATGTGTGTGCATGTGCACATGTATGTGGGGGAGTTGGGGGAGGAAAGGATACAGTTTCAAATTCATTCATGATTCATGTATTGCTTCCCTGTGCTGCAGGGGGGATTTTAACTCCACTACAGGCTGGTCTGGCTACCCTAAGCGATGATAGTTTTCTCTCCCTGGCTGATCTCAGCAGCTGGATAAAACAGCAAGGCCTCCTGGGGTGGTAGGTGGGGGTCTTGGCTTCAACACGCCTCAATTCAACACATATGCACAGCCTCTGGAGCCCCCATGAAGCAGAGCCCCTGGGACATCTGTGTACAGTCCCACCAAGAGATCTCTCTCCAGCTGATAATCTCCTTGATTCCAAAAGGACACATCCCTGGGGTTTCCGAAATGCCCGTCCTGTTTCCACGTTCCACACCTCAGCAGCAGGCCCATTGCTGCCTGTTGCTCACATCTTTGAGTCCTAGCCCGTAAAGAAACCATCAGCAACTCTGGGCTTTGGCCACCCACAAGGTTTGAACAAGCCCTTCCTCCTGCATTCCCCACTTTCAACCACTCACGCCATTTAATCAAGGGTGTTTAACTTCCAGGAGAAAGGGACACAGGGACCTTGGAGGGAGCAGACGGGCCATTAATCAACTGTGGTGTCTGCGCATAGGAGCAGTGTCTGAGCTGCAGCTGAGACTCAGATTCCAATTAGTGTCTGGAGTCCCAGCATGATGGGGTTAATGCCAGTGTCACCGACCAAAGAAACACAGGAATTCTGCCTAAGGACACCCTTCCCCCAATCTGGGGACTTTCCTGCTGCCCCTCCGCCTTTGTTTCTATTCTCAATAAAACATTTGCCTAGGAAAAGAAAGAAACATTAGGAATAGTGCTCCTCCCTGACAGGCCTCATACAGGCACCCATCTGTCCATCTCCCATCTGTCTATCTGCTCACCTGGGCCTCCCTTTCCACTCTGCGCCAGGAACAGGCAGTGTTTAAAGATGTCATGATAATCATCAGTTTTTGCAGCGAAGATATGAAAAATGTACTGCAAGATCAGAAGGATGATATTGTCTTCTGGCAGATCTCACATTCCGCCCACAGAAAGGGCTAATCTGATGTCCTCAGAGAGGAGTGAAGGAAACGTTTTCAACATTCTTGTCAGCTTTATTTTATTTCTTAGGGTCAGCTCAAGAGAATGGTTATTTATGTATAAATAGAAAAGAATGATATTGTCTTTAAGAAAATTGTAATGGAAGCTCTGCAATGCCTGTCGTGGGTGTGACAATCATGACCAATACCAAGAGGCAATGTGGATGCTACCTCCGCCTTCCTGAAGGGTGCAGAGAGCCCTAGGGCCCTCAGTCTCCACTCCATTTCTGGGTAGTTTCAGAACTGCTAAGGTGAGTTTTCACTGTGCAGATCTCACCAGAGATAAAGTTTTTTGCTGCTGGGGTGCAGAGTGGGGTCCCGGACATGCCATAACACCCCTTTGCATCTGGCAAAGCCCCATCTGTGAAATTGGGATGATGGATGCCCATATGGTACCACGTAATGGCAGTGGGGGCTGCAGGACTGTGTCATCAGTCATGGACAGGAAGACGATGGGCAAATCCCAAGGTTTTGAGCGGATGCCCAGCTGTGTGCTGAGATCCTGTTAGCCTCAGGAGGTGGGGGGTATACCCTGAGGGGTGCTGCCAGAGGGCGCAGCAGGATAGACACTTGTGGCCATGCTCTAGAAAGGGTCATATGGAGAGGTGTCAGGTCTTGGCTGCTGTGGTCCTGAAAGTTGGGCTGTGATAATGGACACCCCAGGCTCCACCTCTCTAAGAGGATGAAACTCACTCTCTCATGCCTCTCAGGAGCCTTGTCTTGAGGCCTAAGACCTGCAGGGGTCTGACAGCCAGCAGACTTCTAGAAACTGAAATTTTAGTTTCCTTAGGCTTTCTTGGGTTCCAGGGGTGAAAGCAAAGAATACCTATAAGTATTCTGAGGTTGAGAACAAAGAGCAAGACACATCCTCCAAATGTTCCCGCCACCTCCAGGTTCATCAAATAAACCCCTATCAGCCAGTCCTGCTGCACATGGAACAATTATCTGAGGGACAGGTGCTGGCCCCTGGGACTGTCACAGAGAAAGCTACCAGACCCCAGAACTGCTGCACACGAGGAGGATTGGATTTGCAAAGATTTTAAAGAAATGCTTGTCTCAAACTTTGAGTTCAAATGTCAAATTTTGTTATTTCAGAAACACAGCTTTGCTCTCCGAGACTGACCTTAAACCCAAGTTCATTTGCTTGATACCATCACACAGTTGCTAAAGGAACTGCAGAGAATTTAAAGCCAAACCAGATATAGCCCCTGGCCTTAAGCAGCCTACAGTGGTTGAGGATGGGTGACTAGAGGGTAATAGGGGATAGAGAGCACTGTTGGTCACAGGGTCCAAGCCCATAAGGCAACTCATTGAGGTTTCAGCACATGAAATATTTTGGCTTCATTTCTTTTTTGTTTGTTTAGTGGGGTGATGGGCATACCTGGTGGTTCTCAGTGGTTTACTCCTATTTCTGTTTTCATGTGTCACTCCTGACAGACTCAGGGGACCATATGGAATGCTGAGGATCGAACCCAGGTTGGCTGCATGCTAGGTAAGCATGCTATCCTCTGTACTATCGCTATGGCCCCTTGATTTATTTTTTACTGTTTTTTTTTTTCACACCGGCAGCGCCCAGGGGTTACTCCTGGCTCTCTGCTCAGAAATTGATCCTGGAAATTTCTGGCATGAGTGACCATTCGGGATACCGGGATTCAAACCACCATTCAGCTACTTGTAAGGCAAACGTCCTACCGCTGTGCTATCTCTCCGGCTCCTGATTTCATTTCTTAGTTTGCCTTCCTCATACTCAGTGCTGCTGAATTGCATCTGGACACCTGGCTCCCTTTCCCTTAGGCAGGACACAGGTGTTGCCCCTTATGCTCCTTGTCCTGGGTGCACACAGCACGTTACTGCTCAGGGCAGTGACAGATGTAGGCGGCCAACAGCGCCACCTGGTGTAGGAACCATGCGTCTTGAGGGTATCATGCGCACAGCCCACTCCTCTCTGGGAGATGGATCCACTCTGCACACAGGCTCAAATCTTGGTCTCTTGCTTTTTCTAGACTTCTTCCATCCTATCTGGATTCCCTTGATATCTTTTTCTTGCCTGATCGCTATAGCAAGCACTACCAGTACTATGTTGAAGAGAAGTGGTAAGAGTGGACAGCCTTGTCTTGTACCAGAATTTAGAGGAAAGGCTTTTAGTTTTTCTCCATTGAGGATAATATTTGCCATTGGCTTGTGGTAGATGGCTTCGACTAGATTGAGAAAGGTTCCTTCCATTCCCATCTTGCTGAGAGTTTTGATTAAGAATGGGTGTTGGACCTTATCAAATGCTTTCTCTGCATCTATTGATATGATCATGTGGTTTTTATTTTTCTTGTTGCTTATGTTGTGTATGATATTGATAGATTTACGGATGTTAAACCATCCTTGCATTTCTGGGATGAAACCTACTTGGTCGTAGTGTATGATCTTCTTGATGGTGCATTGGATTCTATTTGCCAGGATTTTGTTGAAGATCTTTGCATCTGCATTCATCAGAAATATTGGTCTGCAATTTTCTTTTTTGGCAGCATCTCTGTCTGGTTTTGGCATCAAGGTGATGTTGGCTTCATAAAAGCTGTTTGGGAGTGTTCCCGTTTTTTCAATTTCATGGAAGAGCCTGGCTAGGATTGGTAGTAGCTCCTCTTGAAAGGTTTGAAAGAATTCATTAGTAAATCCATCTGGGCCTGGGCTTTTCTTTTTAGGCAGATGCTTGATTACAGTTTCAATTTCCTCAATGGTGATGGGGGTGTTTAGATATGCTATATCCTCCTTACTTAATTGTGGAAGGTTATAAGTGTCCAAGAATTTATCCATTTCTTCTAGGTTCTCATGTTTAGTAGCATAAAGTTTCTCAAAGTAGTCTCTGATTACCCTTTGGATCTCTGCAGTATCTGTCGTGATCTCCCCCTTCTCATTTCTAATATGGGTTATCAGGTTTCTCTCTCTCTCTTTCTTTGTGAGTTTTGCCAATGGTCTATCAATCTTGTTTATTTTTTTCAAAGAACCAACTTTTTCTAGCTCAGTTAGTTACAACTTTCCATATCTTACACAAACACACATTTCTTTTCTCTTCATTCTGTCTGTGAGCACTAGAGCATCACTGCTGGGGAAGGTTAAGAGTGGGGGTGTGGTGATAATAGGTATCAATAGCAGCAGTCATAGTTGTAGATAATAGTAGTGCTGATAGGAAATGGTAGCAGCAGTAAGAATAGTAGGGAGCATCAGCATAGCAGTGATAGTAGTAGTAGGTGGTGAAAATAGTGATGAGTGATAGTAGTAGTAGGAAGTAGTGGCAGTAGTATAAGGTAGCAGCAGTGAGAGTAGGAGGTGGTAATAGTGATAAGGTGGTAGCAGCAGTAGGCCACAGACCCATCTCCATTTTGTAAACAGTGGCAAGACTGGTTTACAACTCTGTGTTTTAGGGTACAATTTTACACCTCTCCAAATGTTAGCACTTTATGTCCACTCCCAAGGTGTCATACTCCTTTCCCAAGGTCACCTTTAGTACTAGGTGTTTTAATGTGAAATTTGGAAACATCAAGGGGGCTCAACACATACTCAAATGGACCCCATAGTCCCTTTGGAAACGCCTCTCAGGCAGTGTGAGCCTTGGATCTCACAGGCTGCAGAACTGTCTCGAGCAGATCACTGCATCTTCCTGACCCTACTTGGTAAGCAAACCCAACTTGTGCTCCCTCCACTGTAACCTAGAAGGATACTCCCTTCTGGGACAATTAGCCATGAAACAGCCTGTTTCTTCATCCAGGTTATTACTTTACATCTAGCATGGGAATCCCTGACAGTAAATTTATGTAGAAAATTTTCAGCCACCTTAAGAGTTAAGCAAGATTTGGGAGTTTGGTCTAGAAATCAACCCTCATTCTGGGGAACAAGCCTGTAGGGAGCATTTCAGTTTCCAAAGGTCCAAATTATGGCCTGAGGATAGGCTGCTGGGAACAAAACCCTCTCGTGAATTGTAGATGGCTTGCACAAATCACTTACTCAAATTCCATCTGTCGACACTGCTCTGCTATTAAAATTTCCAATCTGGAGGGAAAATGCTATAACTAGCGAGGGTTTCAATGCCGTGTCTCAATATTGGGACCTGCCATCCATCCTCTCTGTCACACAGACTGATTACCTTCAGAAGAGGCTCTGCAAGACAACAGGGTGATTCTCCAATTCTCAGCACTCTGGTCTCTTGCAAGAAACTTAATTCAATTCCCAAGATGTTTACCAGGGCATTTACAAATCTCCTGTTCTGTGTCCAAAATCCATGGTGTAATCTCTCAGCTTGACTTCACCTATGTTTGCTGCAAATCTGTCCTTGAAACATCTAGGGATAAGCTCAGATTTGATCCCCCCTACACGAATGTGAACCCCATCCCCAGTATCCTGAGAAAGGCCAAGCTACTGCCTCTGCTGGTAACTAAGCAGGAAAATCTGGTTCCCAAATCACATTTTCACCCAGTGTCCTTGGAGAAAGGCTGGAGGCTTCAGTCCAGTCACTGGGAAGCAGTCACATCTCAGCACTGTACACCAGGTGGCTGATTTATGATGCCATTTGATCAGCCTGGGAAACACAGTCAAACATTTTTTTCTTTTGAGAACACTACCCTTAAGAAAGCCAAAAGGACCTAGGATGTCAAATAAAAACAATTCTAACTCATTATCACACCCACACCTCCAAGAAGGTGGTAGTTGGCCATGGAGTGGCATGGGCACAGCTCAAGGCCAGAGAGCTGATGCCTCCTGATTTCATGGGCATGTATTTTCTCAGATGCCCTAACCAGATGCTAACAAGGGAAAGGAATAACACATAGCCTGGCATGCTCAACCCTTGTGGGGCAAGACCTGGGACTCCTTTATACTTTCTAGTGCTGTGGTGCTCTGTCTCTGGAAATAAAACCCTCTAGTGAATTGTAGATGGCTTACACAAACCACTTACTCAGATTCCATCTGTCAACACTGCTCTTTCTCTCCATTTTTCTCTCTTCATTTCCTTGCTCACTCTCTCTCCCTCCCTCTCATGCACTCCAAGATGCAGCAGACTTCTCAAGCATCTTTAAGTTCTGTTCAGCTCAGGTTGGCTCACTCAATGGAACACCTGTGAGGATGTGGCTGTAGATTCTACTACTGCCGTTCCTCTTTAGAGGATCAGTCAAACTTGCTCTTGGAATCCCATTTTCCTGCCAATGATTGGTCAAAAGGGACACAGAAGGTTCCCTGGCCAATGAATTGGGCTGGTGGGAGGATCAAAACAGTGAAATTTTTTACTCCCACACCTTGGTACTTAACCCAGGCCCTCCCCTACCCGCCCCCTCCGATAATCCAGCCCACAGGGATAACCCTGTGGATTTGGGCATGAATTCAGTATCTCTCCTGAATTGCAATAGTCTTGAATAAAATGTTCCTTGCCAGTTTTGACAAGTACTAGAATAATTATTCTTTTGCCCTTGCCATCCATGGCCCGACAGAGCAGACTCAAGTAACATCTGAGATGACAAAGCCTCATTAACCAGTACGCCCTCTCCTCTCTCTTCTCACCCTACTCCTCCACCTTTTGGTGTACAATGCTCACATACAGAGGACAGAGATGTCTCTCTGGATGTGACGAGCAGAGGACACTCCAGTGGAGCTGGTGCCACCACAAAGAAACACTCTCTGGAGACTGATGCTGACACTGCAAATACACACTGAGAAGTACATGGTTGATTCTCCTTCTGGAGAAAAATGAGGAGAGAGAACAGATACAACAAACCAAAGGAAGGTGCCAAGCATGGGAAGGAGGGCAGGAAAGGTTGTGAAAGAAAGGTGGGATAGGGAGAGACCACAGGCTGGCAGCTCTTCTGCAGCACCTTCAGCATTGACTGGCCTTCATGGAGCAAAAATCTCCTTGTATGCACTGGCTGATGGCTCTAGACTCAGTGCCAGCACCCTTGCAAAGAAACAGTCATAGGACCCTGAATGTGTGTCTTGTGTCTCCAAAGTTTCACAGGGACTCTTTAGAATCTTCTTCCCTGATGACATACTTACTTTAGGGACCCCACAGCACTTCCTCTCCTACCCTCAAAATGGAGGGGCTCCCCCAGGAAGGGCCTGGATGCAAAGGTCCTATTCCAGGGGCTATGTTTCTTCACTGACAAAACCGTTTTCCTCTGCTGCCTCTCTATGCAGATATTTCTGACTCAGTAATGAGAAACATAGCACCCCACCCTCCAAACCCGGGCTTAAAATGTTTCTGTTGTTCGAAGAAAATTGCTCTTTCTTTCACAAAAGAAAAACAATTACTGGTTTACATGGAAGTGTCACCAGAGAGGCCAGCCCAGAGGGTCAGGTGATTGCATCCAGTGACTCAGGCATCTTAAGGCTTTAAGCCCTTCCCTCCCCATGTCCTTCTACCCTTCCTAATCTTGACAGTGCCAGGACATCAAGGCCAGGAGCTGAGGGAAGTGAATATTCCACCTTCCAGGCCCTATGGGTGAATTTCTCCAAGATTAGTGAAAAAAAAGATGCTATTTTGATATTTTTCCTATAAAAATAAATTCAGTGAACTAGTTATTTAACTCAGGTCTTTATCTGACCTGCCTTAGACTGGGTAAGTCAGAATACGAAGTACCTGGGTAGAGTGATCACTCATTAGCCTGGTTTCTGGCTTCTCTAGCTAGTTCCTGAAAGGGGCCTCCACATTGGCCACTAAGGAACCACCCATCCCACTCCCAACCCATGACATTCAAGCGCCATGTTTATCTGGAAGGGAACTACATAGAATGGAGTTCTGCTGGGCATTACCCCAATCCTGCCTGTGTAATATACCCAGACATGTGTACATATATATGTACAAATGTACTTATGGTATTTTTCTCCAGAGAGGAAACATGCTGAAGAAGTGTCCCAGGAGCCCCTACAGAGAAATCACTTCCTATAGGTCATGATGGAGTACAGAGGTCAGAGGTGGGTTTCCAAGAGGAGGACAAGCACTTCAATTCTATTCCCAGGCACAGGGGACCGTGTACCAGCTTCTCCATGCTTCAAGAGATTCATTCCCCATCAGCCTACCTTAGACGAGCCAGGGAGGGCCCCTAGCATTGTACTAGGCACCCCTGGCACTTGTGGTGCCCTTATTTGGAGCCAGAATGTGAGCAGAGTTGCAGGCAGGTGTAAGTGGCTACAGATTGGGACCCAAAGAAGCATTGGTGCTGCTGTGATAGTAGTAAACAAGAAAGGCTCCTCTGAGTGTTTCTGAGTGGCACACAGGCTGGGATGACTGACATGAATTTCTCCCAGGCTCTAGGATAAGGAGAAGCTATGAGCTGTAGGCAAATTCCCAGAAGGTCAACAGAGTCAGAGGAGGTGGCACAGCTCCTTCCTGATGCTCGAGAGTCCTCTCTGCACTCCCTGCCCCGAGATGAAACTCAGCCATACTCAGTTTCAGCCCACCCTGGAGGTTCTGGCTCAGCAGGCCCAGCTGGGATAAGTGTTGTGGGTGCTGGGGCTGACATGGGGTCTGGATCGGAGGCCTGTGAGTGAATGCACCCTGTCGTGCCTGCATCTCTGTCTTCTACATGCAGCCACAGAAAAGTAGAAGTGGGTGGGGGGGGGGTTCTGTGTTTCGGGATCTTTCTGGGAGTACCAAACCGATACCTGCTTACCTGACACTTCTATGGCAACTAGGCTGGAAAGTTTCTATGAGCCTCAGTTGGGGTTTGCACATTTTCTAGCAGAGAGGCTGGTTGAATGGCAGACTAGGATTGACTTGGGGTTTGTTATTGTTATTTAAATAACATTTTAAGTTGAATCACTGTGAGATACAGTTACAAAGTTGTTCATGACTGAGTTTCAGTCATACAATGTCCAAGACCCATCCCTTCACCACTGTGCCTTCCCACCACCAATGTTACCAGTTTTTCTTCCACCCTCCCCTTGCCCTTTCCCCTGCCTGACTCTGTGGTAGACATTTTTCTTCTCACTTCTCCTACTCTCTCTTTCACTCCTGTCTTTATTCCTTTCACACATTGTGGTTTTCAATATTGTTAGTGAAGGGGTACCATGCATATAACTTTAACTTCTTTCCGTTCTTGTCCAGAGTGATCAGACACACTTGGTTTTGTGGGCAAGAAGAGTGAATGCAGGTCAGGCCCTTCAAAACAAGTCTCACATCATGCTTAACTCTCCCTCTCACACAGAAAATGATGGCGAGGGGTGGAAAACATAATCCAACCCACCTCTGAGTCCCTAATTCAATCCATCTCTCTCTCTTTCCCTGTGCCTACTCTACATTTAGAGTGAGGGGTGGAAGGATTCCTCAGGATCAGACTAGAGCAGGATCCTCATTGATTCATGGAGCACCATGGAGCTGCTTATGCATCTAAGATGACTGTATTCCGAGTATGAGAGTCTTTGCCACATGCCAGCAACAGAGGGAGGGAGAGACACAGAGCTGCATCCCTCAACTGTGCACAATCTGCGGATGATGGCAAAGAATTGGCTGCAGCACAGGGAAAGTGGACGAGGAGCCCCAGATCCTGCACCGTCCTAGGAGAAAGACCTGTGAACCTCCCTCCATTCTTGGAAGGCTTTCCAGTGAGGTGGGCCCCAGCAGGAAGCCTGAGGGAAGAGGAGTGGCTGGGTTACATCAGCTTGTGTGTCTGTCACTAGGAGCAGGCACAGGAGCAGGGAGCAAAAACTGAAAGTCTGAGGAAGCATAGGAAGGTTATTTCCTGGAGGCTGACATGCTGTGTGAGGTGGCACATTGGCATCTGCTCTGCCACTTTGGTTTCAACAGGCTGCAGGGTGCAGCTGGGCTGGAGACAGGTCTAGGTTGGCAGCTGTTTAGCTGCTCTTGGCTGGAACAAAGCTTGGGCTGAGGTCTCAGAAGGCACAGGCCTCTCTAATAAGGGTAACAGAGACCTCTGGTGCCCCACTGCACTACCCTTATGGAGGTCCCACCTTGAGTGCCACCCTGGAGCTCACGGTCTACCTCTGGTGGGTTTGTGGGCATTCCAATGACTGAAAACCAAAACATCCAAAGGTGTTACTTAGACAAGGCAGATGCTTTTTTACCTTTCAAATGGTTTAATCCATTTTCTGAAATAACAAAAGCAATTATTCTAATTGCTGTCAGAGTGTACATGCAGGGAGAGGCCTTCCCTTCTGCACCAGGCAGACTTGTCAGGTGCTTAAGGGACAATCAGTGTCCTGTAACAGGAGGGCACTTCTGTGGAAGGAGGGTGGAGCCACATGCACCCCATCTGCGGCTCTTTATAGTTATGGAAACAGAAGTTGGCTACACCCAGTATGGTGAGCAGGGCAGTGACTCGGCCCAAAATGTGCCCCAGCAGGTGATCTGTCCCCTTGAGCAGAGGGCTCCAACCTGTCAGTGCACTCCTGCTTCCTCCAGGGGCAGCTGCCTGTAGAATGGGGAGGGGACAGAGAAGGGATGAACATGACCCCATCATTCCTTTTGCTTTCTCACAGGGACCCTCTGAAGTTGTCACTCTTGTCACTCTGCCTAGTCACAGAGGTGCGAAACCCCCACTGGTTCTTGAGTCTACATATCAGCCCTGAGACAGGATATACTAGGACCCTCATTCCACCCTGAGAATACTGTTTTGTTGGGAACCCCCCCAACCTGCCTCTGACCTATAATGTTCAATGCAATACTAAGGATAGGCAGAGTTACCAGGACCACCCTCAGTTTCAGCCCTCCAGTTCCTACTCGCATAGAGGTTAGAATGGGCAGTCTTGGGGCTGGAAGTTGAGACAAAGAGAAAGAGTTAAGAAAATGTTGAGAGAGAGAGAGTTTCCTTTAAAGGGCAAGGATTTAAGAGGCCTTCCTGGAGGTAAGAATATTCAATCCAGGCCATATTGAGATGAGTAGAATAGGGATGCCTTGGGAGACAGAGAGAAATGCCATAAAAGTGAGGAAAGGTTCCAACACAAAATATACAGAAGCTTGGTGAGGACAGGTGAGGCAAGTGCTAGTTCTGGAAGTTATAGAGCCAATGAGATTTTTCAGAGAAAAAGCCGAGAAGAGGGAAAAGTAAAACAAAAGGATTTCTGTTACTACTCCAGGGAAGGGTGTCTCTGTGCTCTGTGCAGAAGGGGCTGTAGACAAGCTTATGGCTGCAAGATAGTCACAAGATAGTTACTAGTCACTAGGCACAATGTCATTAGTTGTTGTTTTGTTCATCACAGATCTAGTGCTATTTTGTTCATATTAATTTTTATTTTATGACATTGTTTCTGTTTGTCTTTGGGTCATACACAGTGGTACTCAGGGCTTACTTTAGGCTCTGTAGTCAGGAATTACTCCTACTGGGCTCAGGGGACCATATGAGATGCCAGAGATTGAACCTGTATTCGTTGTGTGCAAGACATGTGTCTGCCCACTGTACTATGACTGCAGTCTCTGAAATGAAACTTTTTCCTTGATTGCTGCGTTCTGTACTGAAGGCAAGAGGTTCAGGGACTTTACCCGTTTCCCAACACTGTTAATATGCTGGGCAGAGATATTGGGCACAAACTAGGAAAGCCAAATCCCTACTCTAGTGGGCCTTCAAGGGGATTAAGAGATGATCCATAGAACTTTCAGGCAGATTAATAGAGGATAGTCACAAGAAATGAAAGCCCATCTGGTATAGGACATTTTTAACCAAAGAGGCTAAGACCATGCCTTCAAAATAACAGTTAGCAGTTTCTTCTCCCTTTGGGCACAGCCAAGCCTTCCTTCCATCCCTCGTCTGCCTGACAAGCTCTCACGGTGAATGTGTGACTAGAATGATGTGTCATTTCTTTCCTGGGTCACTTAAGAGCTTTGTACACACGGTCCCTTCCTCGCCCACAGGGACTGCGGAAGCCACATTACTGAAGGGCCCTTGAATTTTTACTGTTTGGAGCAGACAAGTGTCGGCATCCAGCAGTGATAGGAGGGTGCAATATCTCCTAATATGCCACCACTACTGGAGTTTATTACAGCGCTCACCCTCCCTGCACTGCTAATGGCACATTTTCCACTTGGCGTCCTACAGCCAGCAGATTTGCTGAGTACAAAGACAGAATAAAAGCATTTGTGGGCATTTTAAAACTAAAGAAGAGTCAAATTCCTGCACACATGTGGGAAATTATATTAGGGTGCAAAAGGGAGGGGTAAGCCAAGTGAGGGAAGTAAAGTAGACAGGTCTAAAAAAACAGTGGGGCCACCCTAAAGAACAGTCTAGATTGGAACAAGAAAAAAAAAACTTCAGAAAGGATGGGTCCAGTGAAAAGAGACAATGAGATCATCTGAATGAATTCAAGGCATGTGCGAAAGGCATAGATGGAGGAAAAGACAGAAGAGGGCTGTCGAGGTAGCACAGGGGTAAGGAGATTGCCTTGAGCAGATTGCCTTGATTGGGGAGGACCTGGTTCAATCTCAGGCACTATGTATAGTCCCCAAGAACTATCAGGAGTGACCATAAAGCAAGGAGAAAGGCCCTCAGCACTGCAAGGTGTAGACCAAAACAGACAACTAAAAAGGAAGGAGAATGATGGGTTGGAGTGAGAAGAGGGTTAAGCAGCTTGCAGCTGATCCCTGGCAATATATATGGCTCTGGAAAACTTCCAGGAGTGGACCCTGAGCACAGAACTGAGAGTAAATCCTGAACAAGGATGGATGTATCCCTCCCCCATCAGCATGCCATCTCTCCCAATAAAAACAGAATTTGTACAGGACACCAGAAGGTGCTGGATGAGTTGCCAGGCACAGCCTCTGGAGCTGCATGTCGCAGCAGCATGCCTACCTCCCCCTTGGTAGGACTGGGCACAGTGGCTTCTCAGACTGTCCGGTCCACAGTTTCTTTTTCCATCATAGGCTCTAAGACTTACAACACTGTAATGGCAGTGGGTGGGGTTTCATGTGCACAATATTCCAACACCACACCCTCCATCCACATGGTTCTTCCCCAGCCCTTGCTCCATGGGAAGCTCCATTCTGCAGAGCAATTCTCAGATTCTCTGGCTTTTCGTTATTCCACACCTGTGGCTTCTCTCACAGGATGTAGGCAGACGCCATTGTCCCACTCTCCTGACTGCAGCTTTCAGGGACAGTTCCAGACCTCACAGCCCCCATGGTAGCACCTGGGTTTTCACAGGATCTCTGGGCTCTATACCGGGTTCTACCTGGCCCCCATAGTTCTCATGCACAGCTTGTCCTCAGGGGATCATGCAGGGAATGATCAGTGTGGGGACTTGGAAAACACACACAGGGGAGGGTGCCACACTTCCTGCTCACTTAGGAACACAGACCAGAAGCGAGTGCTCCTCGATGGCCACCTTCCCAACATCCCCAGGTGCCCGCCCACCCAAATGCCATTTATAAATTAAACCTCATTGGTGGAGAGGGGTCTGTGCTTCTGTCATGGCAAAGATTCCTTCACCATGTCTGGAAAGAGGAGGTCATGCAGGTTCCTGGGGGTCACTTTCCCATCTCCCTCCCAGACCCGCCTCATCCTCCAGCCACAGCCTTCCTGTCAGAAAGCTATTTTATCTCTGGAGGAGTTTTATGCCAGGGATATATGACCAGAATACATGAAGGCCTTTTAAATTTATTTTCAATAGCCCTGTTACTTTCTTCTCTATGAAATATTTAGCATTTAACTTGTTATTCCTGCTGCTGGCAAAAAGTCTCGGGTGCAGGTGGCTTTGTAGAGATGGCAAGAATGTCACACCAAGGTAATTGTTTCTCTTTATTTCCTCTAGATAAAAAATAAGTAATAGGCAAGTCTGAATTATCGGGCAGTGCTTCCATCACGGGTTCTGGTGATAACATAAACCAGGAGATTGAATTTGGAGAGGTCTGCATAATCGCCTCTCCCCTCACTGCAAAAATTTGCTGGGGACTGAATCTACATTCTGGAGCCATATCAGCTTTTTTGGTGCATGTGGGTACATGCATGCAAGTTTGTTTTCCTCAATCCTGCATCTCAGAAATGCTTTAGAAGGCCCAAGTGGAGAGGAGGTCAGGTGAACTGGACCTGGTCTTGGGGTGTGTGTGTGTCTCTCAGAGAGGACAGGATAGGGCTGGGGAGGCACATGTTGAGTTCGGGAGAAGTGGAGGAGGCACAGAGGTGAGGGGAAAATGTGAAGAAGTTTCCTGTGTTCAACAGCTCAAGGTGTGAGAAGTTGGGCTTGTAAAGCACAAGCAAAGATCACAAGTCAGACAAAAGTATGGTTGAGTGTTTGGCCCAATGGGGCCAACTATTAAACTTACCAATACTGCCATTGAACTCTGCGAGACCAGTTTCTATGATGTTTTGTAATAGGAAAGGGGCTGTGCACTAAGCAGTAGTCTTGTCCAAGGGGGCTGGAAAGGAACAATGGCTGAAGCACTGGATTTAGTAGCCCATTGTTACTATTTTATTTCATGAGTTTTACATCCCTCAGAAAAATGTGACACTGAGAACAAAGTTGCTGTTGTTTTTCCCCTCTAAGCATTTTAAGCAGATGAGACATAAATATTCATGAGTGATAGGAGAGCTAGAGAGGAGTTATGGCAGAGGAGAGGATTGTGGAACTGTCACAGCCCAGCCACTAGCTGCCCAGTAACTGGCTGCCCAGAAAACCATCAGAGTTGATGACATGTCTACTGATGGGAGAAATCCATGGGTACCCCCATATTTATCCCCATCTCCTCATGCCCCTGTCTTCAGGAGCCAGCACAGTTGGCTTTGTCTGAATACTGGAACTTCAGGACTGGAAGATACCCACTGAACAGTTTTTAGATTTATTCTTATATTCAGTTGGGACTTATCAACAGGTACTTGGAAACTTACATCTTTGAGTGAAAGGCCCTAAAAAATAGAGGTTCTAGTTCAGGCTAAGTGAGATGAATGAGTTCAGTTCCCATAGTAGATTTCTGATCATAACTATGCTTCTACAGAAAGAATCTAAATATTTCTAATAACCAACAGTCATGAGCATTCACTCTGCTGTCCTTTTCCTTTTGACTTGAGCATAAGGTAAGACCAACCCTAGACAGAACAGACCTACTCTGGCACCCGATTATCTTCAGGGCATCCCAGGTTATTCACTATACTCACCTATTCTCATTCAGTTTCCCACACTTAGTCACAATTGGCAGCACTCAACCTCTGCTCAGCTACAAGCACTCAACTCACCCACTCATCTATGTTGGGTCAATTGAGACTCCAGTGAGCCCACTCTGGTCACTGTAGGGGTGTGAGAAACCAGTAACCAGAGAAACCCACAAGGTTGTGATGAGCAGGGAAGATACCACCAACTGTGGCCTCACTGGGAAGCCATTATCCACCCCTCTCACTTCATAGTGTGATAATAGAATATGACTAAACAGAACAAAGTGCTCTGTGGACTGGCATTAGCGCTGCAATCATGGCAAGATCAGTCGGTCACCATTTCCCCTGGAAATGGCTGGATGAGGTCAGTGAAACCTGGGTCACAAAGACACAAAGGCCTTGAAATGGGGGAATAGAATTACTCACACAGGCACCCCCATGATCTTGGCCTCTTGGGAAAAGTGTCTTATCATCTGAGCTATGCCTGGCTCTCAGCATGTTCTTAGCAAGCCTGTTGTTATGTAATGCTATCTGTCCCTGCTAGCTTGCTCAGCCACAGTCATTGCACTGAGGGACGAGAGGATAACCACTAACAGGCACATTTAAATGGCTAGGTTTAAAATTTGGTTAAAAAGACACCTACTCAAATGACTGTTAGTGAGGGGGAAACCTTAGGAGGGAAGAAAGTGAAGGAAGAATGGAGGGAGGCAGGGAGAGGTGAGGTAGGGGGTATTTAAATCTGCTATTAATTTAGTTGGCAAAAGAATATCACTCTTGTTACTCAGGGGCAGGAGCCCAATTTTTCATAATGATCAATAAGTCATTATATTACCCTTCTCTACCATTCTCCACTTGTCAAACACAATTCCATTCCTCCCAGGTCTTGTCATAGAAAGAACATCAAATACCCTTGCTGGCTTCTCTGATCACTGATTTTCAAACTTCCCCTTGAAAAATCTGAGGACTGAGGGGTTATTTGTTTCCAGCTCACAGGGGGCAAACTGTAGCTGGGAGCCTGTAGTCCTACCTTAGGCCACTGGACCTAGTGAGTTCTAACCAAGAACTCAGCATGGGGAGTCTAAGGGCACTGAGAGGCCTCCTAACCTCCTTCCTTAATCAATCCCCAGGGCTCCTCTTTTCAGGAAAATGCAGGACAGACACAGTCGTTTAATATTTTATCTGCTTCTCTTCACTCAGAGAAAACCAACTGCAATTTTAATTGGCATGGGCGCTAACTTTGCTGAAACTTTATCTTCAAAACTGAAAATTTATTTTCCCTCCACTATCTCTCTGAGAAGAGTCAGTTGTCCTAGAGAATTCAGACAGAAGTTGGCTCAGATAATTGATGACCATCCACAGGGATGGAAGCAGTCCTTTTGGGACATTCACCATGACTTGATGCTTCAATTACTGCAACGTTTCTATTGTCTGGCCCATGTCACTTTAGTGGGGAAGACATCTGAGGTGGGCACAAATCTACCAACACCAGTGGGCCATTTCCTTTTTTTCAGAATCTCAAGCCTGGTACATATTAAGGTACCAGCAAGTCTCATTAGAAAGCAAATGATGTTCTTTCATGGATGGTCCCCATTGGACCTCAAACCACTTTTGATGTTCTTCCAAGATTTTACTAATGAAAAGTAAGTGGGGACTGAGCTGCATCACCAATATCTTCTTCTTTTAGTAAAATTTACGCTGTGTCAAGCCCACACTGGGACCCTGCCTGAATTTAGACATAAGAAGCTACCTTCAGTCTCAAGATTTACGAGGCAAAGGTACACACAAACATTCTAAAAATAGCCCAGTTGCTCATCTGAAAGTCTAATTCTGCTGGTAAGCAGAGTCATCAGGCTCTGGTTAGTCTGTGTCTGTGAGTGACTCGGGTTCAAACCACGGGAAGGTGCATCTGTAGCCGCAGTATCGGGCAGGCAATAAATAATGCATCTCCAGGAGAGAGACTTGTTTTGCTTCAGCTTTAGAATGCCCTCCTAATATTATGGGCTTACAAATTTAATCTTAATTTCTATTGTGATTTTTTCCCCTTTAAGATTCTCATGGGTCCCCTGAGCCAAGCAAATGTGCAGTTCATCATCTGCCTGATCAACAATGGCTGAGTTCACCCACCCAAGTTGCCTCGCCCGATCAGGACAAGATTTTAATTTTTCATGACGCACAAAACCAGAGCTTTCTACATGGCCAGATAACTGGGGTAATTTGCTCACACACACAAAAACAGCTCCAGCCAGAGGATTCTGAGGTCTCTGAGCTTCTCTTGATTGAGGGGTAGAATTGCAGCTGCCTTGTTAGGAGGGAGTGGGGGGGGGGCTGATGGAGGGCTAGGGAGTGGGGAGAGCAATGCAACAACCTCACAAAGTGTGGGGAGAGGCTGTACCCCAATGGTGAGGTAGAGTGCAAATGTCTTCCTGTTTGCAGATAAAAATGATTTGTTCTTTCTTAGATCTGGGAACATGTCCCAAATCAGATGGAATTATTTGGATAATTCCTTTATAAAAAGTGGCAATGTCAAATGCTGGGGCAGAGCTCTAGAAATACATAGGTAAAATAAAAATGCTAAATAAAATAGTCAACTCTCATGTTATCTTTCTTTTCCTCCTAGCACTCAGCATGGGATAATGCTCTGTAGGGGGCTCAAAGCCTCTCCCATCACCCAGGCTGTCCTTCTGTCCCAACTATGTCTGACACAAGCCAAGGTGCTCTCTAAGGGGACCTGTGTGTGCCTATTAAGGAAGCTGGGAAACTGATTTCTCTTTTCCTTCTCTGCCATACCCTCTGCAGAACCTTCTGGTGCTCACTCAGCTGATCTGTGAGTTTCTGCTTCAAGGTTAATGATCAGGCCCTGCCACCTCCCATGTGACCCCAAAAACACACATCTCTGGTGACAGGCCTGTTTCTTAGGAAAGAGAAACTCAGCTCCCAAATACATCTCCAAGGCTTTATCTCCCTCACAGCTACACTTGCATCTATAGGGCAGTCCCTGACACTAAGCTAGGGTTCCATACATGTAGTGCCAGTGGTTGCAGGAGGCCTGGCTGTTGAGGGGCTGTAGCCTACTGGGACCAGGGTCTATGTGCTCTGCTGAGGCACTGCCAGGGTGGGGACCCAGGAGCTGAGTATGTACTTTGCCCTAGTTTCTCAGGATGGAACTAAGGGGATTTTCCCTCCTAATCCCTCAGAAGCCAGAGGAAAGGGGTTTACATGGGGTCAGCTCTGAGAGTTCTGTTGTGTCCAGTTGCTGGGCAAGTGTTTCCTGGGAATCCCACTCTGTATCATTTATGGGCTTTCCTGGAGTAATTAGTTAGAGGCAGTCTCAACCTTACCTGCAGGCTGTGCCCCAGAACAAACAGCTCCTCAGATACAGCACCTCAAAGGATAATATAGGGATGTGGTCACCTTCTTCTCCCTGGGGTTTCTAGAGGCCCCCTACAGGCATCCAAACCCTGGCAGAAGGTAGGGAGACCTAGATGATGCATAGGAGGGAGGTTAACTTCAGCAGGAGAGACCTCAGAATCACAGACCTGCGTGACCACAAGCAGGAGCCCGTATATGCCTGGGACAGTAGTCACAGGGAACTAAAGATGATGGCCAGGGCAGGGCCTGGCAGAGAATGGTAGGGCTGGGCAGGGCCAAGGTGGGCTGAGCTGTGCAGGACTATGTAGTGCAGGGTGGAGAGCTGGGCAGAGCATGGCTATGCCAGGTTGCGTGCTGAGGCCCAAGGAGGCAGGTGGCCAAGACAGGAGACAGTGCCACCAGGCTCCTATGGGAGTTTCCAGGACAGTGAAATTCACCTGAGGCCAGAGACAGTTGTCACAGGTCATGAGAGTGCTTAGTGATGAACCCCTTTTTGAGAGATGTGCAGAGGCTGCTTCCTCCCCTTGCTCACCAGTGCACTCTGCTTCCCACCAGATAATAAGTAGGTGACCTGAATCCTGACCTCATGGCACCCCAGTCCCCCAGGAAAACAGCTGTTACTCATATGGACAGTGAGCCAGTGGTTGGGGTTTTTGCAGATAAGGGAATTGGGAGAACAGATGCTTAATGCGCAATGGCCCAGTGGCTCCCTGTAGGTACCAGGATTGTGGGGTTCCTCATTAGTGCAAAGGGGTGACTGCAGTTTGTCAGGGAAGGAAGTGCTAGAGGGGTGGATGCTGGGTTTTCTGGGAGGTCCCATAGTCTGGCCCCATATGGACACTCCAGAAGGACCCTCTAGAGTGCAAGGTAGGGACTTGGGGCTTCCCTAGAGTAGAGCCCTGCCAACTAAAAATTGAGTGTGGACATGGGATGATACCTGCAGTTAGTGCCCTGCATGTACTCAGTGGCCTTCAGTGGTGCACAGTGCAGTGAGGCCCCTCCCAGCCTGTTCCTCTAACACTAGCATACAAGTCTGCTGTGTAGGCAACTCTTCTCCCTGCACCAATCGGGTCACCAGCTGGTTCCTCCCTTAGTACCTATTCCAGAGCTTCTCTTGGTCAGGCTTGTGGCCCCACCACATGTGCATGTGCGGGTCTGAGGAAGTAAAGCAGAGGGTTGATTGAGCCACAGCCAAAGCTGTGTCTAGTCCTCACTGCCTCAGCACTAACTTCAGTATACTGCTGCCGATCTGAGAGGCACTGGCCACAATGTCTCTGCCCCTCTAGCTCCTCGAGGGGCCCCTAACAGGGCTGTCTGCTCCCATTTATTCCTCAGAACTCTTATTCTCTTCACACACATCTCCCAGTCTCAGGCTCACTCTGCACTGGATCTGCCCCAAATTGGGTCCTGTTTGCCCACCCCTCACCCCCAAGGCAGCCACTCTATAGGAGGAGCAGTTTCTATGGATGCTCTGCACTGGGCGGCCCCCAGCCTGTGCCTCTTCTCCCCACAGACACTTGAAGCCCAGGCAAAGCAGCAGCAAAAGGCTATGATCACCAGCTCCCAGCTCCTCTGCAGAAAACTGAAATGTAGAAAGAAGAAAAAAAAATCCTTTTGAAAAGGATGTTTCACTCAAACTCCTCACACAGGACTCTGAAGATGTTGCAGAAAAGATAGCTACTTTTACAAATGGGATATAATCTTTTTTAAGAAACAGAGTTAAAAATCTCTATTTTTTTTTACTTGCCAAGAAAAAGGAGGTGATCCTCGAGTGCTTATATGTAAAGAGACCCATGTTTTGCATTTACAAGAACTGTCATGTGTCGAAGGAAAACATGCTTTTGTAAAGCAGTTGAAACAGCTTCTCTGAGAATTTTCACTGTATTTTTGACAAACCGGCAAAGGATTTGCATGCTCTGTAGTTCTCCTGTTTTGGTTCATCCTATACTGCTCAGCAATACTTACCCTTTTGGGGGACATGGGACTCCCCAGCAGTTTTCGGGGGCACTCCCAGTAACACATAGCCATGAGATGTTGGGGGACTAGTTTCAACCAATGAGGCTGGGGTGGGTTTGCAGAGCCAGGGATCAAACTTAGAGTCATGAGTGGGCAAGACATATGCTCTCTCCTTCATCCCTGTCTGCTCTCTCTAGTAACTACATATCACACTGCTGACCACCTTCAGGATGCTTCGAATCTAGATCTGGGTTTTAAGTGAACAGCACAGGTGGCCCCTTCCGTAAAATGGGGACCCTTTCTTGCTTGGTTGGCAGAAACATAGGTTGGGATGGAGAAGGGACAAGTGAGGCAGTTAAGCACTGTGTGTGTGTTTCCAAAGGAACATTCCTACCACACAATTCAGGCAACATCTTCATTCATACCTCAGAGGAGGGTAACTTCATTCCAAGAACCATCATGGTTTCTCTCTTATTTTTATTTTTTTTCCAGGATTCTAATACATTGGTATTGCTCTTGATAGCAGCTGTGAAGTTTGGTTTAAAATGAAGTGTGATTGTCTAGGGTGAGATTATTTCTCTGTCCAGTAGGAAATATTTGGGAATACTCAAAACCACTAAGCTTTTATCCCTTATTTTTTGTGGTGAGAACCCCACTTACATATATGGTAGCAAGGGCAGGATAAACTGGCTCTCAGGAGTGAGGCTATGTTTGGAGACTTCAGGAAACAGAAGGAAGCCTTGATAGGCACATCACAGTGCTGCTTCCTGTTTCAGGAACCCTCCCACCCTGGTGTTGGCTAATAGGGACCTTGGCAGTGGCTGAATTGGGGGATGTGGAATGTAAAATGGCATCTACTTTGTGTTTTGTACCAGTCCACAAAAGTCTGGCCAGAATCTGGGACTCTAGAGAGCCCTTTCCAAGTCCTCTTTTGAAGCATTCAATGACTGCTAATCGGTCTCTTCCAAGTAAACACACAGATGCAGGCAGCCAAGGCCACAGCAAAAACGCAGCTGTTTTGTATGGGTCGGAGGGGCCACCCACAGGCACTGCCATTAGATGGCTGACTGGTCTCTGTCCTCAATGCACCCAAGTCTTTGGAAAAATCTGCTGGCTCTGCTTCTCAGACACTGCATGGGGAAGTGGCTTGCAGAGGTCCACTCAGTGTGGTACAAGTTGGTCCTGAATCACGATGAGAGGCATTGTGATGAGCGGTCACTATAGGCATGGTGTGGATGATAAATACTCCTTCAAGTGGTAGATTGTGACTTTTTCTAATTTTGGGTTATGCTAATGGCCTTCCTGTTGGTGCATGTGTGTTTTCATTCCCAAGTCAGGACTGGAGATGCTCATGCTCATGGGCACACAGCTTTAAGGGGCCATGGGTCATGGGACCAGTGAATCAGTGAGGAGAGAGAAAGAGAGAGAGAGACTACAGAAAGGGAGAAAGGGAAAAGGAAATTCTAAAAGTCTGAGAGCAAGAGTGAAACAAATAGAGCAAAGTGAGTGAGAGAGAGAGAGAGAGAGACAGAGAGAGAGACAGAGACAGAGACAGAGACAGAGAGACCATGGAAAGAGAATGGGACACCCAAAAGGAAAAGGGAGATGAGGGTGTTATGGGGAAGAGAAAAAACTGGGAGAGGTCATGAAAGATATGGAGACAGGCTGAGGGCTCTGGAGGAGGAGCGGTGGTATGATGTGAAGGAAAGGGGGAGGAAAGGTTTCTCCTGGAGGAGGAGAAAAACTGGAGAAAAGGACATCATTCCAGCAAACATTTCCTTCCCCTGTTTTGCCCTTTAGTTCCTTAAAACAAGCTCAATCATCAACCATGTCTGAAAATGCTTCTGAGGAGATAAGTTGAAGAAAAATGTGTTTCTCGATAGAAAAATCCATCACTGCATACCAGTTAACTCTACCAATGTTCCAAGATAGAAAAGCAACAGAAATGAACCTCTAGTTGAAAGAGTTCATGGTCTGCAGTGATGAGGGGAGTCACTGATGTATAAGGAGAACCCAAGCACGTATACAGGCAATGGTCAGATATGGAGGGGCCCAGTCCAAACTGTGCTATAGGACCACGACCCCCACCATCATACAAAGTGGTTGCATGATCCCCACCACACAAATGTGGAACCTGAGGCTTCGGATGGATGATTATTGAGCAGCTTTGCAGTAAGTGGGTGGGGCTGCTCTGCAGGGTTTTTTTTGTGGCACTGCTGGAGGATAGTGGTATCCTGTCAAATAATATGGAATGCTGGTACTGCCCCTGACAGTTCCTGCACAGGGAAAATGGGGTGTGACTTGATCAAAGCAAGATAATGCCCACAGAAGGGCTGGCAGAGATGACCTATAGATGGCAGACACCTGAGTACCCTAGTGGGCACCATTCCAGAGGTGTCTCTCCTAGAGAGCCCACATAAGCTCTACACTTGAACCTGTGTGTGCCATGACTAGCTGTCTACTCTTGGGGGAACCCAGAGACAGGATTGTAGGGACACCCACCCCACGGGGTGCATTGTTTGGCATTTGGTGTTGCTCAGAGAGTGTAGGGGAGTCTTGGGTTTTCTCTATTTGGTGCATAGGTCACACCTAGTCCATTATCCCGAGTGTGTTCTATGCTGGTGTTTTGAGCCAAGTAAGCATCTTTAAGTGCCAATGAACAGGAAGTTCTGTTCAGAGATGCAAAGTGAGAAGCAGGAGGACGTTACAACCTTCTTTAGCGTTGCCCTGCCATAGGCAGGACCCTAACTTGCGTTCTCTCACCTTTGAGGCTGTGAAACCAAACTCAATGTTCACCTCAGCAGAACCCCATAAAGGACAAATTCCTTGGACAGTATTTTATCTCCAGAAAATCCATGTAAAGCCATAGTCCCAGAGTCAGAGTCCTGGTATCACAGGTATTGCTTACACATGGCCAACCTGGGTTCAATCCATATGGTTTCACAAGCACTTCCAGGAATAACCCCTAAGCATTGCTGGATGTGGCCCAAGAACAATGAAAAAGAAATTTCCATGTGGCTTGCTTCTGTCTCCTGTCCTCTGCTGCAGGCTCTCCAAAAGCATTGGTGCTTAACATTCCTACAATGGGGAATGACACTCACAGTGGGTCTAGCTAACATCCATTTCCTCACACAGATGCAAGAGAAAGAAACAATGAGAAAAGACAAGCGGTTTCCCAGTGAGGAGAAATTTCGCTCAGGATCTAGTCTCTTAAATGACTTTCTACACAGCACACTGGTGTTTTACAAACGGGTGATCGGATGTTCCAAGAGGGAAGAAGTTTGTTCACACAAAGGTAATTAAGCTCTCGCCTCACACTACAGGATTTGAAATGACTGAGAGTGAACTAGAAATCTAGACTACACACAAAACACACACACAGCCCTTGATTTTCTTGTTATTATCTTGTTATTGAGGATCTTGTTGGGAGAAATGCATTATGCATGACAGTGACCAGGTCCCCTTCTCACTCCCATCTCCATCATGGAGGCCATATGCTTATCTCTAGTGAGAAAGGCTATGCAATGTGTAAATTTGGAAGAAAAAGCCCAAGCTATTGCCATGTTTTTTATCCTTAAGGAAAATAAAAACATGAAATCCTGAACTTTCTTAGGGGGTTAGTTGTGGGGGTGCTGCAAGCTGTGGAGGAGCCTTCCTCTATCTCAGACCCAGGATGCACTCTCCTCTATGTAACAGCCCTACCTTGCTATAAGCCCACTTCTCTACAACTGGCCCTCCTTCTGGAACTTTTCCTTACACTCTCAGTCCTGTGCACCAGACCTTCTGCAGTAAGAAGTTCCCAGATTGCACCCCAGGTCCTCTTTGAGCAGAAAATCAGCATTGGAAAGGGCCCTACAGAGCAGGGGGTTACTTAATGAATCCATTGGCAGTGTGGCTCTCTAACTCCTCTGCATCCTGCCATGGTCCAGGTTGCTCCCGCCAGGCCCCTGGCCCACGATTTTTGTAATGTGAGATCTCTGGAATAAATGACTGGCCTCAGAGACTCCTTTCTCATGCACCTTCTGCAGAGCTTCTATTCAGTTCAATCGTGGGGACCAGGCTGGCTGGGGCAGATGCAGTTATGGAAGTTGATCCATAATCACCCTGGCATTCCCACCAGGGGCTTCCACAGTATCTACCTGAGAGGCAGGCAAGGGACCCTACATTCTCCAAATAAGGGATGTCTGCTATGGAGCACAGACTGACCCTGGGTCTTAGACATGACCCCCAGGGACTGAGGAGGGACCACTGAAATTAATCATATGTGCACAGACTTCACCATTGGGTTGGGAGCAAGAACCTGGTTTTCTAAAGCCCATAGGACAGTGGGTCTCATCATGCCATTCCCAGGAAGTGGGTTCCCCATTATAGACTGCCCCAAGGCAGGAAGAGGACAAGCTGACCCAAGGCCTGAGCCTGGACAGTTTCAGACATTTTGCCTGAATCAATCATGCCTCTTGCCTCTCAGATTGTGTTCCTCCTTGGTGTTTTCTGGGTTCTACTTTCAGATTTGGATTCCTCTACAAGCCTGGGGAGGAGGGAGATTTGGGGCATTAGTGATGGGAATGTTGCACTGGTGATGGGTGGTGTTCTTTACATGACTGAAACCAAAACACAATCATGTATGTATGTAATCAAAGTGTTTAAATAAAATATATATATATAAAAAAGAAGTGCAGGCCTTGGCTCATGGCAGGGGTGGGGCTCACAGTGTGAGGCAGCTGAGGGGGGATAGAAATAATCCACTTACTTGACTCTCAGGGCACTTCGATCTTTATGTGAATGAAGGTGTATAGAACTGCCTATTGCTGTTTATTATTTATTTAGAGATTTTGTTATTTTCTTCTGGCCAGAACTTGATTTGTTAAATTGGTCGTGTGTGTGGATGTATGTGTGTGTGCACCACGCTGTGTGTATGTGTTCAGAAAGCAAATTTGATTTGCTTATTCCAATTGCTTCACTTTCCATTAATTCCTGCCTTGACACTCCCAGTTTTTAAAGTTCTTTAAGTTGAACTCTTTTTTTTTTTTTTTTTTGGTAGGGGGAGGGTTTTGAACCACACTCAGTAGCTCTCAGTGTTATTCCTGGCTCTGTGCTCAGAAATTACTCCTGGCAAGCTCTGGGGACCAAATGGTATGCTGAGGACCAAACATAGGTCTACTGTGTGCAAGGCAAATGCTCTCTCCACTGTGCTATCACTCCAGCCCCATTCTTGGTCTTTCTAATATTCAACTTATGTGATATTTTAGCATTAAAGTAAGCATCTGAAGACTCTAACTTTCCCTCCAAATATCACTTTAACAATATCCTGTATGCTTTGATATATAATAAATTTATTGTTTTTCAGGTTTAAGGATTAATTTGGATTACAACTTCTACTCTGACCACTGAGTTATTTGGGGTATGTTTTTAAGTTTCTAAATGCGTGCATTATAGAGAATTTTTGTTACCAATTTATATAATTTTATTGTTTATCAATCGAAAGATACAGGCTATCAATTACTTGGCATTTTGTTACAAATATTGTTTTTTTGATTTTGAGTAACTTTATTTTCACAATGTGATTTTTTTCTTAATTAATATTTTTTATTTAAACACCATGGTTACCAACATGATTGTGGTTGGGTTTCAGTCATATAAGATGACACCCCCCCATCACCAGTGTAACATTCCCATCACCAATGTCCCAAATATCCCTCCTCTCCTCCCTGCCCCACCTGTACTCTAGAAAAATTTTCTATTTTAAATATTTGTTACAAATATTTACAGAACTCAGTTTATTATTTTTAAATAAATACCAATTTTTATATTTTTACTTGAATGATTGTTTTATAAAATATCATCATCTCTTAATGTGGTACTAAACTGTTTTCCCCGTAAGTCTCTAGGCTTTGTTTTATGTCTATTTAGCGCCTCTTTTAAGTGTGTCTAGGTTCATGACTGAATTATTTCTGTTGTCAGTATGCAGTACACCCAATAATGCTTTTATTCCTTAAACTATATTTTGATATATATGCACAGTCTTTTTCCCTATCCTAACATTTGTTAGTATTTTCTTATCCTTTAATTTCATTTTAAGTTTTGTTTTATTTAGATATGATTTGTGTAAATAAGTATATCTCTAGATTAAAAAATTGAACCTGGGAAGCTGTAGAAATAATACAATGAGGAGGGCACTTGCCTACCACACAGCTGACCCACGTTTGATTCGTGGCACCCCATTTGGTTTTTTGAGCTCTGCCAGGAGTGATCCCTGAGCACAGAGCCAGGAGTGTGTGGTAGCAAAACAAACCAATAAAATTCAACCTGAGAATTTCTACTAATAGAAAATCTAATCCATTAAGAATAATAACATACTTATTTTTGTCATCTTATTTTGAATATTAATCTAGTCTTTTACTAATAATAGTTACTATATTATACTTTACAGTGATTAATTTTGTCTGTGTCCCTAATTCTATAATTTGTTGCTTTATTTATTCATCCTCATTTTTATTTATAGTTTTTGGGCCACACCTGCCTGTGTTCAAGGATCACTTCCACTGGGGCTTTAGGGACCAAATGGGATCCTATGGATCTAATCATCCAGGTCAGCTGCATGCAAGGCAAGAGTCCTACCTGCTATAATATAGCGGTGATGTAGTGTGTGTGTGCGTGCGTGCGTGTGTGTGTGTGTGTGTGTGTGTGCGCGCGCGCGCGAGTGCGCACGTGTATATTTTGGGGGCATACCTGGTCATGCTCAGGGGTTGGTTATTCTTGGTTTTGTGCTCAGGAGTTACTTTTGGTGGTACTCAGGAAATCATATTAGATACCGGGGATTAAATCCTAGTCACCTATGCATGGCAAACACTCTCCCCACTGTACTATCTCTCCAGCCTCAGATTCCTTTAGTTTTATTCTTTAACAAGTTGCCCATCTATTCATATTTTTTTTTCATTTTTGTTGTATTTTGTCTTTGGGCCTCCAACACAGTGCTCCAGGTCTCCTCTTGGTGAAATTCAGCCAGTGGAGTTGGTGTCTGGTGTTAGATATCCAATTCTACATTGTTACAAGGGCCCATTGGTGCTGGATACCAGTGGGGTCACACTTGTCCATACACATGGGGGAAACTCAATGCCTTGGCTATGCCAGGCATGACTGCCTCCCTGACTGCTGGGCTATCTCTCTGGTTCCTCATAGGTAATCCTTAAACTTTCTCTCTCTCTCTCTTTTTTTTTTTTTTACCTCCTACCCTCCCCTCTAAAAGTTCGATGCATTTTGACTTAAAACCTAAAAGCATGTTATTTTCTCAAATAACATCCAAAAAATTACAATGCTTAGTGCTAGCCATCATTATCATGGTCCATATCTTATTTATATTTAAATACAGCAAATTAGGAGATTATTTGCTGCCAATTCTACTTAGATTTGCCCATGCTCTTCTCTCCCAGTGTTTTCTAGTCCATGATTTTCCTCACTGTTTAACTGCCTATCTTCTATATAGATTCTTTACATGTTCTTTAGCCAGACTTTGCAAAGAGTATTAAAATCTTTGAAAATAGTTCCTTCCTTAATTCTTGAACAGAACTCCAAATTGACCATTTTCCCTCATAATTTGAAAAATGTTATTTTATGGCCCTATAACCTTAGTTGTGATTAGTGAAAAAATTGCAAGTAGTAATTGCAGTTCATCATTTTACCTCTATTAGCCTATTACCTTTGATCTTCTGCAGTTTGCTAATTTGAGTTTTCTGTATTCTATTTGGGATTTGGTGTACTGCTTTAGTGAAGAAATATTTTTTATCATCTTGGGACCAGAGAGATCAGAGAAAATATTTTTTTTATCTCTTGGGGCCAAGAGATATGATGATGGAACCAGATAGTTCAGGGATTAAGACCTTGCTGTGCATGCAACTGAGTTGAGTTTGATCCTGGGACTGAATTTGATCCCCTGAGCACTGCCAGGAGTGACTCCTGAGCACAGAGCCAGAAGTAAACCCTAAGAACACAGGTATGGCCCAAGCCCCTACCCTCCAAATGACATTTTTAGGGGAGGCCACACCCTGCAGCTTTTAGGGATTACTCCTGGCTCTGCGCTCAGTAATCATTCCTGGCAGGCTCAGGGGACCATATGGGATGCCAGGGATCGAATCCTGCTTAGTCCCAGTTCATTTGCATGCAAAGCAAATGCCCTACCACTGTTCTATCACTCCGGACCCACCAAAAGGCATTTTTAATATTCACTTAGAAGTGGGAAATTATTAGCCATGATTGCTCTTAGGTCCCTACTCCATTCTTTTTACACTTTTCTTAAGAAACTCCCTTCCTTTGCTTCAAGACTCTAATATCAGAACACTTTCTATGAATATCTGTTTCATTTTTTTGTTGTTGTGCCTCTGAAGTACTTTGCTCAATTATTTCCCCAGAGCTATCTTCTAGTTCAATAATTCTCTCTTTAACTATACCCCTCTATGCCTTTTAATCAATTACTTTGGATAATTTTAATTTCCAAATTTACTGGCACATGTTTCTTGAAAGTAATTTCTTTGCCATTCTCATTTTATTATTCTAATCATCACACAATTGAATTTTTAAATCATTACCTTTTCACCATTTAATGATCTGAAAATTATGGAGACACTCACCCTCTAAAGCACTGAGTCTATTAACCTCTTCTCATGACAAATTACATTCTTGAGATCTACAGCTGAATATTATATACTTTCTTTTGTCCCCGGGAATCCCAAAGCATTATAGCATAGAGCATTCTTTAAGTGGGACAGCCAGCTCAAAGGAATGGAGCTTATGCTTTGTATGTGGGAGGCCTCAAGTTTGGTCCCTGGCACTGCATGACTCTCCAAGCTCCACTGGACTTGAGCAGTTCCATATTATTATGTCAGGCCTCATCTGCCAGCAAACAATTAAGCCTATACCACTGGGCTGAAGTATTGCCCGAAATGGTCCCCAGGCTCCAACATTACTAGGGAAGCACTTCCAAAATAAAGAGTAAAAATAAAATAAAAATAGATCAACACATATTCCAAGATTTGCAGTGGCTTTATGGACCACACACCAACTTTTAAGCTAATTTCCTGGCTTAGAATGTTGGCCCGGGACCAGAGATATAGCACAGTGGTAAGGCATTTGCCTTAGATGCAGAAGGACCGTGGTTCGAATTCCGGCATCCCATATGGTCCCCTGAGCCTGCCAGGAATGATTTCTGAGCATAGAGCCAGGAGTAACCCCTGAGCGCTGCCAGATGTGACCCAAAAACAAACAAACAAAAAAAATGTTGGCCCATGAATTTTAGTATCCTTCAGACCCATGCCCATGTGCACCCATGTGTATACCCCACAGGTCACAGAGATTTGCCACTTGTCTGGCTTAATAAAGTTCTTCAACCTCAGCAGTGTCTGCAGGTCTTGGCCATGAGTAGAGACCTTCATGGACTCTATGTTCAGACCCAGATCATATAAACTGTCCTGACATGGAAGTTAAAAACTCTCTCTGATGCTTCTACCAGTGGCACCCCTCCCTCCCACCCTTAGCCCTGATTACATGGCCAAGGTGCTGGCTTACTCTCTGATCACTGCCTTTGCAAGTTCTATGTAGACCTTTGGTGCCAAAAAATTCCCCTTACTTTCCAATTCAACCACATTTTTAGCAAAAGGGTCAACATTGCCCCCCAGTAATGTGCTACCAGCATTTATGCACATTTGGAGTGGGAGCCTCAGAGAAAGCCTTTCCTCTGGCATCAAGTCAGATCATCCTTCTGCCAGAAGCTGTGCCTTCCAGCCCCTTGCTCCAATATTTGCTTTCCTCTGAGTCAAAACCAGCCTCCAGCCAACTACAGCTTCAAAGCTCACGAAGTTGAAAGAAAGAAAACTGCACTGTGCTCAGTGTGGGTAATTGCGGTCCTGGTGCTGGGCCACCTGACACTGTTCTGGAACCTTCACCCAGACTAGTAGGACAAGTGAATTGTACAATTACACCATGAGGTAGGCACAGAGAGCAGCCATATGCATCTGCACTGTAAGCAAAAACAGGAAAGAGAACTAGAAGGCAGCTCCTTCCCCAGGATAGTGCAGGATTTTGGAGGTGACACTGGGCCGTACACTTGGGCTTTTCTGCCTATGATAATGCTTGTGGTAATGTTTATCTTGGGGGGGAGGGTGGTGTGTTTTTTTTTGTTTGTTTGTTTACAGATTATGTTGTAAAATGTGTGATTTCCTTGAACCTGAACTTTTTTTTAAAGCTTCCCCAAACCAAGAAGCTCTACTGGGAATGCACGAGTCTCTGCCGTTAGTGTTGACAGGCCCTACAGACATGAGTGCGTGTGTGATCTCATATCTGCAGGCATTCCCCAATGCCTGCCAACCTCAAATGTCATTTTTGAAGACACTTCGACAACTGTGTCCTTAGACCTTCTGATATTAAGCACAGGTTGTTATCAACTTGGTCTGAATACCATGGGGTCACTAACACAACTAAGATACTGAGGTTCCTCTGAAAAAACATGGTGTGGCTCACACGGCATTTCTTTCCACTCAGGCACCCTGAGAACACTCACTAATAGGACTTGCCCTTCCTGAGCAGAGGGGCATAAGACTTGCCTGCCAAAGACCTGACTGTTCTCATCGATCCGGGAAGCAAGCTGTGTTTCCCCTGCCCATCCTGGAAATGCAGGTTACTTTAGTGAATATTATGACTGGTGAAGCTGTAAATAAAGAACTGTCTCCATTCTGAGGCAGAAAACCAAACACATCTGTGCTGAATCAACACAGAGGACAGGAGGTTTCTGCATTGGCCTGAAGCACCCTGACGGGAATCAGTCCTGTAGACAAGCAACTAGAATTGCTTATGAGAATGATCAACACAAATGCTGTGTGTGTGTGTGTGTGTGTGTGTGTGTGCGCGCGCGCGCGCGCGCGCGCGCGTGCACTCTGTTATTTAGGAATGAAGGATCTCTGATTAGAGTTCTGCCATTAATAAGTAAATGTGAGGATTCCTTAGGCATCCCCCCAAGGAAGACAGACCTGTGAGTACTTAATCCTCAGAAACTGTGCCCACTTCAGGGTCTAGAAATAGTATAGAAGGTAGGGTGCTTGCTTTGCAGGTGGCTGGCCCAGATTCAATCCCTAGCACCCCATATGGTCCCTTGAGTCCACCAGGAGTGAACCCTGAGCACTAAATACATGTCATCCCAAAACATAAAAAGAAACAATAAAAAAAAAGAAGAGGGGCCGGAGAGATGGCAGGGAGATAGGATGTTTGCCTTGCCTACAGAAGGATGGTGGTTTGAATCCCGGCATCCCCTATGGCCCCCTGAGCCTGCCAGGAGTGATTTCTGATTGCAGAGCCAGGAGGAACCCCTGAGCACAGCCAGGTGTGACCCAAAAACCAAAAGAAAAGAAAAAGAAAAAAAAAAAGAAAAAATTGTACCCACCATACTGTGAGTTATGGTGTGGTGCTCTGAGATACAATGTCCCCCTCAGAATAGCTGTCAATAGCTACTGATGAGTAAAATACTCACACCACACCCTAAAACCTGTGGAACATTTTGGGTGGGGTAAGAGTATAAGAAAACAAATCACCCAGGTAACTGAGCTGAAGAAACTTTCATGGCAAAATTGGGTCTAATATCTTGGGGTACAATCTCCCAGTCCTTTCGGCTGTTAATCTACACCTCGAGTTCTTTTGCAGAAAGAGCTAAGAGCCTCTGGGTTCTTGCAATCAGATCATCACCCAGATAGCACTAACCACCCCATGAAGGCCTTATTCCCAGGATCATCTCCCAGGCTGATGAGGTGTGGGAAGAAGTTTATACTGACTCCATCCAAGGACTGTTCATTACCAAGTCCATCCACAAATGGCACCATCCACAGCAGGGAGGAGGTTAGGTATGTCCTGCTCAGACCTTAGGGGCACTGCCATCCAGAGCAGAGAACTTGAGGCTCCATCCTCCCACCATTCACCTTCGTCTGCAATGGGAGACTCTGTAGCACAGGGTCTGGAACCCACCATCTAGGTTGGCCATCACTGAAGTGAGTCTACTCAATGGTGAGACAAGCTCTGCTAATGTGCCTGTGTTTATGCATGTGATCTCACAGTTCTTGCAAAGACTACCTAGGATAAACAAAGCACAGTCCTCCTGCTTCTGTGCGAAGCTACCACCTTCCTACTGCTCAGACTGCAGTTCTCAGTAAAAGCATGGTGGTGGTAGCCCTGCAGATGACAGACACTCCCGGGTTTTGCCGAAGAGAGAGGAGCTTTGGCATGGCCCCAAGAGCAGTTCTGAAAGGTGGGACTGGGGTAACAGCCTGCAAGGGAAGAGTCTGAAAGTAGGTCCTAAAGCCCCATGCACAGCAGGTCTCTTGCTTACATGATATGCAATAGGGGGCAGCCTGGGAGAACTATAATCCCTCTACTTGCTAACCCCCACAGTATCCATGTGGGGGCTGGGTGTGACACATGGTGACAGATTCCCTGAGACCAAGACGAGCCCTGTGCACAGAATATGGCAGGTGGGACCAATACATGTCTCTGCTGGTTAAACTTTCTCATGCACAGCTCTCCTCTGAATCTTTCTCCAAGATGCTTTCTTGGAGCATCAGCTACTTTAAAGAAGTGGCGATTGCATAATCCATGTCCTAGTGTGCCTTCTGCTAAGGGAGCAGGAGAGAGTGATCAGTGGGCCGATGAGATTTACTTTCCAAGTTTATCACAGATGCAGGAAGGCACCTCCTCTCATGCTCCAGCCCTCTCCCTATCTCTCCTGATACCCCATACGTTCTCACTAAGGCACCTCTTCTGTCTATCCCTCTTGGCTGCAGATTCAGGATTTGAAACTCAGCCTGCCAGTTTTTTGGATCCAGGGGTCTGTGTCTCCAATGAACACTGTTGGAGGAGGCCCAATGATTCAGAATAAGACACAAGCCTCAGACCCTGTGCTCAAGCAGAGAAGAGAGCTGAAGGGAGCTGAGGCCCCACCTTCCTGACCCCACTTTCCCAGGCCCCTGGGGGCAGCAGTAATCATCATCACCAGCCAGAGCTCTGTGCACTGACCCTGCCTGGCCTGGAGTGTCCTCCTGACTCCTGTGGGTTCTTCTGAGGGATAAACCTCCATAGGACAACTACCTTCCAGGAGGGGGCACTCAAGATCAGTGGCCTGCCTAAGGTCACATGGTAACTGAAGAGGCTTAATAAGGACTGGAACGTAAATCTGTCAAGTGTAAGGCTCTAAACCTGCTCCCTAGGGACACCCCTGCTTAGTGGAGAAGGTTCTAAAGAGTTCTGTGGTAGGACAAACCCCAGAGCTGGGTTCTATGGCATAGGAGCGTGAGTGAGCCTTGGTGCAGGAGAAGAAATTTCCATTTTTCCTGTCGATAGGAAATGCTGGTATATGTATTATACAGAGATGTATGAGAGGTGGGGAAATTCTTTCAATTCCCCAAACCCTGGGATGCTTTCAGTAACACACACACACACACACACACACACAGATTATACACCCATTAAGCATATAGGCAGTTTCAGTTTCCCAAATATCCCATTGTTGTGTTGCCTGTGTTGGCCTACAGGAATGGATCCCAGCCAGAAAGTCATACTGTAGCCAAACTGGATGCAGCTGGGCTGGTGCCAGCTCTTCTTGTTGCCAGGTCTGAAGACAGTTCTCAGAAGGGCTAGTCATCTGTCCTTCTGATGTCCTGTCTAATCTGGCCCTGGGCAACTGTTTAAAGCTGGACACACAGCTCCACAGTTAGAGGCCAAGCCCTTGCCATTCTTCCTGGCCCTTTAAACAGAGTTTCTCATGATGCCTCTCAGCCTGGGTCCCACAAGGATCTCTCTGGAACACAGGTGGAAGTTTCTTGAGCCCAATGCGGACCACCCACAGACAGCACAACTGTGAAATGGGAGTGCTCAGAAAGGCTGGCATGAGCTGCAACTGCCAACTGCTTCCCCACAGTCAAACTTGGGAATAAAACTACACCGCAGGGCTGTGGTTCAGCTTACAATTTGCTATTCCTAACAGAGACAACTTATATTTGCTTCAGTGAAGCATGAGCTTACATGATTTTAAATTCTTTCTGTGACTGAGCAGAGCTCAACTGATTAATCCCGCGTCAGGGATTTGGGGCCTCTGACATGCTGCCAAGGCCATACCGCCTCATGTTCTCCCTCCCTGCTCACAGGTGTCCCTCAGGAAGCAGTGCTCTTGCCTTGCAAGCCACCAGGGCATATGGTCTAGCTTGGTGGGATCCCAGATGAATAGTAGGACCTGAAGTCTGTCTTCTTGCACACAGTTTGGTATTTACTGCTCCTAGCATCCCATCTGCACTTGCAGCCAGTCCACAGGGTACAAGCTTCTGTCTACGCCAGGGCAGAACAGGGGTGGATGCTGCATACAGTGCTGTGTATTTCCTCTGCCACCTTTCATGGGCCTGCAAAGAGTAGGGCAGGCAATGGTGGGGAAGGACAGGGCACTACATAGACGTCGAGAGTATAAGTGGTGTAGTTGCAGAAAGTTCAGAGTATTGCAAAAGCCCCTGGTGGGCTCTGTTTTGTGTGAAAGGGTCTTGCATCTTGTGTTTTTGCTGTTTGTGCCTTCTCACTTTTACATCCAGGCCTCAAGAGTACCTGCCCCAATGGCCTTGCAGGAGATGCTGCCCTAAGCCCTCTGTGCAGAAAATCAGGCAGTGTCCCTCAACCCTATTGTGCACTGCAGAAACATTCTCCGACTTGTGGAGGCCTGTCCCTAGCTGACACTGTGCAACATTGCTGCTGAATAGGAGTGTGAAGGAAAGGCTGAGGGCTCTGCTCTTCCTGCTCAGAAACTGTCCTCCTGTCCGCCAGGTGCAATACTGTACCCAAGAGGGTCTAAGTGGGAGCACGTGTGCCTAGAACTTTGCCACAGTGGGCTCAGCATCTCAGGCCAGGTATGGCATGACAATGTAGGGTGCAGATATCAGCATGTGGGGCATAAAGATCATGAGGTTTATTTATCTAATGTGCCTGCACCGGCAGCTTCACGGACGACGTGTATTCTGGAAAGCGCAGCTGCTGAACATGCTCGCCGCTTGGGATATGAAGGTTGATAAAATAACCAAGCCTGTTCCCCAGAAGGACTTCCTAATGACTGCTTCCTCACTCTCAGCTCTCCAATCATGACTTAGCATAATTAAATTCTCCAAAGGAGCCCAGCAGCCGAGCACAGCCTGGACACACAGTGGGAAGCCATTGAACGGGCAATACTCCTGTCAGAGACCAACAGGGTTCCTGTTGGCGCTGGAAAAACGTGTGCTTTAACTTCTGGATTTGCTCAACATCCACAGAAGGGGAGATAAAAAGGGAGGTTCAAAGTACCATGTCATTTTGCCCATCACTCACAGCATGGCAGGTGCTGCCAGGGAAGATGAAAACAGGAGGTAGGCCACAAGAGGGGCGGGGGCGGGGGATGGCTCCAGCAGCACAAATGCACCCTTTAAGTGAGCTGTAGAGAAGGGAGCAGTGAGCAGTTGCATCCTCCCCGCCAAATCCACACAAGGGAAAATGGGGAGTAATTCGTTACACACGTCTCGATCTTCAGGGAGAAAAATGAAAAAAAAAATTGAGAGTAAACTTTCCTTGGCTGAGACTGAAGTACAAAATTGATACTGTAAGAAAGAAGGGAGACTTCGGTCTGCCTGTTTCCTGCAGACCCCCAACCCCACCAGCACCGTGCTTCCCTAGATCTCTCCTAGGAGGGAGTGGTCATCAGATAGCCTTGGGGTGAGATAACACTGGAGGAGCCACATACAGACTTAAACTGAGGACAGTCCAGGAGGGGCTCCAAGTAGAGGGGCATCTGTTTTTGATAAATACGTAAATGAAATCTCTCCTTTCAGGTCTCTTTGCAGACAGTGATAGGAAGCATTCTAGGCGACATCCCTCCCAATAGTCCATGTTCTATTCTCCAGAAAGTGTGACTATGAGAAACCTGGGACCTGGGCTGGGGGCACAGCAATGGTGCAGCCTGGTGTCTCTCACATAAGCTGCATTGATGTCTAACCTCGGGTACTTTCGAATAGTATTCTGGAAATGAGGTCTTTGCAGATATAATCCAGTTAGCAATTGAGCTACTCTATGACCCAGCAACCTCCCTTCTTGGCATCTACACAAAGGGCCTGAAAATAGTATTTCAGAAAGACATTTACACTTCTATATTCACTGTAGCACATTCACAATGATAGTCAAGATCTGGAAAGAACTCAAGTGTCCAAGAACAGGTGATGGAATAAAGAAAATGTGGTACATGTATGCAATGCAATACCACCCGACTGAAGAAAAGAGTAAATCATGCAATTTGCTGCTACATGGAAGGAACTGGAGGGGACCATGCTGAACGAAGCTAGTCAGAAGACAAGGGACAGGTATAGAACAATCTTTTATGTGCAGGCTATAAAGAAACATAGTGAGGGAATAACAAATGGTCCAACACAATAGAACCCGAGAGCTTCTTTACAGGACTTGGTTTACAATGGTGGGGAAGAGAGCAGGGTATGTATGGGTGGGGACCCCAGAACATCAATGGAGGGAAGTGACAGTCTGATGGAGGCGGCATTGTGAGAATGTGAAATGTATGAGACCTTAGCATGAGCAGTGTTCTGAATCACAGTCCTTCAAATTAAAAAAGTAGTTCTTAATCAATAAAACCAATGTTTAAAAGTAAAAAAAAAATTTGAAAAGGCCTGATTGCAGCAATTGCTTGTTTTTGAGTATGTGTGTGTGTGTGTGAGTGTGTGTGTGTGTGTGTGTGTGTGTTCTTGTGATGACCAGCTTCAAACAGCTGGCTTATGAAATTTCCACAAATTTCCCCAGAGCACAGGGCAGGTGTGTGCTGATTCCTCTGCTGGGGCTCCCAGAGCAGAAGGAAGCTGTGTTGAAGGAAGATAGGAAGACAGGCTCCTCTCGGATGTACCTTCCCCCACCAGACCTCACTCTCCACTCTCTTGCCCCAGATAGCTTCAGCTACTCAAACCACCATTGCTCTACTTTCTGTCCTCTGGCCTTGGCCCTGTCTAGCCAAAGGTCTGGGTGCCTTCTCTTCTACCACCCAAATATACCAAGTGCCCCTGAATTTCTCATTCTCCCTCGGACTCTTCATCTCAGCACTCTTGCTTGCCTCTTTCTTGTTTTCCAGAAAGATGCATATCTGATCAATATGTTTTTCAAAAAACAGGATTGAGGTCTACCTGTTTCTCCTACCTTTTCTCATCATTCCAAACCAGTGACAGACCCTTCGAGACCAGTGCAGGGACATCTTTAACTCAGTTTCTCACAACTACCCCACAATTCCTATTCTTTACAGAGCCAACAATGCCACTTTAAGCAGGAAAACTGAAAGAAAATATGAACGTTCTCTGCTAATCTGAGGATAAAGCCAGTTTCTTTATCTGGGCTCCAACCTCTCTCCAGCTTGGTCTCTGCATACATAGCTCTCAATTCCTCTTTGCTCAGACAATTCTACCTACCCCCATCCCCATTCATAGCTATCTCTAAGGTGTGCACAGTCAGTTCTTGGTACAGCAAGGAGACTTGTACTGCTCCCCTCGCCCCCCAGGAACAAGTGCACAAGGAGGCAGGGGGCTCCCATGGGTCTCAAGCACCCTCAGGCCAGTGAATGACATTTGGGTACAGAGATGCAGAATGTATTCGTTTAAGTGACAATCAATGAACATTACAGCACCCAGTAAACAGAAAGGCAGTAACTGAAGAGAAGGTAGAGAAAAAGGCTTGTGTTGTGGAAACCAGCCAGGCTCAGTAGGATATAAAATGCCAGTCACACACTGGAGGGACAGTAAATTCCCCTTAGGGGAGGTGCTGGGCTCTGGAGCATGTCCGCGCTCCTCCTTGTGGCTACTCACCTTGGACAAATTTTCACAAAGAATGTTTAGATATTATAACCACATGCATATGTACTATATCTAACTGTGATGGGGACTGTTTAAACATTATATCAGGGGCTAGAGAGATGGTACAGTGGCTAAGGCTTCTGACTCACCTTTGACTGACCCAGGTTTGATCCTGAGCATCACAGAAGATGCTGTGAGCACCAACCAGGAATGATCCCTGAGTGCAGAGCCAAGATTTTACTCTGAGCACTGCTATTGGGGACCAAAATCCCTCGTCTCAAATCTAAATACAGGCTAGAAGGTTATGGAAGCTTCCTGTCTCCCCACTTTTGGTCCAGGTCCCAGGTGACAGCACCACTACTCCCAAGTGCCACACTCAAGCACATATCCTCCTGGGCATGATGTCTAGAGGCTCCTCCTGTTATGGGCCCAGGAGACAAAGAAAAAGGATAGAAGCACCCTTCTTTGCAATTCCTCATAACCAAAGCCCAGGGAAGATTCCTGGCCAGGAAGCAGGACTTTTACTTCCACTGGGATAAAGATAATTTGAAACTAGTTATCTTATTCCTTACAAAGAATGTTGAAATGAGGACATGCATTCTACATAAGCTGCTGTTTCTTCTTCATCTTGTGTGTGTGTGTGTGTGTGTGTGAGAGAGAGAGAGAGAGAGAAGAGAGAGAGAGAGAAGAGAGAGAGAGAGAGAGGTCAGTGGATGAGAAACAGCAACCCTAAGTGATGAATTAAGGTTCCCACCCGCAGATGCAGCCGTGGATGGTTGTTTATAGCGTTATTACTCCTGAGGCCTGAAATCATGACATCAGGCCTGCATATCAGCGTCTGGCAGAAACAAATCAGTTGCAAGATAGAATCCAATAAACTACATCTCTTCTCAATGCCCATCAAAACTACCCAGCCCTCCTGCTTGGAAGGATCATCTTCAAGTTGGTTTACTTCACAGAAGACAAATGTAGAATCCCAGGGAGTGGACAGCGGTGTCCCCCAACCCGACCAGGCAGGGGTCTCTGTCAAAGCTGGGAAAGAAACTCCCACACCATGAAGCCTTTGCTGAATGAAAGATTCTCAAAGCTGTCAACCCACCCTCCACCTCACAGGGTCATGCTGACGACTCTTTTATGAAGGAAATAAAGCCGGGTCCATTAATGTGATTGTCCTGGGATTAGGACATGCCAGAAATATGCTCTCATGTGTGTGTGAATGTGAGGGCCCATCTTTCTGCCCATCCACTGTTCTGGCTGCCAAGGCCTAAGCTGGGTCTGGGCAGGGAGCTGTGTTTGACAGGCCAGTGACCCCATGCCCAGGGGGTTGCGAGCACATAGAGAAGCAAATGCTTCCTCTGCATTTGCACAGGCAAGCTGAGTGGATCAACCTGTCACCCTGAGTCAATAGCATGACCCAAAGGAAGGAGAGGAAGGAACTGCTTAGATCAAGAGGATGGCTGAATGGTGATGGCAGGTGTGGGAATAGGGTGCAGGAGGAGGCATGTATAAGAGAGGGCATTATTTTATGTTCACCTCTGACTTGAACTGGCCCCCACAGTCATGCACTATTCTCAGCCTCAGTCCTCTCACCTGGAAAGCTGCAAGGCCATCTGCTCAGCAGTGGCTGGGAGAACAGGTATAACAGGGACACTTCACAGGTCCATGGCTGGCAAGGACTGGCAGGAATCAGGATGAAGGTGGAACTGTCCTGCGTTCACTTCCATTCTCAGGCCAGAACCAGGCCTGATACTGTGAGGCTTTCCGGTAATTAACTCTCTGTTGAGCTGACAGCTAGCTGAATACATAAATATTTCCACCAGGTGTGACTAAGATTGATTAGATGAGAGCTCACAGAATGCAGGTGTGGGTAAGCAACGTGAACAATGGTCCTGTTTCATTTTCTTAATACACCATGAACAAAGGCATGCAGCATATAAAGGTTTTCCTGTGAGTCTGGAGTGTGGTTCTGGGTTGTTTCTACCTGAGAGGCAGCTTGGGCCCTGCTTGCACCTACTTCATTGCTTAATACTCCTTTTCTGAAAGGTGGGACATCAGAAGTAAGTAAAATATCTGGCTACAACCTGCTGAAGGAGGTACTTCCCACTCGCCTCATATTCTTGTCCCCAAGTGGGACAAGATTTGGGATACCTCCTCAAGGATAGGGCCATTGACCACAGGGTGCTCAGTCTCATTCCTCCTCTTGGGGCTCCTTTGAGTCCTCACCCCACATCTGTTTCACACATCAAAAGAGCTGGTCAACCTCTTCTCCCCTTTCCCATAGTCTGCTGAGTTTTATTTGTGTTCATTTATTGCTTTTCTTGATTCCTCCTGATTCTCTAGCAAAGAGGAGCTCCTTTGCCTCCCAGAACCTGCCTTCTCTTGGCTTACTCCAGCCAGAGCCTTGCAAACACATAGGTTTCCAGAAAACTTGTGCCTAGAAAACCTTTAAAAGGGGCCGGGCCCACTGCTCACTTACTCTCCTCCACACCGTTATTGCAGTCAAGAGAAGGAGTGTCGAAGGGCTTTCCACTCATTTCCTCCTGGAAAGCGTCACTGCAGAGCAGTGGAGCCCTTCAGCAAAGGACACTTGGCAAATCTCATTACAGAGGCAGGCCCAATACCACTGGAACACAAGTTGGACACTAGCAAATATTCACAGACTACAATGAGCTGGGCAGGAAGCATGGCCTCTCTCCTGCTGTCTGGCAGTGCCCATAGTCTAAGGGCATGGACCAACTGTTGGTGCAAATTCCAGCCACCCTAGTGCATGCACAGATGAGAGATGTAGCACCTACCCATCATGCTCACTGATAAAGGAACCTAAGGGCGAAGAGGCTGCCACATGCCAGGCTGTGCCAAGATATTTCTCTTATTATCCCCTTTGAGGCTGAAGTAGAATTATCCCCATTTTATGGTTGCTGAACTGAAGTTCCCTGTGGTTAACTAACCAGTTGAAGTCCACAGAACTATGAGAGGACTGACTGACCAGATGAGAAAGCCTTTTTTTTTTTTTTTTTTTTTTGGGTCACACCTGGCAGCACTCAGGAGTTACTCTTGGCTCTACACTCAGAAATTGCCCCATTGCAGGCTCAAGGGACCATATGGGATACTGGGGTTTGAACCACCGACTTTCTGCATGCAAGGCAAATGCCTTACCTCTATGCTATCTCTCCAGCCCCCAAGGAAGCCTATTTGACTGATCCCTAACTCCACCTTCACCCAGTGAAGCTCCCAACCTGAAGACTAGAGTCCATCTCAGCACTGGGAAACAGTGGTGTGCTGGTACACTATTGGCATTACTATAACACATTGATTGATGCCAGTGTGAACCACCAGTGGCTCACATCTGTGAGTGATTCACACGAATAACAGTGCTAAGTGTTAAGAAAAGTCACTGACCCCCAAAAGACCAAGAGCCAGTCAAATGAGATATGGCTCTTTCTCTATTAAAAGTACCTCTCAGGCTCCAAGGATAGTGTATGGGCACGGTGAGGCTAGGTGAATGCGCACTGCCTGTTTGGGGCTCACTGTGATCAATGGAGGAGTCTAGCTTAACAGCACCTTGGTGCGGAGAAACCTGCCCGTGCCCAAGCAGGCCACACCACTGCAGGAAGATCAATTTTCCCAGCAGAAGGAGAAACCACAAACTCAGCTCCCTGTGCAGATTTTATCTCCTGCTCCCAGAGAACCGGGAGAAAGCAGAGCATTTTAAAGACCAAGGGAAGAAATTTAGAGCCTATGTTCCTGAGGGTGCAGCCTTGGGAGCTTTCTGCAGGGCAGCCACTAGGCAGGCACTCAGCATTGCTTCTCCTGCAGGATCAGAGTCCAGCTGCACCCACCATCTATCTGGGCTGCTGTGGCTCAGCCTCAGATTCTCTGTGCAATGGGAAGGTGGAAGCAAGCACAAACCCCACCCCCAGGTCTCTGAACCACTTGGGTTTCCTCCAGAGATACTGCAGGGAGATTCTGGATGCAGATCATCTCTCTGTTCCAGCTCCAGGACTTGAAAACTCAGATAAGGGTTGCAATGTATGGAATCCCCAGTTCTCTGAAAGATGGAAAACAAGATACTTCTCAAAAAACTAGGAATTGAACTTCCATAGGACCCAGCAATTCCACTCCTAGACATCTATCTCAAGGGCTCAGAATCTCAACTTAGAAAAGACGTCAACACTCCTATGTTCATTGCAGCACTATTCACAGTAGCCAAAATCTGGAAGCAACCCAGAAACCCAGAACAGATACTGGATAAAGAAAAATTGGTACATATACACAGTGAAATACTGTTCAGCTCTATGGAAAAATTAAATCACGAAATTTGCTTCCATGTGGATGGATCTGGGGAGTATCAAATGAATGAAGTTAGTAAGAGAGGGACACAGAGGATCTATCATATGTGTGATAAAAAAAAGAAAAAAAAGAAAGAAACAGAATAACAAACATCTAAAGGCTGCAGAAATTGAAAAACTGAGAAGCAGACCACAAGGGTGGGGGAGAGTCAGGAGGGACTACAACAATGGTGGATGATGGAAACATGGACGGAGGGTGTGGTGCTGGGACAGTTCATGTATAAAATCCTACTCATAACAATTTGTAAATCATGATGTTCTTTCCACAAATATTTGTTTTATTTGGGGGGGGGGTCATATCCAGCAATGCTCAGGTATTATCTCTGGCCCTGCACTTAAGAATGATTCCTGATGGTACTCAGGGGACCACATAGGGTGCCAGGAATTAAACTTGTATTAGCCGTGCATAAGACAAGCATCCTACTCACTCTCTGCTTCCCAAAATAGTTTTAAAGGTGAGAGACAACACCTACAGGATACCTCAAACCCAGCCAAGCCAATGGGAAGCCAGGTACCTCTGTCCCTGCAAGCCTGGCTAGGATGTCTGCAGCAGGGTAGTCTAACCTGGGTCTACCTCCCTGGGATAGTACCCAAACAAAACCTCCAGGGAGGAAAACCTCCCTTCCTGGAGAGAGTCGTGTGAGAGTGCAACTGTCTAACCAGACCCTGAGGTCCTTGGTGACAAAAATGGAGACTTCAGTATTTGTGCTAGGCTCTCCCAGAACCAGCTCAACCACATCCTGTCCTCTCAGTCACTGCCCAGACTGTACCACAGCTGCTTGAAGGAGAATAGTCTCCCTAGACCCAGCAGAGAGGGGAGTTCTAAGTGCCCATAGCTCACAGGACTGGGGAGAAGGGAGACCTCAAGCAGCATATCCGAAAGTTTGCAGGTCACATCTTCCCAGAGGTAAGTCAAGTCTACTGGATTCTGCGTTTCTGTAGTCTAAGTGGATCAAACACCCCAAGCACACACACAGCCAGCCCCAGACCAGAAAGGTGTGGAGGAGAGAGCAGAGAGGCACGTTATGAGAAAGTTAGGGCACCCGGTAGGGCCAAGCAGATTGTGGAGATGAGGCCCAAACTCTTGGGTGTTTGGAAGCCATGAGGCCGAGGAGAGACTGGGCAGAGGGGGGCTATAGCTCTTGGCAGGGATCATGGGGTCCAGACAAGGAGATACAGGGAGTCCGGGTGTGAGGTTAGGGGTGCCGAGTTCATTTCTGTGTCTATCATGCCTATGGATCAGGCTTTCTGCAAGACCTCTTCTTTTCCCTCGCACCCATCAGTCATCTCTGTCTTCAGGTAGAGCTGAAACTAAAGCAGGAAACATAGATGGCCATAGAAGAGCATAGTGGGAGGGCTGGGATGAGCTACCCGGCCAGCCTAGTGCCTCAACTCTGACCTATTTGCTTGCTTCTCTCCCTATGCCTCTCAATCTGTTCCTCATGCAGCCTAGCACAGCACATGAACTCCCTTTCTGTCATCATCCCTCTCCCTGGTACCAGTGTCCCATCCTAGGACCACCTGAAATACTGGTGATGAGATCATGGCCCCGGCCACACATAAAGCAACGTCAGGGTGTGCAGCTGGGGTGCACACAGGCAGGAGATCAGGTCTACTGCCCAAGACAGGCGTCCCCTTTTCTTTATCAACAGAGAAACTTAATACACAATGATGCGAGCACTTCCTCCAAGAAACTAATTCGTTTGACTTAGACTGTATATATATGTATTATATGTGTAGCATCCAATTATATTTTTACATAAACCATACTTTAGGCACTGTGCCTGTGTTTTTTAATTCCTTTTTCATTTTTAACCCCTGGATCATAAATTATGTATTATATGCTATAAAAAGGTAGATAATGTATAGTCACGCACATATGTATTTGTGTATAGACACAAGAACAATGGGTTGCCATAGCTTTAGAAACATCAGCTTAAATAGAAACTGGAGATTTCTCTAGTTCCACAGTCCACAGACTTTCCCTCACTCTCTCCAGAGAGCCATGTCTTTCCTGGTTCTGTTCTGGTTCTTTGCTTTGATGAGGCATGACCCTCAACTTTTTTTTTGGGGGGGAGGCACACCTGGAGATGCTCAGGGGTTACTCCTGGCTATGCACTCAGAAATAGCTCCTGGCTGGGGGACCAGGAGGAACTCCAGGGGATTGAACCTTGGTCCGTCCTAGGTTAGCCCATGCAAGGCAGATGCCCTACCATTTGTGTCACTGCTCCAGCCCCCTAACCTTCAACCTTAAGGTGATATTTTGTGACATATTTAATCTACCTTCCTATAGCTACATACATACAGAAATACATATACAAAACATGTTTGTGGGCATATAAACATACACCTACCTTGGGGCCAGAGCAATAATATTAGTACAGCGGGAAGAGCTTACCTTGCATATGGCTAACCCAGGTTTGATCCCCAGCATCCCATATGGTCCCCTGAACCTGCAAGGAGTGATCTCTGAGCACAGAGCCAGGAGTAACCCCTGAGCATCATTGGGTATGGCCCTAAAAACAAAACAAAACCCATATACATACTTAGGAAAAGGGCAACCTTTTCCTTTCATCCATAAGCATTAGGTATTGATTAATATATGGGACAAAATTTCCATATTATCATTTGGCTAGAGAATAAACATGAAACACTGATTCGCCCTGGTACACTTGGGGAAAACAGAAATTGTCAGTGGCCCTATGTCCATCAGTGTGGGGAGTCAGAGAAGTAGAAGTTACTTTAGGTTAGACTGTCCCCTGCTAATTTACTCCTATCTCCCCAAAATGGGCTGCATCCCAGAGACTGTCTTCAGCCAACACCCAGTCAGACAACAAGCACTGAAGCATCTGAAGGCACATCTATCCTCCACCTGTGTGGCCCTGGATCCCTTCATTCACGGCTGAGTCAAGAACTAAAAGCCAATGTGGCACTTGGGCCAGGAAGTAGGGGCTGGGTTGGGACTTGCCTCTCAGAGACAATCTTTCTGAAGAGCCTTACTGCCAAGTGATTGATGTTAGAATTTGGAAGAAAATTTAAGAAAGCTTATGAATTTCAGTCGAATTTTTTTTTCTGAAAAGGTAATAGCAACATACAGACAAAAGGAAGGGATGAAACAATCAGAGAGAATCAAACACTCAGCAGAAGAGGATGAAGGGCCTGAGGGAGGCTGGGAAAGGTATGACTGCAGGAGCCAGGGATGGAGTTTGCATTGTAGCCAGAGGTGGAGTTTGCATAAGCTCCAGAGATGAGGTCTGCTTAGGAGTCAGAGACAGACAGGGTCTGCATAAGAGCCAGAGATGGGGTGTGCTTGAATCTTAGTCACACAGGAAGTGGCAAGCTGGTGGTGGTGGTGAAAACCACACTCCTCTGGGCAGTGAGAGGCACTCAGACACCCTTTCTCCCAATCCTTCAAAGAAGCTAAGAGAGATAGAGGTGAGGGCAGAACCACATGGTAAATCACTTCAGAAGACCACCCAGACAAATAATGAAGGCACATTCAAGAAAAATATTCTAATGACCAAAAAATGCACAGATTAAATGAGTTCATCTTGTTCCAGAAGAAAAATAATGATAATAAATCTATATCTATACTTATCCAAACAAAACACCTGAATAATAATCCAAAGTACAAATAGTACTAAAATTGTAGCAAAGAAAACAAAAAAGATTTTATGTAAGGAAACAAAAGTATGTATCTCTTAGATTTTTATTCTGGAACACAATGTTCTGGAAGATGATGGGAGAAATGCTTGTGTAGTTAGAGAAAATAAGTTTATTTAAATATTTTAGCCAGCACGTTTACATCCTATATGTAAAATTTTTGTACTCCTAAATATGCAACATTTAGGATAATATAAAACTCATATATTCTTTAATCAAAAGCATGTCTTTAAAACAGAGTATCAATATAACTAGTCCAAGGTAACCACTTCCTGAAAATATAAAAAAAATCTATAAAAAATTAAGTAAACAAGAAAAATCTAAGTACATATTATTATGTTGGTTGATGAACTTAAAATTAATTACTGGGGGGCCGGAGAGATAGCATGGAGGTAAGACTTTTGCCTTTCATGCAGGAGGTCATTGGTTTGAATCCCGGTGCCCCATATGGTCCCCCATGCCTGCCAGGAGCAATTTCTGAGCCTGGAGCCAGGAATAACCCCTGAGCACTGCCGAGTGTGACCCAAAAACCACAAAAAATTAATTACTAAAAATACCAACACTTATAAAAATATTTAGCCCCAAAAGTTTTTAAACATTTATTTATATATATATTTATTTAGGTTTTTGAGCCATACCCAGTGGTGCTTAGGGGTTACTCCTGGCTCTGAGTTTAGAAATTGTTCCTGGCAGGCTCAGGGGACCATGTGGGATGCCAGGAATCAAATCTGGGTCCATCCCAGGTTGGCTACATGCAAAGCAAATGCCCCATCATTGTACTATTGCTCCAGCCCCCTTGACTATAATTTTTTAATAAGAAAACCCAAAATGCACTAAAATAATGGGAAGAAAAGTTGGCAACAGACTCATAAAGGTCATTTAAATAAATAAAAAAATTTTTTTGTTTTTGTTTTTTGGGCCACACCTGGTGACACACAGGGGTTACTCCTGGTTTTGTGCTCAGAAATTGCCCCTGGATTGGGGAATCATATAGGTTGTCAGGGATTGAACTGAGTTCTGTCATGGGTCAGCTGCATGCAAGGCAAATGCCCTACTGCTGCACTATCGCTCCAGCTATAAATGTTAAGGTTCCATGGATTTGAAAATTAGGGAAAATGAAATTAAAATGCTTGAAATATTGGCACTTCAGAGATATTTCAATTGGCTAAGCACTTGCTTTGCATGTTGGAGACCAGGTTTGATTCCAGAACTGCATAGTTTTCCCCAGCACCATAGTTTTCCCCAAGCAAAAGAGGACACCCATCATCTCCACCTCCATGCTAATGGGTGTGTTTCAATGAGAAAGACTACTAAAAAGAATAACAAAAGAATAATGCAACGAACAAAGATGTAATCCTAGTATTCTGTGATCATTTATTTGGGAGGGATTAATTTCACATATAGAGCAAAAACAGGAGAAGAGCTAATGCCAATATTAATGGAAAACTGGCATGGTTTTAACTTAACATGGAAGAAATCAAAACTAAAAGAGATTAAGAATTCGTTTCTATGTTAGAAAGGGTCAATATCAGTGTCCCATCTGCACATCAGTGTTTGGGTCCAGAAGAGACCTTCCAACCCACTCTGCACTATGTGCAGACACACAGAAAGTCCAGAGGTAGGACAATAGTCCATGGATACCGAAAAGGCACATGGCAAATTGTCTAGTTCATTCATAATACTAAGTAAAAATATACGATTTATTTGTGTAATCAGTACTGTCTACCTCAAAATCCAGTGAATGCCATTCCACCTATGATGCACAGAGGAGCATTCCTTTTACTTCTACAATTATGAATCCTATGTCTAGGATTATGACATTGTTTTCTGCAAGATCAAGGAATTGCAATCAGACAAGAAAGCAAAAATAATGTCAAGACTTTAGAATGAAGAGACCAATTATCTCTTTCTGTAAAGAAAGCTACAACTCAACACATTACAATGAAAATATAAAAATATTTAGCAACTATTTATAAAATAAATTTTCCTCCAAACAGATAAATGGTAAATTTTAGGGGCTAGAGCAATAGTATAGTGGGTAGAATGCTGGCCTTGCACGCAGTTGACCCATATTTGGTTTTTGGCATCCAAGTGGTCCCAAGCAGCATTAGAAGCGATTTCTGAGCATAGAACTAGAAGTCCTGAGCACTGTTGGGTATGGCCCCCAAACAAAAGCAAACAAAAATGGTAAAAGTTATACTGATGTATTCAACAAACAAAAACCCATTTAAAATTATAACTCTAAATTATAAACATTTATATTTCCCTTGTGTTGATGCCAATGAATCTCCAATGGTGTTTTTTTTTTGTTAAGAATAAAACCAATTATTACTTAATTTCCTATGGGGAAAATTTCCCAAAAATATTTGGGTAAGGTCATATAGGGTGATGATTTACCCACTACTGTGTGAATTGTAAAGAAATAAGAACTAAAATGACAGAAGAGGAATAGATAGACCAAAGCAACAGGATAGAATGCCTATAATTGAGAAGTGTATCTTTTTAAAGTCAAAAAGTAAAACTATGTCACTCAATTTATGGTGTTGAGACAATTAGCTAACCACATGAGAGATAATTAAATTAAATCTCTGCCTTGCAGTAAACATTCTAATTTTGACTTATAAAAATGTAAAAGCTGACACCAAAATAGTACTAGAAAAAGTATAGATGAATATTTACATCATCCGTAGTTTGCAAAGTACTTTCTAAGCATAGCAGAGAATACAGATGATATTAAGGAGGTAAAAAGTTTAGCTACATAGGCGTTTAAGACCCCCTTGGTATATCAAACCTATTAGATATAAAGTTAAAAGGTGAATGACAAATGGGAGAAATATGGCAAATATATGCTGAGAGGCGAGTGCCTGTTACACATACATATGCAATATAGAAGAGGTTACTTTACAAAGGGTAACATTTTCAACAGAAAAAAACAATCCTAAAGCCAGTTCAGAAAAATCAATGCCCATCATCTGATAAATATTCCAAGACATGTTCATCACCAGGGATCAACAGCATATTAAAGCAAGGACATGCCACTTTGTTGCCTGAAATAAAGCATAGAGTTTTAGAAATATTAACGCCTAGCAAATCACAAGTGAGAAGGAAGCACCATTTGGTTAAGCTTCCGGTGATGTTAATTGCTGTAACCTTTCAAAATGGTGGTTGGATGCTTGTACCTAAAGATTTAAACCTCTGTGCCCATCCTGCTTCAAATCCCAAGAATTCTACTACTCATCTCTTCGCTAATAAAGAAATGAGGAGACAGAAATGAGGCTGTAAGCACACAGGTCAGAAAGCTTCTTACTCTCAATCCAGTCAAAGGATGCAACTTGAACAGGACATGTATGCCTATGGAGGGTTTGGTGTTCACAGGGGAGCATCAACAAGTGCTCTGTGACAGGGAGGTGCCACTATAGTAAAGGACATAATTTGCAGGCAAGAGATATGGGTTTGGTCCCTAGCTCTAGCTCTGCCCCCCTCCCCAAAACCCAAAATTGTGTACTTAACCATATTTCCCAAATTGCCTCCAATACAGACATATGCGCTTGGAAACTGAAAAACAAATGAAAAACTCTGTCCAAGCCAAATGAACATCTGAGCAATGAACAAATTTTTTTTTTTTTTGCTGTGGTTAGTTCTTCTTCTTGAGCCTTAATCAAAACAGAGGAGAAGAAGCACTAATTACCAGCACCCACTTAACAGATAAGAGAGACCTAGTGAGAAGATGCCATGTTTGTAAGACAGAAATCCCAGGTGTCCTGGAAGCAAGGCTAGGGTGCCTCTTTCCTGTCTGCCTTTCCCATTCCACTGTTGGCCCTTTCTGTCTAATGCTTTATTTTGGCACTTTCTGGAACCTTCTATTCACTCTGTGGTTATGAGAACCAACCACTCACCTCCCCAAACTCCCGCTGGGGGCCAGAACATGGTTCCCACTTTTTGGACGCATAGGGACCAAGTGGACAGCTGGCCCTGCCCAGCGTTCAGCCCCTGAGCAGGGCACAGGCACACAAGGGCCCAGTCGGCCTCTGTAGCTTGTGCTGGGCCATGCCTTGAAGCTCTTCTGTCCAAGGGTATATCTGCTCTCTCCAAAGTAGTTGCAGTCCAAAGAAGAGCCCCTGAAACCTAGAGATCACTTTGAGTGGTGGGGAAGCGATGTGCCTTTCCAGAAAGGGCAGTAATAATGGAGCCTGCATCCCTGTGGCATTCTTTGTGCCAAAACTAGCTGTACTTTTCCAACCAGATATTACCACTTCTTCCCCCAGCAAGTTGCCTTTTATAGAGAATTGTGTTGTTTAGCAAGACTCATTTCTGCTCTTAGAGGCGCAGTCAGGGAGGAGAACGTGAAATAAGTCATCTCTAAGATCTTCTAATCAGAGGGAGAGGGTGTGGGGCCTTCACACCCCCCTGGATCCCAGCAGGTCCTCTCATGCTGGGTCTAATTACAATACTTAGGCAGAGGACGTAGGTGTGAGCCCCAGCAAGGGCTGCTACGGAACACCAAGAGTCAATTCTGCACAGAAAAGAATTACATAAAATTACTTGGGATAAACAAGCAGCTGAATTAGACTGTGGCACCACTGTGGTAGACAGCAACCCTCAAAGCAGACAAGCCTGTAGAGAAACTGGAAGGAATCAACCAGAAGCCTGCAATGCCCATTTCCAGATTCTCTTTCCCAATGCTTTCTTTCTCTCAGATCCTTCTTCCTTCTCTCTGCTTCTTGTCCTTTTCCCTTCCTACCTCTTTCTGGGAAACCTCGCTCCTCCCTCCCTGCCTGCCTTTCCCTCCTGTGTCGCAGTATGGTTGTGTTGCTTGTGTAATTAAAAATACAGTTTTGGAAGAAAGTGTATCAAGTCTGAGTGGTCCTCAGAGAGTGCCCCCAGACAGAAGAACAGGGATGGGCACAGCCTCATGCCTGCATCCTGCAGATTCTGGGGCCTTCTGGGAGCTCTTCCAATGAGCTTCACACTAGCAATGAGCACATGCAGCAGGATGCCAGGTGCAACTCTACGGGAGTTGCTGCCCCTTGGGAGGCTCCATGTATGGGAGATAGCAGGGGCTGTGGTGAGACGAAGCATATGCCTGGACAGCAAATGAGAGGCCACGCAGTCCATGAGGGCAACACAGCACTCTTAGCCTCAGCCAGCACCGAGGAGCATCTGCTGTGTGGCCAGCACAGGCCTGAACGATGGCAGCAGGGCACGGTGTGTGTGTGTGGGGTTATGGCAAGCGTGGGCACAGCTGAGAGGGTGGAATGTGTGCAAAGAGGCAGGGCTGCTTTATAAGGATAGTTGTATATGTGAGTATATGTGACTATGTGGGTGTGCAAGAGTTTATGTGTGTGTGTTGTACATATGAATGTACATAGATGTGTCAGAGTTTAAGTATGTGTGTTTTAGTATGTATATATGAGACTGTCAGTATATAACTTGTTTGTATGTGAAGTTAAGTGTGTGTTGTGTGTGTGCATGTGATTATATGTGAGCAAATGTGTGACTGTATGTGTGTGAGCATTTGTGAGTGTATGCATGCATTGACTCTAAGTGAAAGAGAGTGTGCATGTGACTATGAGTGCATGTGTGTGTATGCACTCTATGTAGATTTTTCATTTTGTACCTAACAAAATTAGAATCTCTTTGGGAAACTAAGGCAAGAACTACTACGTAGGTCCTGATGGGATTTGAGGGTGACAGGTATAAGCAGGAGGCACTGGCAGGAAGAAGGTGCTATCTCAGCCCAGAGCAGCGGGGAGCCCCTGCCCACCACTTCTGGATGCATGAGCACACACAGGGACTCAGCCCTGCCCACTGTTCTGAATGCACCAGCACACACAGGGACTCAGCACTGCCTTGCCGCTGCTCTCGGCTCTGAGTTGATGCCTAAAATGTTCGCATTTTCTCTTCCTTCAGAAATGGATTAGTGGAGAGTAACTGCATTGTATTCCTCTTTGGAGTGAGGGCATCACCCGACGCTCAGGCCAAGCACTGGGGTGCAATCTTTGCTTCTCTTAGGACTAATGCAAAACCGAAAGGTGCCCAGAGGAGGTATCCCAGCAGCTGGGCATGGCTTTCTCCTGCTTTTCAAAGCCTGACCCCATCCTGTTTGGGACCACTTGCCACTGGGCTTCTACTACTGCATACTTCTTGCTCCCTGTGTATGTCCGCTGAGGCATCTAGAAAACCTCACTGCCAAGGAGGAGTCAGCTCCCCATGGGCAGGAGGATCTCTGCACCCTCAGTTAGTAGCCCAGAGAGTACATGGCATCCAGCTGGCTTCCAGAGTTTCTGAACTAATGGCACAAGTGGGACAAAAGCAGCTGCTCTATGTGAACAGAAAGACGATTCTCAAGCAACGTAATTTCCTTTTCTATTTTGTTGCCCATTATCCTATAAACTCTTTCTAAACTAACTCCCAGAGTGGGGCCCTATAGACTCTTTATGACCATTGATGCCATAGGGGATTTCATTTCTTGAATTTTTTTCTCTGAATCCTCCTTCATGGAGGGCAGAGCCAAAGCATCAGGACAGACTGCATTTCCATTGTTAGATTCTAAACAAGAAAGATGCTAGATGGTCTGGTCATAAAGAAGCTTTACAGATCATCTACTTTAATCTCCTACCTCTAGGAAGATGGTTTTTTAAACTACAGTGCTGTGACTGAGCAAGACACCAAGACACCAAGAGACCAAGTGACATGCTATCCAGCTCCTTTTATGACAAAGGCATGGAAATTCCAGGAAACTCAGTGAAGAGTGAGAAAAAAACTGCAGCTGTGCAGTCCCTGAATCCAGGATACTGCCAGGAGAGAAAGGCCAAGGACCAGGTGACGACCATCAAGACAAACACCTGTGCGACTGGCCCATGCCCAGGCGGTTCTCCAGCAGATCTAATTCAGCGCTTAATCACTCTAAAAGTCAAAGACGATTACTTCTTTGCTACCTCCACCTTTTTCTGCTGGATCTGAGCCCATAGCACCTATTAAATTTTCCAGAGAACGCTAAGCAGCTGGTCAGCATTCTCCCGTTAACAGCCCATCCAGACAGAAAATGACCTATTTGCCATAATCTCTCGGGCATTGGGATTTAAAAAATAAAAAGCACCACTCTTATCGCTTTCCCTCATAGCATCATTTTCCATCCCTTAATTCAACCTTGTTGTTCATTTCTGGAGCCTCTCCAGCTTTTTCACATTCTGCGAAAATTTTCTGGAGGCCGAAGCATGACATACTGCTGATGCAGACATCTCCTGGGGGTGACCTGCAGCCTAATTTTCAGTAGCATCTTTCACATTTAATATGTCAGTGGCTGCCAATTTGGAATTAAGCTAATGGATCATCCCCACTAACATATTCTTTGCATGGTTCTATCCACTACTCACCTCCCGGACACCCAGCGACTTCCATGAGGACCCAGAATTCATTCTCAAGGCCCCCAGGATCATTTAAAGGGATTACGAGTCAATTATTAAAATTCAAAGTTCAGGCAAGGACTGTATATTTTAATATTTATTTAAGGAACTTGCAGGAAACTTTCATGTGTTTATCAGCTGGGTCGAGTTTATCAGCTGGGTCTCTATTTGGAAATGAAGCTTGAAAGAAGTCCTGGTGAGCCAAGAGGTAAGGGGCAAAAAGGCAAGTCATATTACCTATATTACTCTGTCTTTAGAGACAGAGTAGGTGGGTCCAGACCAGAGACATCCAAGTTTGAATCTAAGCAATTCTGTTTGTAACCCAAGTGACAAAGAATGAATAAGTCTGGCCAAAGAGATAGCCTGAAGGTAAGGCATTTGCCTTGCATGCAGAAGGATAGTGGTTTGAATCCCGGCATCCCATATGGTCCCCTGAGTCTACCAGGAGTGATTTCTGAGTCTAGAGCCAGGAGTAACCCCTGAGTGCTATCGGGTATGACCCAAAAAACAAAATAAAAAAAAAAGAAAAAGAATGAATGAGTCTTGGTGTTCCTGAAGGTAAAAGTCAGAGTTAACACCAAGCACTTAGGGTTAAACTGATGATTAAATGTATAGAGCCTGACATACAACTGGTCCCCAATAAACAGGAGCTGTTATACTCATTATTGCCATTCATTCATTTATTCATTCACTAGCCTGCTGGTCACCTAGCAAGTGATCTAGTACACTGACCCCTTATCTGGTAGGACAGCTTTCTGTGTGAGTTATAATCTAGATCACTGGATGGACACTACACTATGAATCAGATAAAAATGATAGCAACACAATTACAACAAAGACATGGGTCATGGAGGGAAGAGCTGGCCCTGGGAGATGAGGGGTCAGTAGCTATCTCTTGAGGGGGCCTCAGATAGTGAGGCTGCAGCAATTATGAGAGATTTGCAGGTACACCCTCTGGGCAGAGGGAACAGCCTATGCCAAGGCCTAAGGACAGAAAGGAGAGGTACAGACATGGTGCCATGGCATGGGGAGTGGGAGGAAGAGAAGGAAAAGAGAAGCTGGAATGCCAGGCAGGGGGAGATCATAGCTGCCATGTCAGTTCAGGGAAAGAAATCAGACCATTTCTAAGCATCATGGGAAGCCACTGAAGGGCTTGAGAAAAATCAATCATAGTCATTACTCTGGGTTTCCCAAAACTTATCAAAGACAATGAGAAAAGGCTTTATAAAGAGCACTGGGCACTGATGGAATCAGTCTTAGTGCATGAAGAGGCAAGAGTCAGTGCCCTTGAGACCATCTCTGAATTTGAAAAGCAACATGTACTGCCTACTCCTGTGCCCTAGACTCACTGGCTATGCTTGGGACACAGAGGTGAGAACAGAACCATGGAACTGAGCCTGCAGCAAACCAGACTGCTTTGGACCAGCACAGCCACATACTTGAGCCACAACCTACAGAAATGCACAGCAAGGGGGTCAGAGAGATAGCATGGAGGTAAGGCGTTTGCCTTTCATGCAGAAGGATGGTGGTCCGAATCCTGGCATCCCATATGGTCCCCCGAGCCAGCCAGGGGCGATTTCTGAGCATAGAGCCAGGAGTAACCCCTGAGCACTGCTGGGTGTGACTACAACAAAACAAAACAAAACAAAACAAAAGTCACAGTAAGGCAGGCTGCTGTGTGGTCCTGAGCCAACTTCAGTTCTGGGGCACTGACTTCAGGAAGATCACAGCACACAGGATCCACCATCCTCCCTACACCACCACCCCCTCCCAGTACCCCCTGTGTCTTGTTAGATGCAGCTCACCTGGCACCAACTCAGACCTTCTGTGGGCCAACAGACTGAAAAGTATCCTGGTCCCCTTGGGACCCCTAAATGTGCTCATCTGCCTGCAAATTCATTGGTTATGGCAGAGGTCCATGCAGCACTAACCTCTCAAATCAAACAGGCCTCTGAAATGTCACCTTTCTCCTCTGCCCTGCAGTCTTTCCACCAGATTGGAGCTGTAGTCTCTCTCCCATTCCTTTTGACAAAATGGGCCTGGGCCGATCAATCCAAGTCCACTTGATGTCGGGAGGGCTTCCATTAATTATAAATCCCTTTAGTTAAAAATGCAAATGATCCCTGGCAGCCACTTAGATCTCTGTGTGAATTAGCTTATCACACACAACCCAAGCCCACATCCAGCAGGCCATGGATGGCGTTTGATGAGGCCCTGGCTCCCAGTAGCTTCTCTCTCCCTGCACTGCCAGGGTCTGCACCTGGCTAACCAATGCCCAGCTGCCTCCTCCAGGGCTAACAGAGTTGCTGACTTGTGCTTGCTGAGCTGCTTAGGGAAGAATTAGAGCTCAGACACAAGAAGCACTGGAGACAACCTGCTCGAGAGGCTCCAGCCTGAGTCTACCACCCCCTCGTTTGCTGGTGGACAGTTGTGCACACTTGCTCTGCAAAAGCATTCGCTTCCCTCTCTGTGCCCCTGAGACTGGGATTGACCTGGTCAACAAGCTGTGCCCAGACAGAGTAACTACCAGTGTAAGACCACTGTAACCTCAAATGGCATGAAAACATCACACATGTCCAAGTGCTCTGGGTGGAGACCTGGCACGATCCTTCTTCATGTCCATGAAGAGCCTCCCCAATTACCTAAAAGACTGAAAAGTAAGGATATTACCTTATTTGGCTTTTAAATCAGAATCGCTCCCCATATTGAGAAAACCTACCAGGTAGCAGGAGAAGCTCCTAATCAAATCACTTCTCTGCTCAGAGTCCCCCTCCTCTCTCCTGGGGCTCCAGCCTCATGGCTCTGCCTTAGCCTAAGATATATACACTCTCTTTCTGCCCCCACTGGCCTCAGAGTCTATACCCATGTGGCTTCTTCACACATTTGTGATTAAACTCAGTTCTTCCCAAAGTCTTTTCCACTACTTCATCAATCAGCCCAGAGGCATAGGAAGAAATGTCCTCACTGCCCTCCCAGTTTTCTGGGCACCAGGACCCATGGATAATTTGCAGTGACAGGATTTGATCTCAGATCTCCATACTCATTATTTCAGCTCAGACATCAAGAGCAGCCAGTGCTATCAAACTCGTGCTCACTTCTCGTGCTCAAGCAAGAACAAGAACAAGAACAAGCCTGGGTCCTAAGAAAGACTTATGGAATCATTCTTCCATTCAGGAACTCTCTCTAGAGAGGAGCCAGTTGGATCCATGTGCAGCCAGAATAGTAGCCAGGATATTCCAAGGGACTGCAGATGAGAATCACATAACTGGAGAGTCACAACAATTGGTAGGGTGGGAAGTCACAGGAGAGAGCAAGCTTAGAGGGGGCACAGTGGACATGAGAGAACCCAAGAATTCAGAGGCATGGCCTCCTGGTCAAGTCCTGGGCAATGAGGTGTAGGTTTGAAGGGTTGGTGAGTGGTGGAGGAAACAGGTGAATAGAGGAGGAAAGCTGGGCCTCAGAGGGAGAAAGAGTACAAGGACACACAGGCAGCCAGAAGAGGAAAGAGTGCAGGGTAGGACATGGCCCTGGAGATGTGAATACTCAGAGACCTGGGATGTCTTGAACTGTGGACACATAGGGGCTATCCCACTATCCCCACATGGTGGTGCTTCCATCTGACTAGCCTATTGCTCACTCTCAATCAGGATGTAGGAGACCATGTGGGAGACAAGCTATGGAGGGGCACAAGGCAGAAGGGGATATAGGCCTTTGGAGGGAACTGAGGATGGGGGTAGAAGCCAAGAAGGCGGCACAAAAATCAGGAGAGGAACAGAACCTGCCTCCTAGGTATGGCAGGTGTGAGCCAGGAAAAGCTTGTGGGAGGTCTGTTATTCATTTTTCTAGTTTTCAGGACATACCCAGCAATGCTCACGGTTTACTCCTGGTAGAGCTCAGGAGACTATATGGGATACCAGGGATCAAACCCAGGCCAGCCACATGCAAAGCACGTGCCTTACTTGCTGTACTATCATCCCAGTCCCAGGACTGAGATTTTGAATTAGAATGTATGGAGTTGTTGACAGGCTCCCTCTGTGGGTGCAGGGGTGCAGAGGGGAGCTTCCTACCCTCTTCCTTCCAATTCAGTAGAAAGACAAGAAACATCAGGCTGCTCTGGGGAGAGTTCCATGGGCACTGCAATGACCCCTGAGTGAATGCACCCCCATCCCCAGAACCCAAAAAGCTCTTGTAGCTGTTGTATCCAGATCAAGTGGATGTGTCACCTTTCAGTCAGGGCCAGCTCCCCTGCTGCTGTCCGCCGTGTTTCTCTGCTGGTGGAAAACAAAAGGTTTCAGTCGGAAATGAAAAATTATCCTTTGTTTTGGTTCTGGTTGTGAACACCTACCTCTTCTCTGTAAATGGAATGGTCTATTTAGGCACCCAATCTAATGCTTGGCTAATGGAACCAGAGAATAAAACATTAGTCAGGGTTCCAGGAAGACTAGTGTTTCATGATGCCTCACTGACACACTGTCATCACCATCACCAAAAGCTGCCTTTAATGTTTCAGAAAACCAATCTGTGCATGTGTGTGTCTCTTTCTGTGCCTGTCTCTCTCTCTCTTACACACACACACACACACACACACACACACACACACACACACACACACACACACACACGCTGTGCTCACGATGTAGGGACCAATGCCATATGTATTCCAGACTCATAGTGCTGTTAAACAGCCAGGAACCATCTCTGCAAATGCTGGCTTAATGGGAGCCTTGGAGAGCTGGAAGCAGAAGCACAAGAGCCATTCCCAGCTCAGTGATTCCCCTGTCACCCTTACCTAAAAACATCAAGATGCAAAACATATGCATGTGTACACACATGCACACTCAGGTTCATGGAGGGTGAATGGACCATGGAGTGGTTGACCCAGGCCTGGCCAGACACCAGCAGCACTGTCCCAGGCAGAAGAGCCACAGAAGCTTCTGAGCACAATGTCAGTTCAACCATATGCCCTGTAGCCGGAGCCTAACCTGGCCTCCATCTGATTTACCTGCACATCTGGGGAGACATAGCTCTCCTGAGCTCAGCTGTCCATTTTGCACAATCCTTGCTGAAAACATCAGTGGGTCTGAGAACTGATCCTGATGGGAAGCCTGAGGGGGCTGGGAGCTCCCTGGCATGAAGGTTCTCAGCACTGTGTCGCATGCATGCTGAAAGGGAATGGGGCTTCAGGACAGGGGTTCCTCACCACTCACCATTATGCTTTGCTGCATGAAGGTCAGGCACCAACATTTATCTCGAGCCAAAGAGGAAATTGAGGCACCATTATGCCCAATCAGAGATTCAATCTTCTGAATCCCTGGCTACTCAGGGCTCACTACTGTCAGCACTGAGGTGAGCTGCTTGGAAGGACTTCCGTGAACACTGTCTAGAGCTACGCTTACTTTCTATAGGGAAGCAAAGAAGGCATCACCAGGGTTTTCAGGGAAAACTCACATAGCTGCACTTGTGCCATGGCACCCTGGACACTGTGGAAACATGTAGGGACACCCACACTTTACAGGGACGGACACCCACTGTGTTTGTTGGGATCTCCAGATACCCTCTACTCCCCTCCCCTGCCTCCTCAGCTCAAATGCTGCATTCTGCATATTTCCTCTTTGTTTGAAGTGAATGGCTTTGAAAATACTGTGCCAGCCCTTGAGACAACTAGAGACACCCTGGGGTGCTGTAAAAGCTGGATGGGAATCACTGAGCTTGGGAACAGAGGAGAGGCTGAAGAAAATCAGCAGGTCAGCATCTTGCAAAGCTGCTGCAGGGCCGAGCCAGTGCCACCAGCACCAAGCCTGCTCTGGCCCATTGCAAGGTTAAGAACACTTTCTGGGCTTCTGTGTTCCCTGTGTTGGTCTTTCCAGGATAGCTTTCAGGGCTGTCAGGGGCCAGATACAATTGGAGTCACCCAGCTGCACTTAGCATGACACTGCACCTTCCAGAGAAAAGCAGGCAAAGGAGCCCTGGTTCAGTAGAAACACTGTTCCCACATTCAAGTTGGTGATCATCTGGGTCAGAGATAAGAGCACAGTGACCACAAGGTCTGTAAGTCCACATGGCACTGCTACCACACATATCCATACCCTGCTGGACCCATACACTCCCACCAGCTGCAGAGATCTGGCTGATTAAATTGAGCCCTGGCACAGAGACAGCAGGTCTCAAGCAAGGGCTGTATGTTCCACCCACTAACACTCACAAATCCCAGTCCAGGATGGAACCATGCATACAGGGACTATAGTGGGCAGGCCTATCCTAGCACCCAACTGTGGGCTCAGTTCATACAAGCAGTGCCTGGACCTGGAACTGGGGCTTATTGGTTCCACAAGATAATCCTGGAGAGGAGATCATGCCCCAAGAAGCTCTGAGTTTTCTCTGCCAGGGGAGTATGAAATGTGAATGTGAAACATGTTGAGCCCCAGAGACCCTGTGTTACCTTCTCTCTGGGGACCTCTGACAGGACTTTGCTTTTACCTGTTTATTTCACTATATCTTCTTCAAAATATGTTTTTTGTTGTTGTTTGGTTTGGGGTTCTTGGACACACCTAGAGGTGCTCAGGGTTTACTTGTGGGGGACCATACACAATATAGGGGCATAGAACCTGGGTCAGATGCAGACAAGTGTTCTATCATTGGTGCTATCTCTCCAGCCCCTTCATTTAAACTTTCACTATCTTCACCAACTCATTCCCTTCCACTAACATACAACATATGGCCACAACATACCACTGACAAAGAAGACCCCTCCAACCCCTAGTGCTCGAAGTAAAGGGGAGAAAATTGAGGTGGGCAGGGTGGGGCCTCACTGTGAGTCTCAGGATTATTTCTGTAGGAATTGGGAGTGGGGGAGCTTCTGCTGCTGCAGAACAATTGGAAAGATCTGGGCATCGGCCCATGTGGCAGCAGGGTGATCTGGGGACAGAGCCAGTCCCCTCGGTGTGGGTGTCCCCTACACAGCACTCTGGGGGGTCCATTGACTCCAGGGAACACAGTAATGGCATGAGCAACACCTCCAAAAGCAAGCTACAATCTGAAATAAATCAGTGTGAAATGAGAAAACAGAAAGAGAAAGATGACCCTTTGCAAATTGCCAGTCAAGCTTTAGTTTACAAAATCACAGGGTAGCTATGGGCGTGGAGCTCCTTGCAGGCCTCGGTCACAGCTAGTCTCTAGTGGGTGGCATGAAAATGCACTGCAGTGAGCTCACTCCAGGCATTGGCATGGCAAGAGGTACAAGTAGTCTGTGCCCTTTCATGGGGGGTGGGGAGGGGAACAGAGGCTGCTCCAGGCAGGGCTCAGACCAAAGAAGCATCAAAGCCTTATCCTAGGCATTAATGAACAAGAGCATTTTACCCAGTGGAAGAACATTACAGAAGAGACAGAGATGAGGACCTGGGTTGCGGAGGGAACCCAAGGCAATCACAGCGACCTTTGAAGAGGGAGGTGGGATCTCCCCAGGCAGACTGGGTTCCCCTTTCTGCCTCAAGACACAGCAGCCCAGAGCCACATTTGACATCCTGAGACATATAAATGGCCCCAGCTCCACAACTGCAGTTCATCAAACTGCAAAGGCACCAAATCATTCCAGTTTCACAGCGCCTGGACCTCAGCTGCAAGATACCTCCAAATTTTATAGTATTGTCAGCCCCTGTAGGATCACAGAAAAACTGATAGGAAAGTTGCATAGAAGCCCATAATGCTCAGTGAGCAAAAACAGTATCACAGAAGCTCAACTAGCACCAACAGCCTTGTACTCCTTGATGACTTTAATAACACCACTGTGAGATATCATAATTACCACACATTGACTTATTGATCTGTTTTAATCATTCTATTTGTCTTTGTATTATAACAATATGAAGTAAATTTGTTTGTGCCTGCTAAGGGGTAGGCTGGGGCATGTGTGTGATATGTGTGGGAAATTGGGGACAATGATGGAGGGATCCCCAATTATCTCTTATACTGCTGGAGGGATTAGTATTGGTACATTTTATACCTAAAAGAGCTGGTAAATTACAATTTTATTTTAAATAACTTTAAAAATAAATACCTGTATTTGGAAGTATTTAAGAAAAATAAGGAAGAGGGAGGTGGGAAAGATGGTATCTGAGAAGGAGCTGAATAGCACAAGTGCCCTGGCTGAAGGTGCCCTGCCCTGAAGCAGGTGCCTACCAGAAGCTGTTACAAAGCAAGGACACATTTTTCCCCAGATCCTTTCCACATAAGGGAGCATGACCTCCACCCTTTTAGGGGCCACCTTATGACTTCTAGAAAGCCACATCCACCATACCAGCCCTAGCTGTCCCCACCACTTTGTAACAGAAACAAAGAGAGCCATTAAAGAAGCATGAGCAGATCTAGTGTCCCAAAGATGGAGAGGAATGGGGGAAGTGAAGGCCCATTCTGCCCCTCAGCACATTTCACTCTTAGCACAAAGACACAAAGCCTGGTCCAGTTTGAGCCTTTATGAGCCATGGCCATTGGTGCCACTACCTGCAAAAGTTCTTGTCAGATGTCAAATTGGCCAGGCAGACCCTAGAGCTAGCATCTGCTCTTTGATCAATGACCCAAACCCATCAAACACACCCTAGCACCAAACAGGCCCATACCCTGACCAGGAAGAAGGCTGGGAGTCCTCAGCACATTCTGCTGTAACAAACAACACTGAGTGGGGACCAAGATAAAGCAGGAAACAAGAGTCAGCTGGGCTTCACACTGTCTGAGCTGCCCCAGAATTACCTGGAGTCATTAAGCACCTGGTGCCTGGATCTTGCCCCTCCTTTTTTTTTTTTATTGATATCTTTATTTAAACACCTTGATTACAAATATGATTTTAGTTGGGTTTCAGTCATGTAAAGAACACCCCCCTTCACCAGTGCAACATTCCCACCACCAATGTCCCAAATCTCCCTCCTCCCCACCTCACCCTCACCTGTACTCTAGACAGGCTTTCCACTTCCCTCATTCATTCACATTGTTATGATAGTTCTCAGTGTAGTTATTTCTTTAACTGTACTCACCACTCTTTGTGGTGAGCTTCATGTCGTGAGCTGGACTTTCCAGCCCTCCTTTCATTGCCTCTGAGGATTATTGCAAAAATGTCTTCTATTTTTCTTAAAATCCATATATGAGTGAGACTATTCTGTGTCTAACTCTTCCTTTGACTTATTTCACTCAACATAATAGATTCCATGTACATCCATGTATAAGAAAATTTCATGATTTCATCTCTCCTGACAGTTGCATAATATTCCATTGTGTATATGTACCCCTTTTTGGATCTTAATGTCAGAAACTGCAGACTGCACATGGGTATTACCCTCAGTACCCAGACCGTGGCTCTGTGTTCCAAGAGCAGCCGTTCTGGAGATGACCTGCATTAACAATCACCTTCCCTGTTTTGGTCACAATGGGCACCCAGTGAAGCCAGACAGTGAGTGTCGGGGCTGGCCACTTTAAGCATCCCATACAAGAAAGGCTGCCAATGCTGACTGGGTACTCTGTGAAGAGGGGATGGTGGAGGATTTGGCCCCAACATTCCTATCTCTCGCATAATCTCAATAGACCTTCCCCTCCTCCACAAGTCCTCTCCTCTCTCTGCAAGAGAATCAGTTGAGTTCAGCCCGTCACCCACCCTTTGACAGGCATCTCTGGAGAGTCACCTCGGAAGAGACCCTGGTGGTGTCCTACAAACCCAAATAAATCAATGTGGTAACATAGCAGCCAATATAACTGGAGGCCAATGACTTCGTTTGAGGAAGGCCTCTTCTCCTTGCCAGCGCCCACCATGCCTGCCTCCACAACCTTTGTACCAGTACATAGGTTGTACTGGTGTACCATGTACAGATTTAGTCACAAAATGAGGGGCTAAAATTGGTTTGGGGTTAAAAATCCTTCTAGAACCTTTCAACACAATAAACCACATAGTCTTGCCTTGGAAGAATATTATTGAAAGAACACAGCCCCACGATAAAAAATAATGCTAACAAGTGACACAAATTCTTTTTAAGTCCTAAAACATTGTTTTAGGACTGTTGTGGAACAACCATGGATTACAGATGAACCATTATCAATGGAAATATTTGATAACACTCCTCCCTCACACCTGCCCTCTCAGTATCTGCCCCTCCACCCATTATATCTTCACTCCCAGGGTCCCAGACCCTTCTTCCACACAACCTTGTCTTATTTCTTTCAATATGTACCCCAACCCCACCTCTTCCTAAGCAACAAAGGGGGAAAAGATCCATAGTAATTAGGTCAGAAATTATGGGATGCTCGTTGGTTGGCAGAAGGAAGAGGCAGTGAACATGCCTGCATGAATGAGCACATCACAGAGTGTCATAATAATATAAAGGACAACTACATAATTTTATCTACACACACTCAGCTCCTCTGGGCCTACGGACCATGCTGTGCTCTTTTTAAATGCAAGGCACATACAACAGATGCTCAGTAAACCCAGAAAGAAAGAAAGATGCAGGAACAAGTGAATGAGTAAACGAATGAGTGAACTGAGCTCACGGAAGAATGTGTTCTCTAACCCTAGTCCTAGTTCAGCATATTTTATCTCCTTAAAAAATTAGTACATTGTTAATTGTGGGAAAATATGCAAATATTCACAGTCATTATAGAAAAATCATTCAAACTACTATTGAGAAAGATAACTCTTGATTTATAATATGCTTCTATATTTATCTCATATAATTTGCATGGTTTTTTGCAAATAGGTATTCAACAGTACATACTTATTTTTTAAATAATTTTGCTTTGTCTCTTCTAAGCAGCACACTGTGAACAACTTCCTATTTCAATACATGTTTTTTGTTCTATAAACTGCAAGTATTGGGATAACACTTTTAAATCGCTGCTTAGTATGCTATGGCATGGATGTACTGTGATTAGTCAATTACATTTTATTATCTAAAAATTATTATAATGAATGCTGTGAGTATTTTAGTGTATTTAAAATTAACTTCTGAATAGAAACAAGATATAAAATATATGTAGCATATAAAGTAACAAATAATAGTCCACACAACTGATGTGAAATTTACATATAAAGGTTTTACATAGTATTTTTCAAATACTCTATAGATCACTGTATGTATTACAGACTATATCACAATTTAATCACACTTTTTCTATTACAAAACCTTTAAGTAATTAATATATATATAATTAGTACAGGTATGTAATCCAAATACATATATGTATTTAATTTGTAATTTATACATTAACATATACTTTGTATATAACATGTATCCCCTCAACCTATATATATATATATATATATATATATATATATATATATATATATGCACATACATACATATATCTTACATCTGGCATGCTTACTTAGGATTTACTCCTGGCTCTCCACTCAGGAATCACTACTCCTGGTGGGGCTCTAGGACGCCAGGAATCAAACCCAAGTTGGCTATGTAGAAGGCAAGAGCCTAATCCATTGTACTATCTTTCTAGCCTTTATTTAAAATGCTATAGACAAAGCTTCTAGAATATTCTTATATGTGTTGTTTAGCATATATGGGAAAGAAATTCTCTGAGTGCATACCTGAATGGGAAATGTCGAGATCCTAGGATGCCAGTATTATCAGCTCCACTAATAAGACTAAAAGATCTGAGTTTTTTTGGAGTAGACTCCTATCCAAGGATTCATATACTGTATATACTCGAGTATAAGCCAACCTGAGTATAAGCCGACCCCCCTTAATTTTACGCTAAAAACTGGAAGAACTTAGTGATTTGCATATAAGCCGAGGTGGAAAATGCAGCAGCCACTGGTAAATTTCAAAAATAAAAATATATACCCAAAACAATTACAATAATTGAGGAATCAGTAGGTTAAATGTTTTTCAATAATTATTGCTAAAGAAAAACTGTAAACTAGCAACAATAACTTTACATTTTTAAGTAAAGTGCAGAAAACCATAGTTTAACAGGTAATCAAGCTAAATCACAAAGGTTAAAATCCTTCAAAACTGTATTCCTCCTCCTCCTCCTCCTCCTCCTCCTCCTCCGTATGTTTAAACAGAGCTTCAGCTGTATCTGATGTGAGGGCATCAGCATAGACATTGTCATCATCACTGAGTTCGCAGATGTCATCATCACTGATGTTGGTCTCATACAAAGCACAGAATATTGTGGGTAAAATGGTTCACTAGCATCCAGTTCAGTTCAGCCTCCTACCTCTTCAGCTCAGCCGCGACTTGTGGACTGAGCTGAAGTACCACCCCCTCCAGCAGATGTCAGAAGACAACTGGAGACTGTGCATTTGATTTGATGCACACGCACCGAAACATATAACCTGTATGACCCGAGTATAAGCCGAGTTTGGGGTTTTCGGCACAAACTCGGCTTACACTCAAGTATATATGGTTCTCTACATCCTTACCAGCAGTGTTCAACAATCCTACAATCTATGCTTTTTCTTCAGAAGGTCAGAAACCATTTCTGGATCTCTTTTTCCACATAAAATTTAGAACCAGCTTGCCAAAGTACATATATGGACAGCTAGCAGGAAGTTAACATATATAAAGATCATTTGAGAGGAAAATAATTTCTTTGTAGTACCAAGTTTTCTTATCTATTCATTTAACTCAGTAAATTTTCATAAATTTTCCCTATTACTATATTACATTTTGGGTTATATTCATTCCTAGAAACTTTATATTTTGCTGCCATGATTTTTATCAATTAATATCACACTTTCTTGCTGGAGACAAATCATACACTTGACTTGCATGTAGATAACCCAAGTTCAATGTCTTGTTCCTCATTTGGTCCCTGAGCACAACCAGGAAATGATTCCTGAGCAAAGATCTAGGAGTAAGTCTTGAGCACCACCAGATGTGGTCCAAAAATAAACAAACAAAAATCTCATTTTCTTATGGCTGTTGTTATAGAAAATGCATTTGACTGTGGTGTGTTTCTTTTGTCTCCTTTCATCTGGAACAGTTCCTCAGTTTTTCTCTATGTTTCTCAACCTTGATATCACTGGAAAGCATAGGCAAGTTATTATGCATCACAGATTTGTTGGCTGTTTTCTCATGATAAGATTCAAAGCATAAATTTTTCACAAGAATAACACAGAAGTGATACTGTCCTTACTACATCATATCAAGAGGCACCTGATCAAGAGGCATATTTATGTATGTTTCAATCACTTAGTTTTGGAGGTACCACCAATCACTAGTAGTTTTCCTTTGTAATTAAAAATTTAGAATGAGAAATGTTTCCGGAATGCATAAATATGCATCATATGTTGACTTGATTTTCAACCTCTATTAACAACTTAAAAAAATTCCCCCACCATCTTCCTTAAAAGAAATTCCACCACAAGGAAGACTTTCTTAATCCGTATTTACTTACTCCTTCACTTACCTAAGAACAGTCATGGATCCCTTTAAAAATTTTTTTTCTGGGGCCAGAGAGATCTCATGGAGGTAGGGCATTTGCCTTGCATTCAGAAGGATGGTGGTTCGAATCCCGGCATCCCATATGATCCCCCGAGCCTGCCAGGAGTGATTTCTGAGCATAGAATCAGGAGTAACCCCTGAGCGCTACCGGGTCTGACCCAAAAACCAAAAATAAAAAATCTTTTTTTTTTTCTGGGGCAAGAGTGATAGCACAGCAGTAAAGCATTTACCTTGCATGCAGCCAACACAGGACAGACCCCAGTTTGAATCCCGGCATCCCAGATGGTCCCCCGAGCCTGCCAGGAGTGACTTTTGAGCACAGAGCCAGGAGTAACCTCTGAGCACTGCCGGGTATGACCCAAAAAAAAGGCAAAAAAAATTTTTTTTTCTAACACTTTGATTTACCAAGTTGTTCATAATACAGTGAGTTCAGGCATTAAATGTTCAAACACCAATCCTACCACCAATGTGACCTTCCTTTCACCAGCATCCCCAATTTCCCATCCAACACCATAGCCATGCAGGCAAATGGAATTATCAAAACTTAGATCATTAAGGACCAATTTGTAATCGTTATTCTATCCTTTAGTGGTATTACTAAAATTATTGTCTAAGGATTTACGGGCTGTGGTTGGTGCTAGTTGAGTCCTCTATGTTACTATTTAGGTAATCTGAGTTTGGTGATCTTCTATATAATCTTCCCATCAGATTGACTATGATCATTGTAGGCTGACACTACTATGAAATTCTGAGGCATCATGAAGCCACCAGGGTCTAGGATCTATAGATCTGGAAGGACTATGGTGACTTGAAAGTTTTATAAGGCTCAATTGCAGAGCTGGGCTGCTTCTCTGAGAGGATGTTGGGTTTAGCTGTGAACTGCTGAGTCTTCAGGCAGAAATATGCTATTTCTAATCTGAGAATATCCTAGAGTCAGCCCAGATCAGACTACCTGGGAAGAGCTGGTGGACATTATTTTCTTTTTCTTTTTTAATATCTTTATTTAAACACCTTGATTACAAACATGATTGTAGTTGGGTTTCAGTCATGTAAAGAACACCCCCTTCACCAGTGCAACATTCCCATTAACATGTCCCAAATCATTATTTCTTAAGTAGAAGGGCTGGGTCACTTTTCTACCAACAAGAAAGTGGGTACATACAGGCAGAGGCTACTGGATTTTTGGGTGAAGTGGGGAAAATGTATGTGGGAACCTGGTCTACCACATTCCAAGAATGTCCTAGAGTTTTCAGATAGATTCCTGTTTTATTAAATAAGCTGTATTCTCATTTTAATTGTCTTTCACTGCGAGATTAATCCCTCAAAAACCTAGAGCTTTGAAGCAACTACACGTGTCCTATTATTCCTCAAAGTTTCTGTGGAATAGGACTCCAGGAAGACTGCCATCTCCTGTGTGAGACAAGAGCTAGGGTCAGTAGAACTAACTCTTTTGCCGAATTCCAGCATTTCCTAGGGGTCTGCCCACACAGCTCCCTCAGGTGTTTTGGATCATCAGTATATTTTCACAGGACAGTGTTTTGGGTCATCAGTATATTTTCACAGTACTACTGGGTCTCAGTTTGAGTGATCCAGCAGGGGGTAAGCTTTGTTACTGCTCTGATCATGCATTACAAATTTTGCAGTCTGGCTTCTGGACCACCACAAGCCTACAGGATTCCAGGGTTGGGGAGCAGATCACCTGTCACATAAGGAGAACCAACGTCACAGTGTAAAACACATGATGGGAGATTCGCCCAAGCATCTTGTTAATGACAATCTGTTACATTCAGCCTCTGACCAGACCATCCCCAAACTGCGTCATAGTCACACACCCACACTCCTCTCCCTGCTATCTTCAGAGCTCCTGCACAGGAGCCAGCATCCTCTTATCTGGATCAGGGTCAGCCTGGTTTGGTTTCTTGAGCATATCTTCTCTGAATCTGAAGTCCTGAAAGCTAAGTGAATACTTACTCCCACTGCTTGACTCCCATACACTGGCATTTTAGTGGTGAGATAGATCTAGGGCAACTTTCCTGGATGTTTCCATTAAAAGGGAATAGTGGGATAAGGCATTTGCAATGAACTGACCCACAAAAGTTCTGAAATCCAGCCCATGCTTGCTTCTTGTTCCCTGATTAAGGCTCAGGTCTGCTCCAGTGCAGCAACAATCCTCACCCCCACCCAAACCCCACCCCTGACTCTTGGCTTGCATCCTATGGATTAATTTGCTCTTCCATAAAAGTAAACTGTGTCCGCCCTGAATTCTTTTCACTCTAGATGGCTTTCCTGCCCCTAGAAGTTAAAATAATTAAAGGTTTCTTCATCTTGTGCTCTGTTCCTTTCAGTTAAAAACTGTATCATCATTTTTAAGTACGTATTTTTTTAATTTGGTTTGGGCAACTTGTCCAGCACTGCTCAGAAGATCATAAGGGGTGAGAGATAAACCCTGAGCCTGACCTCCTGCAAGCAAAGAATACACCGAGCTCTTTAAACTATCTCTTCTGGATCCATAGCTCAGCTGTAGAGCATTTGACTTGCATGCAGCAGGCCCAGGACTGACCCTGGTTCAATCCCTGGAGTTCCATATGGTCCCCAGAAGATGCCAGGAGTGATTTCTGAATGCAGAACTAGAAATAATCCCTGAGCACTGCCAGGTGTGGCCCCAAAACACTATATAAATAAATAAACAAATAAATAAAATGAATTTAAAAAAACCTCTTCAACCCAACTTATTGGTCTTGAGGTCAACCTCATGGTGTTAAAGACTTGTTATCCTTGCTATACTCAGAAAACCATATGCAGTGCAGCAATTAAACTAGGGGGGGGTGGCTATATGCAACTCAAACAACTTATCTCTAGCACTGTCTCTCTAGCACATTTCTCATATTTTTAATGAAACCATTTATAATGTACCATGTCATGATTCCATTTATATATAGATTTGACTGGACCTACATTTTGATCAAATACTTTTCTGGATGCTTCTGTGATAGTGTCTTGGGATGTGATTTATATTTAAACTGGTGGGCATTCAGGAAAGCATATTTTCCTTCGGGCTGATGAGGATGGGCTCATCTAACCCATTGAAAGCAGATACTGATCTGAGACCGAGCTCCTGTGTGCTAGAAGGGATTCAGCAACAGATGGTCCAGGGGACAGACAGCCAGTCTTCCTCTCTCCAATTTACCCCTTCAGAGTTGAGGACTTGTCAGCCTCCACAATCGGGTGATTCAATTTCTGAAAATAAATCTCCTGTTCTGTAAACACATCCTGCAGAATCCATTTTGGAGGTGAGACCTGACTAATGCTTTTTTTTTTTTTTTTTCAGAGGAAAGCCACAAATCTCTTGCCATGTTCAACAGGTACTCCAGGTCTTCCTGCTTCATGGGAAGGCCTATTACCTAGAGGTTCTTTCTATACTCTTTTCTTTTTTTATTCAAGTTGGATCTTTTCTTTCTCCTGACATCATAAAACGGAGTCCTGTAGGCCCTCCCTCCATGGATTCAGATCTTTGCCCCAAGACCTTCTCAAAATTTTGACAACTGCCCTTGACATTTTTAAGAGGCTAGGAATGAGAAAGCCTTCTTTTCAAACCCAGTGAGTCCTGGCCTTTGTGTTGAACACTTTTCTTTCATTCACCTCTCTCCTCTCAAGTTTTCTCACAGGCACAGAGCAGCCACAGGGGACTCTGAATAGTCTGTCTGATAATCTCCGTAGGTGGATGGCTGAGTTCATGTGCTGTATGTAGTTCCTAGAGTACCCAACCGCCTGCTCCTCTACATCAAGCTATATCGGCTTTCATCCAACTTTTTCTTAATGCTTTTTCTTCTTGCTCTAAGCACTCACTTACAGCCCCCTCACACCCCCTCAGATTGCTGCTAATATTCATGAGAACTCTTTAAGCTCTCACCATCTCTCCAAAACCCCCTTTGGCCTCTCCCTGCAGTACAATTCCCTAATGTTGCAGGGAGGGAACCACCCAGGCACCCAAACTGATGATGATCATCTATTGCTATGTAATAAGTCATCAACAAATCTAGTAGCATGATAAGCAGCATTTTGTTATTTCTCAGTCTGAGAATACAGAAGGTTGTTGAGTTTGTGGTTGCAGGGGCTGTGTGGGGTAACACTAAGTGGCTTCAATGCGATTGTATACAGGGTGTCTTGGAGCTGAGGCAGTGGGCGGGGGGCACTCCAATGGTTACCCCACAACCCTGGACTAGCTTGACCTCCCTCATAGCATGGGCTTATCCACATAGCTTGACGATGTGCATGGGCAGCTCAGAGCTCCAGTGAACAAAGTTCAACTCCCCTGCCCTTGATGGCTGAGCCTTGCAAGACTCCAACATTGTTTTCCACTGGTGCCATAATCTTCCCAGTTCAAGAAGAGGAAGCATAGACTCCTGTTTTCAAAGTGAGGGGACCAGCAGCACAGTGTGAGAAAAATGTGAGCGAAGAGCAGCTTCTGTGTCACCCTTAGAAAATGGAATCTGCTGCAAGTCCATTACTATTCTTTTTCCCTCTCTTTAAGCTCAAATTACTCCGATGTGATCAGTGTGAACATTTTCAAGCCTGCTACTGTATTAAGCCCCTTGAGGAGATTTTACCTCTATGTTCTGCTCTGGAGCTTAATCAGCCACTTCTATGGGGGTCTTGGCTTCCTTCAGTGGTGAATCTAGGTACTAAAAATATTAAACTGATATTAGGTAGGGGGGTATCAGTGACTTTAGCTCATATTGGCAGATAAATCCCGGAAATATTCCATGTGTACACATAGACACACATACCCTCTTCCATCCATAAAGCGTACACTACAGTCCAGACTTCTCTCCTTCCATATCTGTAGGCTGCAATAATAATAATAGTAAGAAAATTGGTGCTCATATTATACTTAATATATTCACTCATTTGTCTGCTGTTGGGTTTTATAAAAAATGCCAGACTAAATTCAATAAGTTTCCTTCTATTCTAGTTTTCCTTCTCTAAAAAATCGGTTGTGCAATTATATAAAAATTAGATTATATAGATATTAGTTTCTTTAAAATGATTTTCCTACATCTAACTGAGTTGTTCATATGATTTTTCTACTTAAAATTGCTGGTGTGGTGAAACAGATCAAGGCATTTCTAGTGGCAACCAAACTGACATGTTTTATTTTCTTTTATTAACAAATTTCTATATTCAGTTTGTTAATTTTGACTTAGGACTTTAACAGTCATGTTTGAAATATTTTTCCCATGTCATTCTTAACAGGTTTGGGAACAAATTTATTCTTGTTCACATACCCCATTTTCCATATTTTAAAATAATTCATGTGACATTGAAATCTGCTGTTCCTTGAATGTTGGTAGGACACACTGGTGTCAGATATGATACCATTTTTGCAGAAGATTTCTAGTTAGAAATAAGATTCTGTTACTCTAATAATTCAAAACTGATTGAAGTTTTAATTTCCACTTGAATAAATTTAGTCTCATTCTATCTTTCTGTGGTTAAGAAATAAGATTAAAAACTTCTAAGCTATTTGCAGAATAAGATTTTATTATTGTTTTATTTTTACACTTCAACCTCTATACAAAGCATTTATTCTCTCCTCTTATTTCTCCCCCATTTCCCTCTTCAATTGGGGGGGTGGGTCTTTTTGGGTCAAACCAGGCGATGTTCATGGCTCTGTGCTCAGAAATCACTCCTGGCAGGTTCAGGTACCATATGGGATGCTGAGATTCGAACCGGGGCCTGTCCTGTGTTGGTCGAAGGCAAGGCAAATGCCTTACCACTGTGGTATTGCTCTGGCCCCTCCCTCTTCAATTTCTTTTCTTGCAGAGATCTGTCCATTTTCTTAGTCTTTTCAAAAAAAAAATCAACCTTTGGTTCTGTTGATCCTTTCTGTCTTATCTATTCATTCAATCTCATCAATTGTATTTTATGAATGCTCTTTATTATTTACTTCCTTCTACTTTACTTGAGGTTACTCTACTCTCTGCTAAACTTGTGGCCCACAGTTTGTGGGTTTTCTAGTCTACTGGGATCATTTAAAACCATCCATTCCCATCTCATTTATACGTTAGCTTCATCCCATAAATTTCAGTATAAACTACTTGGGGTTTAGATTTCCCCCTTGTATTACCAAAAAAAGCACTGATTCTTCCAAAATTTGTGAGCACTTCTTATCACTTTTATTTATGTTATTTTGGGGGTACACCTCACAGTGCTCAGGGCTGCTCCTGGCTCTGACCTTGGGGGCCAGTCCTGGTGGTTTTAGGGGCCATGTGATGCAGTAGATAAAATATAGGTCTCCCAAAAGTAAAGCATGCACTCCAAACTCCATTGAACTATTTCTTCAGACTTCAAATTGCTTTTTTAAACTTCTAATTTAATGATCAAAGAGATAGACAGGGTTTAGGTTAAAGTGCTTGCCTTTCATGGTTCAATTCCTGGCACCATATATTCTCCCCTGAGCACTGCCAGAATCCCTGAACAGACTGGGTGTGATCTAATCCATTCTCCTTCCCCTATCCTCATACTACACCCCCCCAAAAAAAAACCCTTCCAACTTCATGGCATTAATAGGAAAAAATTTGATATGAATTACTTTACAGGGGACAGAGAGTCAGTACAGAGGGTAGGGCACTTGCCTTGTAAACACCCCATCAGGATTCAATCCCTTGGATCCTATGTGGTCCCCTGATCCCACCATAGAGACAGAAGTAAGACCTGAGTACCATCAGGTCCCAACCTCTCCTTCAGAAATTATTTTACAGTAAAGCTTGTGGTAATATCCTCAGACTTCCATTGTGAACTTAAGGAACACCAGCATTTGCCACACTGTGCGTTCTAGGTTATATCTTCTGGTCTGTTGTCTAGTTCTCCTTAGCTATATCTAATTTGCTATCATGTTTATTCATTAGTATTAAAAAATTATTTCACTTTGTATTTCTAAGAAGTTACAATTATCTTTCCTTTTTATTTCTTTGTTTTTGTTTTTCTTTGGTGCCATATCCAGAGATCTTCATTGCTTACATGGACGGTTTTGTGCTCTGGGATCACTCCCAGGATGCATTTCATTTTTACTACCTCTTGGCGTTTTCCAACTTTTGAGTTTTAATGGTTTTATTCTCATTTTTGAGGAGTCCATATTACCTGAACGCATTCTGTCAACATTATTTGTACCCTGTGTTGAGGAAGGTTCTCCGAGACAGGTCCGGCATCTGCTCAGGGGATGTGTTTGGACTTTCCCTAGCACCACAGTTCAGAACAGACCCTTCTCTTCATTCATCCTTGGAAATATCCCTCCCTTTCCAGTGAGGACACTAAAAATGCAACCATTTGGCTCTCAGCTTTGGAGGGATACAGCTTCCCCAGTGATACCCTGTATTTGGTCCCTGTTCCCCATATCCCTGGAGATCAGACCAATCAAAGTTCAAGGTTGCTTGTCTTGGGCAAATATCCTCAAAGCAAGTAATAACCTAATTTCTTATGTGGGGAGTTGGGAGGTGGTTCCAGCCTCTGAAGAACCCTGTACTTTACATCATAAAGAACAAGAACAATCAGTGCTGGCAGGGATGTGGGGAGAAAGGAACTCTCATTCACTGCTGATGAGAATGCCATTTGGTCCAGTCTTTCTGGAAAACAATATGGAGATTCCTCAAAAAACTGGAAACTGAGCTCCCATATGATCCAGCTATACCACTCCTAGGGATATACCCTAGGAATAAAAAAAACACAATACAAAAAATGTCCTCCTCACACCTATATTCATTGCAGCACTATTTACAATAGCCAGACTCAGGAAACAACCAAGATGCCCTTCAACAGATAAATGGCTAAAGAAACTGTGGTACATATACACAATGGAATATTACGCAGCCACCAGGAGAGATGAAGTCATGAAATTTTCCTATATATGGATGGACATGGAATCTATTATGCTGAGTGAAATAAGTCAGAAGGAGAGAGAGGAACAGAATAGTCTCACTCATCCATGGGTTTTAAGAAAAATAAAATACACTATTGCAATAATGCCTAGAGACAATAGAGATGAGGACTGGAAGTACCCCGTAAAGATATGAAGCTTTCCACAGAGTGGTGAGTGCAGTTAGAGAAATAACTACACAAACAACTATCATGACAATATTAATGAGTGAGAGAAGTAGAATGCCTGTCTCAAATACAGGCCAGGGGTGGGGGAGAAGTAAATGGGGGACACTGGTGGTGGAAATATTGCACTGGTGAAGTGGGGTGGGTATTTTTTTATTTTTATTGTGATCAAAGTGAATTACAATTCTTTCACAGTAATATTTGAGGCACATAGTGACAATGAATGAGGGGCATTCCCACCACTAGTGTTGTCTTCCCTCCACCCCTGTTCCCAGCATGTATCCCACATCTCCCTCCTTTACCCCTTGTACAGCTTGTTGTAGATTGGGTATCTATTCTGTTGTTGATTTTGGATTTGGTATTCATGTCTTATCAGTTTTTATTTCCACCAAATGAACATTCGACAGTCTGGTCTAGGTACCATCGGGGGGAGAAAGTTGGGGTGTTTGGTTTTTTTTTATGACTGAAACCCAAATACAATCATACTTGCCATCATGATGCTTAAATAAATTTATTATTTAAAAAGAAAAAGAAAAAAAGAACTGTGCTTCCCAGGCCTCTTGCCAATATTACCAAATAATTACTTGAGTATTTTCTTTCTACATTGTTTTAAAATGTTTTGAGCAGGAAAAAATAGCTAAGGTAGTTTGTCTAGCTCAGAGCTGCAAACAAAATATAATACAAACCATTCTACACTTTTCACACCCTGGTCTATTCTTTCTGAAATAGCAGGTGAAGAAAAAATTTTAACTGATGAAAATACTACCTGGGGCCAGGAAATCCAAAGCTTTCTAAGCCAATCCATTCAGCAAGGTTTCACCCTCACAGACCCCAACCTCTTAAAAGGTGGGCTGCAACCCATTATAGGTCACCTAACTAAATGTGGATGTCATGAACTTTTAAGCAGCAGTGCAATTTTTCTAAACACACATTGACAAAAAAAAATTTCATTCAATGCAACTCTGTCATGAATCCAGGGTGTTTCTGGCAGCACACACCTTCTGTTGCTCAACTCAGGTGAAAAAGGGTCATGAGTGGAAACAGTTTAAGAAGACCTGATTATCTAGAAGCCAAAGTCATAGGGCATTTGCCTTGCACGCAAATAAACTGGACTTATTATAATCATATAGCACCAACCCCTGAGCAAAGAGTTGGGAGTGAGTCCTGAGTACTGTTGACTGTGACCCCCAAACAAAACAAAAAGTCCTGGTTATAGCAATTTTTATGTGACCTCAGGAATATAAAACAAATCAAACCTATGCTGAAAACAAATAATGGAGCACTTTATCTTCAAACATTTAAAACTTCTTCTTCAGCCCCGCATTCAGTTAAGTGACCCAGTTTATAAAGTCAGACCATGTACCATAGGTTCATATCACAGTAGAAATCCAGATCCCCAGACTGGGTAAAAATTAGGGGTGAAGGTCCACACCAATGCTGCTCTGAAGGCACCCAGGGCTGTGCTATGCGTTCCTGTGTATGTCGGGTCTGTACAACTTTGTGGAGATGGATTTATTATTACTGCATTAGAGGTGAGAAAGTCAAGACTTCTAAGGGTAAGCAACTTGCAAAAGGAATACAGATGAGAAAGCCACCCACACTGACTGCCTGGGACATTGCAAAAAATCCACTAAAAATGAGAACCAACAACTGCAGGGGTGTGAATCAGCAGTAGCTAGAACTCTCAGTAGGAAAGGTCACAATGTCTAGTCAGGTCATCGCTGACTAAAGAGCAAACTAATGGGTTCTGACATCCAGACAGTGCTAGTCACCACACAGTCCCAAGGCCCAGGAACCACTGCATGGGCCTGTGAAACATCCCACTCTAGCTCTTATGAAGACCCTCCCCAACCTGCCCTCCTAATTCTTTTAATACATCTGGGTCTCCTATAAGTCTTCTCAGATCACAGCAGCCAACACAGATGGCTCAGTGTGAACTTACACAGTTCTCTGTGGTGGCCCCACGCCTGGCGCTGTTCAGGCATCTCAGGAGATGTGATGCTTGCCTGCCTCTTGCCTCTGCTAATGACATTTGGGGGAAAGCAAGCTTGGGAGGGGGACGAAGTCACAAGACGCTTTTTATATAATGACTAATAAAGAAGTAATGAGATCCCAATAACTACCAATTACAGAGGCAAGGGAAATAATAAAAATAATAAAGCAGAAAATGTACAAAGCAAACAATTAAGACTATTTTATGGAAACAATGCTTGCTGCTCAACAAGCATTAATTCTCACTTGGGCAGTGATGATTTCTCATGCGAGTTTTGCACAGAAAGAGAATGACACAGGGCCCTTCTGAGCCTGAGGACATTGGGGCTCCGATTTGAGGTTTACCCTGTCAGGCTGAGATGTCATCTCCCATTAAATTCCAAATCAGCTCAGAGAACACACCAGTTATTATTTTCCCACCATCATGTGACTGATTCTGAAGGAACCAGGAGTATCGTTGAGATAAAAAAAAACACTGATTAAAAATGTATTTTTAAAACATCTTTTATTATTTTTTTAGCTCAGTGGACCCAAATATATAAATCAGAATTATTCTACTCTAATAAGTATTGTAAATGTATAGTTAGATGTAACAAAATATCAGAGGGAATATCTTTGGAAAGTAATTATAATACATGCGGACTGTTTTTTAAATGCTTTGAGCAACTGATCCATTTTAAAGACATAACGCATAGAAAGCGGCACAAACATTAATTATCAAGCTGGAAATTCACTTGCAAACTCATAGCTGGAAGTGAATGTTTACAGATCAAGGCAGAAATATCAGAAAATATGATTGTTTAATGGAAGACTTAATTGCTTAAACCAAGCACTCACTTCTGGATACCAGCTTCACTAGAGTCTTAAGGAGAGGCAAGTTGATAAAGGGGGCTTGGGGCTTTATCTTTAACTTTATCAACCTCTCCCATGCTTCCTTCCCTGTCTGTATTGCACTATTACTATTTAAGTTGAAGACAATTCCTGGCAGTGTTTGGGGTTTGATCCCCACAGTGTTTGGGCAACCATCCCTTGGGTCTGGGGATCAGAAACCAGGTCTCTGATGCAGAGCATGTGTTTAGCCCTTTGTGCTGTCTTCTGGGCTCTACTGTGTTATTACAACACTAGCTATTTAAGCATAAAGCAGGGGCATTCACAGAGGCCACTCAATAATCCTGGATATTCTGGGATTTTCATTTGTCAAGTTTATTTTTCAAAACTGCCTACGAGCCTAGGTCTCAGTTTCAAGGAGCTGCCTAAGAGGTAGCAGAAACAGTGATAAAATGGAGTGTGGGCCATGGCATTCATTCCAGTTTGTTGAGGCAAGATGGTACATGGAGCCAGGGTTTACAATGTGTTTCTTTTTCTTAGGAAGTCCGTCTACATGGACATAGCTTTTTTACAATAAAGTAGAAAACCAAAAATTTCTCAGGAGGTGGCCCCATGTAAGTTGGAGGTAATAAGATCCCAGTATCTCTGACCCACAATGTCTGGACAGGGTCCCACTGAATATGCCACGACACAGACCTGAACTAGGGGATTTTGAAAGGAGGCTGTTTGGTTTTACAGAGATGTGCTTAGTGTAGGGGAGCCTTGGACAGGGCTTTTAGAGGTTTTGCAATTCTGTAAGGGTCCAAAGGGACTTGGGGTGGTCAGAGGGAAAGAGGGAATGAAGCACTGATGAAGGGGTCTGAGCAGGGCCACATTTGTGAAGCAGTCCTGCTAGATCCTTATCATGTGAAGGCTTGCTCATAGGGCCACAGCATGCACAGGTGGGGAGGAACCCCTGTGGATAGAGTCTCCTGCTTCTCCAGATTATGTTCCCACCACAATGGTTACTGACTCCTGCTTCCCACTGTCTCCCAAAAAACTTCCCAGGAGACTGGAAGAGGAGAAATCTGTGGGAAAATCCCATGGTAGGTGAGCACCTCGAGTGATCTAGCAGCCTTCTATCTGTGGCCAGGCATAGCTGGGTTGTGGTTTTCTCTGCCTTTCTGCTGTTCCCCTCTTCTCTCAGGCAGGGAAGTGCTTTTTCTTCTCAAGCTCTGCAAAGGTGCCACTTAGATAGGTCTTGAGGGTGTACCTGAGTACCTAAAGTCCTCAGGACTAGGGTTATAGAGAGGCCACAACTTGAGGACAGTGACACTTGATCACAAAGGACTCTTTCAGGGAGCAATCAACCAAAGGGTCATCAGGCACTGAGGCAGCCCTGCCAACAGGCATAGTTTCTTGCACTGGGAAATATCTTCTCCTCAGTGACAGTCCTCATTAGCTGGCCACAGCACTGCTGCACATGAAGACAGGCCCACTCTGCAGACTATCACTAACAGAGGAGACTGGGACAGTAACAGCTGTTGCAGAGCCCCTGCCCCACCCTGGAGTGTCCCTCCTTCCTAAGAGGAAAAGGATGGAGTTCAGATCCTTTGAAACAAAAGCCAAAGTGAGAGTTTCCTGAGAAACACTGGCTGAGTTTTTAATGGGCCCACCCACCACCTTAAAGGAAGACCTTTGCGCTGAGGGTAGTAGGAAAGGGAAGGAAACAACTGAGGGCCACAAGACAGATTTGGGCTGTTGTTCCACCTCCAGTGCTCACCAGCTACAGGACTTCATGCCAGCCATAGGACATTGTGCCAGCAGCAGGATTTCACTCTTGTGGTGGGACTTCATGCCAACGATGGGACATCATGTTAGCCATGGGACTTCACATCAGTGATGAGAATTCATGTCAGCCATGGGACATCATGCCACTCATGAATCTTCACACCAGCCATGGAGCTTCACACCAACCATTCATCTATTCACACCATTGTCTTCATCTCTGAAAATGAGGGTGCATGGAGAAGGATCTGGCAGGGATCCTCCATTAATCAGTCCCCTTGAAGGGGGCATCTAGGCACATTTTGTGACAGTGGGGGTACAGCCATGACAATTATCTGTAGGGCTGGACAAGGGCTATTCAGAGCAGCAGGGTGTGGTGGATCTGGGATGAGGTCTGAGATTAGCAAAATGAGGCAGGTCTATCTCTCTAATCCAACATCTCTGCTCCATGACTCTGGCCTCCTAATGGATGGTGCTCTCAGCCCTGGGTAAGCAGCAAGCTATTAGATGTCAAATAGCATTTGCATTTCTGAGATGGCTTCAATAGCTCCCTTACCCAGAGTTCTCCAGACTGAGATTTGAAATTCGGACAGATAAGACAGCTCTGGACATTGACTCTTCAAGCAGCTTGGGGGTGGGGTGGGGTGGGGGAGAAACAATGATTGTATTGTTTCACAGACAAATGACTCCAAGCTTATTAAAACACCCCACCTCCACTCACTCACAAGAGGCTACTTCTCAGTGCCCCCTCTGTCCTGGGAAAGCAGTGCTTCTCCTTTTCTGTCATGCCACCCTAGGAAGAAGAAAACATTTTTCGCGCCCCTCCCCCTGCGGGACTGTAAATAGTATCTTTATTAAAAAAAAAACTTTAACCTGCAAAACAAAAATATATAAAATAATTTGAGCTAATTCTTTAATCAGAGGTGATGTCTGGATGAATGGCTACAATGAGCACACTTTGCAACGCATAGCTTTTCGAAGCGGGTTTGGAAGCAGGACACGGCAAGTCTCAGCTCCAGAGACATACAGAGACATAAACACGGGGCTTAGCTTGTTATGACAGTGTTTGCTGAGGTCAAAGGAGCCTCCTTTTATGGAGCCTTGTGCCCCCCTCTGGGGGGCATGCCCCACTATTTGAGAAGCACTGCTTAGAGACACATGGAAATGAGCGTCACCTCTGGCTACTTAGAAGCTTTCACTCATTCAAAGCATGATTTGCAATGAATTATCTTGTTCTTGAGGAATTCTGCAGCTGGACTGTATCAAGGATAGTATCAGGGAGGTTAGTATGACCCCATTGCTCACCAAGCAATGGAGCAAGGGAATGGAGGGCAAGAAAAGGAGTCCCTGGTTTACTCTTCAGCCTGAGGAACTAGCAGCCAGCAAGAGATCCAGAACAGATGTGTTTAGGGAGGATCTATATTTGGGGTGACTCTACAGCTGTACCTAATATGCTAATAAATGGATTTTCTGGCTCTCTCCTGCTTCTTTCCAACTACCATTTAATTTTATTTTATTATTTTTTGTTTTGGGATCACACCTAGAAATTCTTAAGGGTTTGTCCTGGCTTTGCACTCAGAAATCATTCCTGGCAGTGCTCAGGGGACCATATGGGATACTGGGAATCAAACCTGGGTGAGTGTGTACAAGGCAAGCTCCTTACCAGCTATAGTCTCTCTCCATCTCCATCAATTGTCATCACTTTCAACCATGAAATACATCAAGTGATAATTCATCTTCACCAACAACAGGTACTATGAAAATGATTAACTTTTATTATTATTTTTTTTTTGGTTTTTGGGCCACACCCAGTAGCACTCAGGGTTTACTCCTGGCTCTATGCTCAGAAATTGCCCCTGGCAGGCATGGGGGACCATATGGGATGCCAGGATTCAAACCTCCATCCTTCTGCATGCAAGGAAATGCCTTACCTCCATGCTATCTCTCCGGCCCCGAAAACAATTAACTCTTTTAATTCTATACACACACATTGTGAATATTCTGAATCCCCAAGGAATGGCATGATTACAATGACAGATGAGAACAGTTGTCTTACGATCATTTGAAGAACCCAAACTGCACTAAGAATGCTGTGTATCGGGCTTTCACTTGAAAACTTCAGGGTTGAGCTCATGTGCTGAGAGGATGCAAGGAGGGTGGCAGGAAGAACTGATAGTTGGTCATTGCCCAGTCACCTCCACAGGCTGAAGGACAGAACAGGGACGTGGCCCCAGTACCTCAGGACATCAGTCTTCTTATTTGTTTGTTATGAGGGACAAGAGTCTTCCCTATACCCCACTTATGAACTTTCTTGAACATACAGACTTGAGATGTCAAACAGGGAAACTCTGAGAGCACAAAGCAACCTGGGAATACCATCCAGGTCTAAGATGTGATTAGTTTAAATTCTCCTTACAAGGAAACGGGATGTGCTAGCTCAGCTATACACACCTGCTGTCCTAAAGAATAAATAAATAAAGTGAGCAAACACAACTCATTTTCTTTTCCGTCGAAGTTTCTAACCATGAGATTAGATCTGACCCTTTCAGAGAAATGTCTCTCTTAGCCACAGGACTCCCATTTTTGTGTCCAAATATGCAGTGACTCACATAAATGATAAAAATTCAAATGAAGCAGTCCGGCAGCTGGATAGAAATGCTACTTCCAGCAAAAAGAGCAAATAATGGCTAAAATTAGTAAAACAAATAAACTGAAACCTATTTTTTCACGCCCACAACTCCATTTTCGTTCAGCCCTGGGTTCTAGAAGGTGACTCTGGTCATCTCCAGAGCTGAGACTCTAGGGCCTCCTGCACTGCTCTCAGGCTGCCTATCCCCTACAGAGAGATGGGGTGCTGGTCATGCCCATGAGCACTCCACCCAGGAGGTCAGCACTTCACTGCATTTCTGGGGAGCTTGTGTTTCTCAACTGTCTTTGTTCAGCTCCAGTGAATTCATTGTTTTAGTCTGGTTGGGGGCACACCCAGAAGTGCTCGGGGGCAGTGCTCAGATTATTCCTGGTAATGCTTAGAGGACTATATGTAGTGCCAGGGGTTGAATTGGACTCAGCCATTTGCAAGACAAGTGCCTTACTTCCTGTACCTGTACCTCCCAACCTCATAAATCTGAATGTTATGTATTCTTTAGCAACTTCCTTTATTCTCTTAAAGATACAGTTTTAGGTACCTTTGCACATCTATGTAGAATTCTTATGAGGCCTTAATGCTGGGAATATGCCTGAAAATATCCGTCACTATACAAACAGCCAAAGAGATTTTATTGAGGGCAGGGGAGGGGGATCTGGACCACAGCTAGAAGTGCTCAGGGTTATTTTCCTGGCTGTGCTCAGGAGACCATATGTGGTACCATAAAGCCAGGGTCAGTTGCATGCCAAGCTAGTCCTTTATTAGGGCCCAGCCTGGGTCATCATGGTCAAGAGTCTACCTTCCTCCATAGTCAGATCTTGGACTATGTGGCAAAGACACAGTCTGGGGACACTGGCTAAGCCCAGAATCTGAGTGCCCCTGACCTGAGCAGCTCTGAGTCCTTTATAGGAACGATCAGATGGAGGCTCTTGACATACTGACTGGGACAGGGAAGCAGCTCTCATAGCTGAGGACCAGTGTGAAGAACAGCGGCAGGGCTCTGATCACTTTCTATCATGGGCACAAAGAAAGGCAGAGCCCCTCACCCTGCACTCCTACCCTCCTATTCAGTTACATCAGCCATAGCTCTCCCCTTGCTGTACCTTATTGTTGTCAGTCTTGCCCTTTGTAATAGGACAGCTTCTGTGTAGAGTGGACATCAGCTGCGAAAAGATACCTTCTAACCAAGATGTCTCTTCTGGAGAAAATCTCAGACCAGCTCTTGAATGCTCAGAGTTGTTTCTGGGACCCTGTCAGTTTACACTAAGCTAAGATCACTGCCCCCAGAACACCCCTTTGAGCAGACTGCCTGAGGAAGCCACACACCTAGTATACTCCACCCATGGACACACGCATGCATGGGGCAGGGCTGTGTTCTCAGGGCTCACCAAGCCTATTGGATCTGCCCCAGGGAGCCCTTGGCCAGTGTATATACATTTTCCACAAACCCCAATAGCTCTCTCTCTCAGGCAGTGCCTCTTCTCCCAAAACAGAGATGGTTAAATCTGTCTCCAAACACTGCTTCAGAGCTTTGTGTGTGGGAGAGATGGCCACAGAGGGACCCAAAATACTCACGGATGCCTTCAGAGACAGGATGGGTAACCATGAAGCCTGGGAAAGCACTCCATGTATTCTGCTCAGTGCCATTCAGACACACCTCCTGGGCTGCATCCATGTCCCAGAAAGCAGAGGAGGTGGGGGTATAAAGCATTATAGGTATAAATGGAATCAAGCAGTATGAGAACAGGGGAGAAAGAAGTTCTGAAAAGGGGCTCAGGAAATATACGTCATCCTCTTCAACTGCCTGCTCTTATCCAACCCTTGATATTATTACCCCCTTTGCATTTATTAAACCCATTGCAGAGTAGTCACCCATCGCTAGAGAAGAGAATATAAAGAGAAGCTTTCCAGCTTAGACTCCCTACGTAAGGATACTCCTTGACTCAGCTGACTCTTCCTATCCTTTCCTCTCAACTGCCCTCAAACAAAAAACTGAGTGTACCAGAGCAGGGAACACTGCCAACATACCACTGAACTAGCAGCTCAGTGATAGTTCCTCTGTGTCACACACCTTCCCGAGATCTCTAGAGAGCACAAGGCCATCCAGTCTCACCTTCTCAGCATCTGACACTGGGCAGAAAATGTAGTGCAAGCAAACTCAGCAGTATTTCTCAGAACCCCATGGTAGCTGCAGTCAAGAATGTAGTACAAAGACCCAACCCACAAAGCACAGCACCTACCTGCCAGTCTAGGGTATGGGGTGCACCAAAAAGCCAGAGGGGAGCCCTGTTACAGTCAAGAAAAGAAATTAGCTAAGAGTGTAGCTGAGGTGAGCCTATAGAAATGGAGGGACCCCTTGTGACAGGCTTTGCATTCACCTTGCAGATGGTCACCCATGTGTCTATTGCCACAGACACCAGGAGTTTCAAGACATGTAGAACAAAACACAACCTGAAAAATAGTTAAGGTAGAATTTTTGCTTTGGGGGATGTGCCAAAGGGGTTCAGGGATCAGTCCTAAAGGGGTTCAGGGAATCTCAGATGTTGACAGAGGTCAAATGGGGTCAGCCTCATATAAAGCAAGTGCTTTAACTCCTTAACTGCCCCTCAAGCCTCAAAGGCAGGGAGTTGTTTTTGTATTTTTTTTTAGGTTTTTGTTGATAAACTAATTCTGATGACAAAGAATTAGAACATAATGGTCAGCTGGATCTGTAATTCATTTCCTAATAAAGAAAGATTGCTGAGCAGCAATGAGACAAAAGAGACAGAAACAAATGGTTTCTACTTCACAGATAATTAGCCCCAGAGACTTACATAGGGCACATTAATGTGGCTGGGGCAAACAGCTTAATGGGTTTGAAAAGGGCATCGGGTATTCATATGGAAAAGATCATTTCAAGGGATCCTGAGAAGCAGAGAAAACTGCTAGGGTTGCAGCAGTGGGGGAAGATAATGAGAGCTGGGGTGTCATAGAATGGAGAGTCTCCTGGGTACTTGGACCGAGCACACAAACCTACTGATCTCGAGCACTGTTCATTTTCCTGACAAACCTGGAATAGTCCAGCCTTCAGGGAATATGACCTCAGAGAATGACTTTTATCATATCCATATCAGAAAGGAACCTATGTCTAAATTTTTCCAAAATGGCCCTCTACCCCAGGCTGTAAGCACAGCTCATGATACAGTTGGGGAATCCATTGATATCCTACAGTATGACCCCATTCCAATCATCTCACACACACTTGCTCCTGATGTGTGTCTCTGCCTCTTCTCCATGGGAAAGCCTTCTGAAGATGGTCATAAATGAGAGGGTCTTCCAAGAACACTGGCAAGAAATAAAAGCCCCCAAAATAGAACAGGAGTAACCTGGAGGGCCACAGACATTGACTGGAAGGCTCCCCCCATTTTCGCACCTAGTTAAACAGATGCAGCAGGGCCCATGCATCCTAGAGAGAACCAGGGCCTAACTCAATCTGGGACCCATTATTCACTGCTCATTCTCCCTCAGAGCTGAGCCCAGAGCACAGGCCATACCTCTGAGGAAAGCTGGGGGTGGGACAGCAGCACAGGAGCAGGATTTAGGGGTGGAAGGGCAGATGGGATTCTATTATCAAGCCACATACAGCACATCATCAAGGGCTGCTTCTTCCAATGCTGGGAGAGTGTTGTGTCAGTCTGAGAGGAAGACCTGGGGGCTGCCTGCCCAGACCTGTAAGATCTTTGCAGGAAGGAGGTCAGTGAATGCTTAGTCAAAGTCTGAAACTCCTGAGTGAGGCTCAGGCTGAGCCCTTCTCTTCAGTGCTTGAGGTGACTGCAATGTAATCAGGAAAAGGTAACCCGAAAAATCCACATGAGATGTCAAAGGGCCATTTCTGACCCCGGTTCTCCCAAATCCTTTAAGCTAGGGAGAGGATCTACAGGAGTGTTCCCTAAAGATGTTCAAGACAACAACAAGAAGAAAATTGCTGTTTCTTTGACTTTGGATTGCAGAATGACAGAACAAACTAACATCTGGCAGAACTAAGTTTAATATGGCTCTTTATGGGAAAGGAGTAAGCTGTGGCATGTGAGGACATGTAAAAGTCATTTTGGACACAGAAAGTGACTAAATGTCTTGAGAAGCTCCCCCTACCTATATGATCAAACCTCCAGACACAGGGTCAGAAGACCTATAATGGAGACTGCCCTGCTGCCCAGGCACTGATGCCACTGCCACTCTGTGCCCAAGGCTCTTCACACCAGTACCTCCTCCCAGCATCTCCAGGAGGACCACCGACAACAGCTGCCTGCCTCCTTTCTCCAAGGGCCAAGCCTGGCTGCCTAATCCTGTATTCGGAGTGTGCAAGGAGAAACATGTGATTTTTCCCTTCTTTCTGTACCACAGTGATTGGTTGAATGTTTAAACCCAGATGGTGTGAGTCCTTGCTGGGACTTTTCTTGTGTGTTCCTGGAAGAAAGAAGTTTCCATCCTGGAATGTTGAACAGTAAGGATGCTGTGAGCTGCCACTGCTTGTCATCTTCGTACAAGGCAGTGTGAGAGAGATGATGTGCCTACAGCAGGAAGGAGAAGAGCACCAGGCCCTTTTAACAGCTATTCTGGAGAAGCCAGGGGACAGAACCACCCTTAGATCCTGCAATTTCATAAGCCTTTGAGGGTCCAGCCCATATAAGATGGGTTTCTAAAACCCAGAATTAGGACTAATGGTCTAGTGCTATTATACCACTCTCCTTCTTTTGAGATTAAGATTGAGCAGTTCAGCCATGTCATACTGTGGGTAAGTGAAAGTAAAGCAGAGGTGAAAGGGCACTACTTGCCTATTGGCTACGATCAAAAACTGGAAACCGAATCATTATTTCAACCAGAATCAACTCACCAGTTCTGCCTTCCATTTCCCTCTCATGCTGCAAAATTCTAGCTACAAAGTGGCAATTTCTGCAGGGTTACAAGTGCAAAGAGATAGAGGTGTCTTCAAGCTGTGTGAACCCAGTGATTGCGGGAGCATCCACCGGCTCTTCCCCTGGTTATGAGTGTGGGATGAGGAAGAAAATATCTCCTTCCCCAGATGGCAACTACCCTGTTGCTCCAAGCACTGTCAGCTCTGGATGACTCCCTTTTAAATTCTCCATAGACAGCCTTTGAAAGAAGCTCCCTCATAAGAACCCAGGAGCTTTATTAACCTGTTTCACCCAGAGTCAGCCACTTCACATTATGCCAAGCTAGCTTATACAGGCAACTCAAAGATCCAGAAAACATCTGCTAAACAAAATCAAAATTAATGGTAAACAGAACGCAATCCTTGATAGCTCAAGTTCCCCCAGATGCAGAAAACTATAAAGGGGCCATTAGAGACAGCTACCAATTAGGGGACCAATTCGAAGGGTTTTTCAAAAATAAGATGAATGACACGCTCAGGATTGTGTGTGTGATGTTTATTGAGAGCTGCAGCTACACTGGACTGGCAGGGTCTGTGTGACCATCGCTCCCTTTAGTGTGGTTTCCTCTGAGCCAGTAGCACCCCCTCTCCTTCTTTCTTTTTCTTCCCTGGGGCTGACAGGACTGCAGCAGGTGAGGAGCCACTGTCAAGGGTTGGGTAATACAATATAGCACATCCCCAACCCCAAAGGCACAGCCCCGTAATCACAGCACAATCACAGACATCTGGATTCGTTCACGAATCACTCCAGGGCTTGAGAAAGGGCTGGTGAGGGCTGAATTATCCTCACTCAAGTGTTCTCTCCTGGCTGTAATTCAATGTGATGGGGCTGCTGAGAAACAAGTACTGGTCTGAGGAGGTCACAATCAGCGTCAGCACTCACCCTACCCCACCCCAGTGGACTCAGTGTGCCCTGCAGCCAGAAGGTCGGCACCTCTTGCTGAAGCTTCAGAGAAAACTGTAATGGGATTTTTAGTGTCTATGGGGAGGTGTCAAGACACCTGCAACAGAGTAGGACTGGAATATGTGTTGCTGCTCCTCCTGTGTAGAAGGAACGGGGTTTGGGGTCTGGGGGCAGGCAGAACTTTCTGAAGGAGTAGGGCCCATGCCTGTCTCTGGGATTTGCCTGCCAGCCTGACTGTCCTGCCACTAATTTGGACACACACACACACACACACACACACACACACACACACACACACACACACTGCAAGTAGTCTATTCTGGCTGAAATCAGTGGGAAAAGAAAGGAAGGTGTGAGTTGTTCAAGGAACTGACTACCTGCTCACCAAGGGCCAAGGGGCTGAGAGAAAATTCTCTGAAGGCTGCCAACAGCAGATGCCAGACTTATTTTTCTGTTCTGACCACTCACACGCTAGGAAGTTGCTGGAGCCAGGTATATCTTTGTCCTGGACACCCTGTCACTCCTCCTCTTTCTTTCTTTCTTTTTTTGGAGGGGGAGGAGGGAGACACACCTGGTGATGCTCAGGGGTAACTCTTGGCTATGCACTCAGAAGTTGCTCCTGGCTTGGGGGACCATATGGGACGCAGGGGGATCAAACCACGGTTTGTTCTAGATCAGCCACATGCAAGGCAAATGCCCTACCGCTGCGCCATTGCTCTAGTCCTGACTCCTCTTTCTAACCTCTAAAATGTGGGGTTCAAAGGGACACTGTCAGTCTAAAGATGAACAAATCCACATAACTAAGATGCTGTCATGGGGAATCAAGTTTGGATATCTGCATCTCATACCTGTATTTCAGAGTCATCTTGGGCATCTTAAAATCCTGAGAGGCTTTGCTTAAAATACAACAACTACTACCAAGTCCAGCATGCGCCAAGTATGATAATTTCTCAGAACCACAATAATCCTCCTGGAAGCTGGAGGCCAGTAATCAAGGTGTTGGCTGAGCCATGCTCCTCATGAAGGTGTCAGTTGAGGTATCAATTCTCCTTCTTTTGTCCCAGACTCTGGTAGTCAACAGCAAGTCTGAGCATTTTGTGGTTTATGGGCACATTTACCTCTATCATCATACAATGTTATCCCAGAAGCCTGTGTCCAAATATCCCTATTCTGAGAATGACATCACTCATTTGACAAGAGTCCATTCTGATTCCTTATAATCTCATGTTTACTTGACTACACATAGCCCAGACATTATCTTCAAAGAAAGCAAATTTGGCTGGTCCTGGATCAGAATTTCATTTGTGTAAGTGTATGTGAATATATATTATATAACTTCAATATACACAAATACAAATATTTGTGGGGCCATCACAGTGCCATCCACAAGACCCAGATTATGTAAACATGGAGGACTTCTAACAATGCATCAGTTAGAAATAACCAGTAGTTATCCACGGAACATTCCTTAAACAAATGCCAAAGAAATATTTAGGAATCAAAGTACTCAGTATATCTTTTTTGAGTCGCTAGGGGCAGGATTAAAGCAGAAAAAAAGAGATTGAGAGAAAGAAAAAGTGAGCAACTTGTACCTTGCACTAATTCAAGAAACATTTTCATACAACTACAGGCCATGTACTAGGGCTAGGGGGGATCTGGAGGTAAAGGGGGTATCTCTGGTCTAGGAAATCAATAACACAATTAAATAAAAAATAAATTATTCCAGAAGTTACACACTTAAGAAAAGGAGTTGGAATGAAAGCGATACAAAGATTCCCCCAGACTTCAGGAAAGCCAAACTACAGTCTGGAAATACTGACAAGACAGTCTCTGAGGCAATAGTGCTGGTGTGAAAGGTCAAGCAGAACCACCATGGCAGAGCAAATTTATATTCTCCTAACCATTCCAGTCCCCTATAATCTAGTCTGTGTTACCCCTTTCCCAAATTCCTGCCTACCTCACCTGACTGGTGAGACTCTCCCATAGCTGGGAGGGGTCTGTAGTTGCTAATTAAGGTGTTGCATTGTGGGGAGGGAGAGAGAGATCAGACACAGGAAGAGTACTTACAGGGTAGCTGATGAAGGCTGCTTAATAAAGTTTAGCTTAGAGGCCATGTGAGAAATATATACATGGCAATTAGTGCCTTGTAATAAAACTGGATATCTCCTGAAACTTCATCTGACTGGTTTGTGAACTTCTTCACCATTACCTTACAGACCTGCCAGCAGAAGGGGCTGCAGGCACCGGGCCGAGCTGAGAAAGGCCTCACCATCCACAACACTAGGACTTTATAATTAATAATTAATACAACAGTCTAGATTCCATTTACATCACATATTTGCTTTTATTTTTCACATCACTCACTTCGTCAAGAGTCTCCTAGTGTTCCCCCAAATGGAGCTGAGGGTCTTAAGTTAGACCTAAATAGCAACGTATCTTAGGTTTAGTGGCTTAAAGGCTATCTCTCAAGACCCCAAAACCCACTAGAATTCTCCAAGATCTTTTGGACCTGAGAAACTGGGTAGAAAGATCCAGAATATTTACTTGTTTTATTTGCTGGTCAAATTATTTATTCCAGATCAAATTAGAGCTAAGGAAACAACATTAAGTGTTGCTTGCTAGAAGATAAGTTTTGGACATAAAAATATTACTGATATATTCACATAGCCTCTATAGTTTTTAGGCGCTACCTTGTTCTGGAGAAGATTAACAATCTTACCTAAGGCATGGAAATCTCAGACCCAAATATCCAGAACTGACCTGCAAGTCTTACTCTTCCCTCTTGCCTGCCAGTCTGTAGGCTGTGATATTAAAATAGTAGACACTTCAGGAACTCCCAAACCCTTCACTTTGACAGAAATAAGCAAGAAAGATATCAGTTGACAATAAAAAGAAAATCTTTATGTGATAGTCAGGACACATTTGCTAGTACATTTCTAAAGTATATGTTGCAAGCTAGTCTGCTGAGAGGCTGCTCCAGGAAGAACATGATGCAAGAGTAGAAAATAATCTACCACACCTTTATGCATTCTCTGAGTCCTCTGAGAATTTACAGCCTTATTTTCTCAGGCCTTTATGTGTCTCTGAGCAAATATATACATGGCTCTCTCAAACCCCAGCCTTTCTATTTAGATAGTAAGATCCCAAAATTGTTATGCTTATCTGCAATTCCATAATGCAAATTAATTCCAAACATTTACAATAAGATCTACTAACATGCATACAATCACATTCAAACCAAGCTCTCATGCCAACTTTTCATCTGAACACTGTCAAATATACATGGTCATTGCACCCACTGTTGAACGAACACTCCTTTCAATGCAAAGATTATAGATGCCTGTCCTCCCTACCCACTGCCATCCAATCTCACTTTGTCTCAATATCCAAATAAAAGTATTTTGCCTTTGGATCCAGTTCACAGTCAAAAACAGGTTCAAAAACCTCTTCAAATAACAGGGGAAGTGGCAAATGGGAATGGAAACCAGAAAGTTTATGGTCAGATAGAGTAGCCCAATCTGCCCAGCCACTGTTTCAGCACCACAGACAGCAGCAAACAAGCTGCTCCACCAATGTAGCCTGGAGTAAGGTTAGACTCCCCAACTCAGGAAACAAACTTTGATATGACTATTGAAGTCTTCACTGTTGTGCATGAAGTACAAAGTAATAAATAGAGATGGCGATGTTGGGATTAGGATTTAATAGGGTCATAGGTTTTAAAGAAAGTACCAGAGAAGGTTATAATTAAGGATAAGACCAAAGTATAAACTTTGGTTTCTGACATCCTTCTCCCATTTCTTCAATAAAAGGATGATTTGTGTGATTCCACAAATCATAAAAAGTCATTATCTTATTAGAGACCAGATACTGCTGGAAGTAACAGAAACTTCCATTTGCACTAAAAGATTTCAGAAATTACCCACCAAATATACTTACTTCAGGGACCAGAAAACAAAAGTGCTTAGAGGAACTCTGGCAGGGACTATATAACATCATGGAATGGTTTTCAAAAGGGAAATTAATTGCTTATTTTTATTTCAGCTTAGCTAAAGCTGTATAAATCTAATCATAAATACTTTTCACAGTGGCATCTCTTTCCAGATATTGAAATACCTCAAACCATAAACCATTTTTATTGTTGATGTTATTGGGTTATTTTTTTGCTGGATGAAACTAAATAATTACTTCAAATGTCACTCAAAATGCTGCCTGTCTCAGAGAGTGTAAACATAATCATGAATGAGGCAATTCCCCAGACCCCACCTCTAAAACCTGAACATAATCCTCACCCACACACTCATATCTTAAAGTCCCTAGAGGCAAGTGCCAACAATCAGGACCCAGAAAAAGGCCACATTTTCAAAGAACAGGCTGCCCACGGTCTGAAGCTCATCTTGGCTTCAGCAAACTACTTTCAAAATGTCAACACTGAGAACAAAATAGATAGGAATGCATTTTTCCCTACCTTCTCTTCTTGAGACTGCAAATCTTCTTGGTTCCTGCAAGAATAGAAAGACTTTGTATTTTTGTAGAATAATTCATGATGTGAACATACTTATAAACATCTTACCTCTCATAGCCATTTATTCACAAGGTGAACACTCACAAAGGAACAAGGCCTTCAGCAATGTTACATCATCTAAATTCAATAAACATATATTTGCACATGTAAATATATTTCTTTTCTTTTGGCATTAGATATATTACTATATTTTTAGAGAGCAGAGTCTTTAGAGAGCAGATCCCACTCTCAAGGTTTTCTTTATGTGAAATCTGGGTTAGAATAAAGGTTAAGAAAGACCTTGTTTGAGGTGGATGCCTGCCTCCTATTTAGGTTGCAGGCACTTGTAGGATCTGGGGGAAACACAAATACAAAGAAGTCAGAATATCTGACCCACAGCAGGTTCTGCTTTGTGGTACCATAGCAGTGAAGAGCACCATTGTTCTTGTGTAGGTTAATGATCAACTGAGGAGTTCCAAAAGGTGGGATATTATGGACAATTTGGAAAGCCAACTCAGACTATTAAATTGACTTCACAAAAAAAGCCTTTTGTTTTCCTAATCCAAACTCATTTTTCTGGTTTTTTTACAGAAAATAAGCAATATATATGTGTGTTTATATGTACATATATATCAATATCAGTGCAGAGGTGAGAGTCTCTGAATTAATGCTACAGTTGAAAAGAAGACTCAAGACACAAATTAATCAGAAATATAATTATTTTTGTCTTGATAAAAACCAGTATATTCATTCAATTGGAAACAAAAAGGTAAAGGATTTTTCCAAAAAAACAATCTTTGCAAATTGCATTGAAAAAACCAGCAGGTTTTCAGATGGGAGAAGAGGAGACAATAACAGAAAGCATGGCTTCAGAAAAGAAGTTGGGAAGAGAGGACAGAATATACTCAGGGAGCAGAAAAAAAAACAGAGAGAAAGAAAGAGAGAGAGAAGGAGGGAGGGAGAGAGAGAAAGAGAGAGGAAAAAACAGGAATTGACATTATGGATTCATAGCTAGTAACAAATAGTGACAATTCATCATGACTAACCAATTTAAGAATAGAAAGCCTTGATGAGAGTAAGTGGAAATCTATTTTATACTCAATATAGCAACGGCAATAAAAGCCAAACCCAGGACACTTCCATACCATCACAACCAGGGTGACCACTAGACATCCACAATTTTAAGACATTATTTTTCACACCTTAGCATTCTTGCCTTGTATCCTTTGGGAGACAGGAAGAAGTAATGTTAACACTAAAACAAGGAGGCAATGAAAGGTTTGTACCCCAAGTTAAACTCCTAAGAGTACCACCTCTGCAATAAACCAAAACCCAAGGAGGAGAGAATTGAAAGATGCATATCACACATCACCAGGAGGTCCAGACAAACTCCAGGAAATCAGGTTCTGGAGGGGCAGCAGGCAGGCTCTAAGCACAGCATGGAGAGTGGGAGTTCATTAGATGCGTATGGTATTGAGGCACAGGGCAAACAGCTCCTCCCACCCTGCTTCTTGGCTCCCTGCAGCATCAACTACACCTCCTTCCCGGGAAATAATTCAGGACTCGCTTGAATAGCTCTAGAAATCACTTTGTGGAAGTTTTATTAAAAATGCATAAATTAGGGGCCGGAGAGATAGCAAGCAGCCGATCCAGGACCTAATGTGGTTGGTTCGAATCCCAGTGTCCCATATGGTCCCCCGTGCCTACCAGGAGCTATTTCTGAGTGCACAGTCAGAAGTAACCCCTGAAAACCACCAAGTATGGCCAAAAACAAACAAACAAAACAAAAATTAACTTACGAAAAGCTCTGAACTTCTTATTTAACAAGAAGGTGTCTTAAATCATTTTAATGTCTATTTTTATTTTAGGAATATTTTGTAATTTACTGTATTTGAATATTTATTTTTCCTTTTTAAAAAAATTAAAAACATTTTTTGCAGCCAGGAATTGAACATAGGGCCTGCCCATGAAGCTTATCACTCACTGAACCACATACCTGCCTGAAGTATTTGCGTTTATGTTTTTGTCTTTGGCTATTGGAAATAAAGTTTCTTAGATCAGAGAAATAGTCCACTCAGTAAGGTGATTGCCTTGCATGAACCTAATCCAGGTTCAATCCCTGGCACCATATATGGTTTCCAGAGCCCTGCCAAAAGTGCTCAGTGATTCCTGAGCACAGAGCCAGGAGTAAGTCCTGAGCACCCCTGAGAGTGATCCAAAAGCAAAAATGAAACAAAAATACATAAAATTTCTCTTCCAGTGTATCTTCTAACTGGTTTGGTTTGTGCATATTATGGTGGTTGATATTTATGTATTAATTTCATAACATATATTTTTGTAGGCTCCTTTTTAATATATAAAATATTTATTTAAGCACCATGATTACAAGAATGACTGTAGTTGGGTTTCAGTCATAAACAGAACACACCCCCTTCACCAGTGCAACCTTCCCACCAACAATGTCCTCCCACCTCTGCCTGTATTGGAGACAGGCATTCTACTTCTCTCGTTCTTTAACATTGACATGCTAGTTGTTAGTATAGTTATTTGCCTAGTAGCATTCACCATTCTTTGTGGTGAGCTTCAAATTGTGAGCTGGTCCTTGTGGCCCTAAACTCTATTGTCTCTGGGCTTATTACAATAATGTTTTTCATTTCTCTTAAAATCCATAGATGAGTTAGACTATTCTGTGCCTATCTCTCTCCCTCTGACTTATTTCACTCAGCACAATAGATTCCATGTACAACCATGTATAGGACTTCTCCTGATTCATGACTTCTCTCTCCTGATGCCTGCATAATATTCCATTGTGTATATGTACACAGTTTCTTTAGCCATTCATCTGTTGAAGAGCATCTTGGTGCATAACATATACTTTTATTGATTCTTTTGGGGTTTTCATTGTAGATTAACACAGTCTGCAAACAGCAATTTTATCTTTCTTTCCCATTCTAGAAACATACCCTTGTCTTGGCACATTACCTAGTTCTTCAACAGGATATTAGATGCTGTGGACACAGAGGCATCTAAATCTTGTCTCTGACTTTAAGAAGAAAACTGTTAGTGCATCCTTAGTAAATAAAATGTTGGCTTTTGTGCCCAAGGTATGTTTATTATTTTAATGAAATCTATGCATATTTTATTGAGTCTTTAAAATAAATGTTTGCTCCAGCTTGCCCCCTTACTTGTGTATTTATTGGCCATTTCCCTTCACTGGATGTGAGCTGGGATGGTGCCAGTATCTGCTTCACTCTGGCTCCTCAATGCTGTCTATCACAAGCAGATGCTCAATACATATTTGTTGAATAAAAAAATAAAATAAATGTGTGTTTAATTTTATAAAATACATTTTTATTTATGGAAATGATCAGGATTTGTTTTTCTTTGGCTCTCTTAATATGATGATTTATCTAGCAGATTTCATTGTATTCAATCATTCTTGGCATTTCTGGAATAAGCTTTTCTTGATCATGGTTGCACTTTGTGAAACATGCTGCTGAATTCTGTTTGCCTTGATTTTAAATATGTTCTTGCATTAATATTCATAAATAAAAATGGTCTACTTTAGGTGCCAGTTTTCTCTGATTTAGAAACTATAGTAACTTTAGGCCAGAAGGATAGTTCAGTGGGTAGGGCACTTGCTTAGGATGTAGCCAATCTGGGTTCTATCCCCCAAATCCCATATGATCCCCTGAGCCTACCAGGACTAAACCATGAGTAGTGCTGAGAGTAGCCTAAAAAAAAAAAAACAAAATAAAGGAAATTAAAGTAACTTCATAAAGTGAATTTGGTATATTCAAATTATTTAAATAAATGTCAGATTGTCTGATTTTTTAAAAGGTTCTCCACCTTTATTTCTCTGATATTTATGAAAAGTCAAGAGTCAGAGCACTTAAATCCATTCAAGATCTCATGTTTGGTTAGTTACCAGTTGAGATTTCATTTGTTTGTTTTGGGGGCACACCCAGTGGTACTGAGGTGCTTAGGAATTACTCTTGGCAGGCTCAGGGGACCATATTGGATGCTGGGGATTGAACCTGGATTGGCCATAAACCAGGCCAACATCCTACCCACTGCACTACCTCTTCAGTCCTTGCCAGCTATAATTTTAATAAGGATCTAACTTTAAAGATTACTAATATAACATTTTCCATCTCTGTTTAATTCATATTGTAAGGTGTGAAAATTATCTGATCTGTTTCTAGCTATAAAAGAATAACATGTTTCAGACCTATCTGTTTACTAAGTATAGCTATAAAAGCTGGACTTAAAAAAAAAAAGAGTGAGACATTTCAGAACATCAAGGGCAGACAATACTAAGAGTCAATATTTAGAGAAAAAGAAGGTTCACTGAGGTGAGTCCCCATCTACTGCCACATTTTCTTCTGGGGGCATTTACTGCTTTTCACGGGAGCCAAACAGAAAGGAATGTTCTAGAATTTAAAGAAGTCTTACTGAAGCAGGAGATTCCTCAGTTAAGATGACCAAAGCAACCAGAACTTGAGGATTTTCTTTGAAAAGCCAACAAGAAGTGGGCCCAGTATTTTATAGATGGTGTCCCCTTAAGTTATGTGTTTCTGGGCCCGGAGAGATAGCACAGCAGTGTTTGCCTTGCAAGCAGCTGATCCAGGACCAAAGGTGGTTGGTTCGAATCCCGGTGTCCCATATGGTCCCCCGTGCCTGCCAGGAGCTATTTCTGAGCAGACAGCCAGGAGTAACCCCTGAGCACTGCCGGGTGTGGCCCAAAAACCAAAAAAAAAAAAAAAAAAAAAAGTTATGTGTTTCTATCTGAATTGCATATATATAAAAAATGCCCATATACACAAAAAGCAAAGAAAGAAAAATGTAGTGTCAAATAAGTTTAAATTTTGAGTATAGATATTTAAAGATTCATGTCACTAAGATGATAGAAATTAAGTTTTCTAATAAAGAATGACTCTTGAAAATGTAACTGGATTCTCATTTGAGATCATAGAAACTCAAAGAATTCTTTTATTTTTAGTTAAAAGAATGATGATTTATGAAGTCATTGATAGTTGAGTTTTTAGGTAAATAATATTTCAACACTAATCCCACCACCAATGTCAATTCCCATCACCAGTGTTCCCATACTCCTGTATCCTCAACACCTCTGATTCCTGTACCTGCTACCTTGACAGACATGCCAAAAATTTGGCAGTTGCAGCTTAGATTTCATGGTTTCAGTGTTGAGTCTATGCTTTAAAATTTATTCCTATGCTACTCTGCCATATCACCACTGTAATGAAAGCCTCAATCTCCTGTTCCCCCATTACTCCCTTTCTTGTCTTCCTTCCCACCTTGATTTTGCTGATAGTCTGCCACTATCTCATAAAAATCCCAAGATAATCCACCAATATTCCAGTCAAAGACAAACAAGCCTCTATGGTAGGCAATAAAAGTCAGGCACAGACTTCATAATGTTTTCATACACCATATCCAATGCAACACTATTATACGTGGCAAGAATCAGGATCAAATGAATAATATCCAGTAAAATAGAGAGCAGAAACACACTTTTGGGTTATCAAGATTTTTATTTCATAGACACAAGCTCTAGAATAAGTATGATTAACATGTTTGAGGTGAGAAATATGCTGAACTTAAGCACAAAGTCTGAATCACTATCTTCCATGCTGGAGATTCGCCCACATTTCAAACTGAGATGTACACTCTGAGCATCTTTCCCTTTGAATAAACACACGTTCTCTCTTGCACACGTGTCTCTCTTTTCTCTTCCTTTTCTTTCTCTCTCCTTTTTCTCTTACTGTCACCACCCTGGTTTATATTTCTCAAAGTAAAATTATTGTACTTCAAACACACACAAAAAAATATATTTTTAAAAGGATCAAAAGGAAATCCTGAGAGGCTCGGCTGGGCTCAGAACTCTCCGCATGCCAGGATTTCTGGTGCCTCTGACTGGTATGTGGGGGCTCTGGGCAGGACAGCTAGCCATAGGCCCCCTGGGCTGACCACTTAGTCCAGGGGAACAAGATCCCCCCCCATACCAGGCGGGTCTTCAGGGCCATGCCTGGTTAATCGGGCCCTGGGGGGAGGGGGGAGAAATTCCTCCCTATGCATCCAAAAACTACAGAGGCTCGGCTGGGCTCAGAACTCTCCGCATGCCAGGATTTCTGGTGCCTTTGACTGGTATGTTGGGGGCTCTGGGCAGGACAGCTAGCCATAGGCCCCCTGGGCTGACCACTTAGTCCAGGGGAACAAGATCCCCCCCATACCAGGCGGGTCTTCAGGGCCATGCCTGGTTAATCGGGCCCTGGGGGGAGGGGGGAGAAATTCCTCCCTATGCATCCAAAAACTACAGAACCGTGCGGGGGCTCATGCCCCCGCATGTACTTCATTTATTAAGAGTATGTTTTGCATATCTAGAATGTTCATTTTTTATTCTGCTCTTTCACACACCCCTACAAAGCTCTTTTTTACTCCTTAACTCTCTAACCCCCCCCAAACTTCACTAACCTACATTACTCTTTTTAACTTCAGTAGTGTACAATCCTAATCACAGACCAAAGCCGTGCATTGTGTGTAACAACCTCAAACTGTTTCAAGACACATAAAATGGACACGTATTTCTTTAGAATATTTTGTGTTTTTTCTCTGAGAACTATATTTCTTACTAAATATTGTCTTATACAATGAGGATTCTAACCACATTTTATCTTCTCTTTTTGAGCTGTTTAACAAGGAATTTTGGTGAAAGAGTCCCCCAGTATAATGCTTATGATTGAACCATATCATGGGAATTGTTGGAATTGTTCCTATGACCCCCATATGCGCCAATAACACCACGTGGCATTGCTCCCTTTTTGCATAGGCACATTAAAATGGGAAAATACTATACATACAAATAAGATCCTATCTAATAGAGATTGGAACACACAAATCTTGTAGTGCAAGGGGACCTTACGCCCTGAACATTGACCTGGCACAGACCTCAGAAGAAAGGGCATTTTCCATTCACCCCTGAACCAGGGAAGCCATTCACGAAACATCCAGGCTTGTCTAAAACATCACCTGGAAGTAATCCTCTACCACGGAAGACCCTACACTGCTCAGACATCGACCTGCTCAAAAGAGACTTCCCTTAACACTGAGAAGACTTAACAACCACAACGACCTGCTTACAGGACAGGGCTCCCTGCATTGCCCTTTGATTGTGAGGTGAAACGAGACTTAACAACCACAACGACCTGCTTACAGGACAGGGCTCCCTGCATTGCCCTTTGATTGTGAGGTGAAACGAGAGGACGCTCCACATCCTGACTTCAATGTAGGATATGCAGATTCCAGGATCTTTAATACAGAAACATGATACCAACAACAGAGACTGTGTGAAAAATAAAAGTGTGTTGGCACTACAGACAATGTCTTGGATTGGACGATCTAGCTAGCCTGGAGCCTAGAGTTGGTCTTGTGCCAGGAAACTTCAGGGGTCGGGTCTCTTTGTATTTAGGCCAAGGTTATTTCTTTCCATGTCCCTCATATTTTGATGGGCCTATGCAAACAACAATTGCCACTTTAACACCATTTTTACTGTGCTCCTTTGACTCTAATCCTTAAAAAGAACCCACTTAAAATTTGAGGTTAACTTAAGCTAATATGCATGTATATGGAAATGTTAAAAAAATACTATGCCTGTAATGTTTAAGGAGTTATGTAAGTTTTATGGCTTTAGATTGCCTTGTATGCTGTTAAGAAATATTATAATGTGTTACAATCTGGGGACTTGTGGGACAAAGTAATTGTACATGGATTCTGTCTTATTTATCTTAATGCTCTTTGGTTCTTTGGCTGAAATTTCAAAGTTAAGATATCAGCAAGGGGACTTCTGAGAATTATGTTATGGGTGATTGTCCTTCCACTGTAACTTTACCTTGTCCTCTTTCTTTGCATCCTTGTTCTCATAATTAAAAAAAAAATAAAATAAAAAGATTTTGGGAAGGGATTCTGGCTCCTGCAAGTCAGTTCAAGATTTTTTTCCAAGAAAAAAAAAAAAAAGGAAATCCTAAAATTGAAAAATAAAACACCATACCATAACTGAAAGACCTCAGCAGATGAACTAGAGCAGATTAAATTTCAACACCAATCCCACCACCAACTAAAGAGAGGAATAACAAGGAATATCAGTAGAAAATAACCAGACTGGAAATCTAAATGGAGGAAAAAAAAAAAAAAACAGAAAAGAGAATGAGAGGGCAAGATAGAAAGCCTGATGAACACACAATTAAAGTTTCAGAGTAAAAAAAGAGAGGAAAGTAAGCCAAATCAATACTTGGAGACATTGAGAATTTATAAAAGGGCATAAAAAGTTTAGAAATATCTATAAACAGGGACCAGAGCAGTGGCACAGCGTTAGGGCATTTGCCTTGCATGTGGCTAACCTAGGACAGACAGCGGTTCCATCCCCCGGTGTCCCATATGGTCCCCCAAGCCAGGAGTGATTTCTAAGGGCAGGTGTGGCCCCCCCCAAAAGAAATATCTATTAACAAATATCTACAAATAATTATCTATAAACAAATATCTATAAACAAAATATCTATAGGCAAGATATCATACAAAGAAATATATAGTAGGTACTCAGAGAAACATAGTTGAATATTCAAAGACAAAAAGAAGCCTTAAAAACAATCTGAGAAAATATATAAATAAAATGTTGTTTATAGATTCCAGAATACAAAATTTAAAAAAAACAGTCAGAGGGTGGGTGGGTGGGGTGGAGACAACAAATTACTTACAAAGCAGCATCAATATGAGTGAGAGGTGAATTTCAAGAGACAGTAATGGAAGCAGAAAACAATACAATGGCACCTTTATAAACTAGAATTTTACACTCAGTTAAAATACAGCTATTTGAAAGTTTAAAAAAAGGTAGATTTTTACACATATGTAAAATATATATGTATATATATATATATATATATATATATATATATGCAACTTTAGGAACAAAAGTTGAAAGGATAACCTTGCAGAAAGAAATAAAGAAAAAACACCAACAAGAGTTTTAATGAATCATTCTAGTTTTGATTGCTTAACACAGCAATCATTCCCCTAAGGGGGGCATGTTTGATCTCGGCAAACACTGTCATAACAAGCTAAGCCCTGTGTTTATGTCTCTGTATGTTTCTGGAGCTGAAACTTGCTGTGTCCTGCTTCAAACCCTGCTTGGAAAAGCTATGCATTGCAAAACGTGTTCATTGTAGCCATTCATCCAGACATCACCTCTGATTAAAAAATCAGTTCAAATTATTTTATATATTTTTGTTTTGCAGGTTAAAAATTTTTTTAATAAAGATACTATTTACAATCGCACAGGGAGGGGCACAAAAATGTTTTCTTCTTCCGAGGGAGGCATGACAGAAAATAATTGAGAAGCACTGCCCTAAGGCAATAATATTTGTACAAAATAAGTGTGAACGTGATCCCAAAAGATAAAGTAACCAAATAGAACTGAAATAATATAATACCCCATTATAATTCCAAATAGTAAAATTGATGCTAGAAAGCAAAAGGAACTTAATTAATTGAACAATTAAATAGATTGATTGGTAAATTGAAGGAGCTAATTGATCAATTAAAAAATAAAACAAAGCAAAAAAAAAAACAAAAAAGAAACAAAGATTCGATAAAAAGGAATAAAAACAGAGAGAATGTGTATTTAAACATGTTTAAATAAGAGTGAGGTGAATAATCCAACAAAGACAAAAAGTGACAATACACAAAGCAAACTCATATATTTACTGCTTATATGAGATCAAGCATAAATTACAGAATAGAAAAGAATGTAAGAATATAGAAAAGACAAACCATATTAAAATACAAAGCAAAAATGGTTAGTGACAGAGTGAAAATTTATAATAGTAAAAGAAAAATTACTAAGAATACATAGCAATTCTAAATTGTCACACATCTAATAACAGAGTCTAAACAAAGTCAAAAGTTAAAACAGTAAGTGAACAAAAATGCAATAATAATGGGGAATTTTAAATTTTGCTTTGTGGTTCACAGTGATGGCTGAGCACAGAGCCAGGAGAAACTCCTGAGTGCTGCCAGGTGTAGCCCCAAAACAAACAAACAAACAAACAAACAAAAATGTTTTGTTAGGGGCCTGAAGCAATAGATAGTACAGCAGAAGGACATTTGCCTTGCACACAGTAGACCTGAGTTCAATCTCTGGCACGTCATATAGTAGTCCCCGAGCATTGCCAGGAGTGATCTCTGTTGTGTTAAATAATTAACGATGGTGGGGGATGAGGCCTCAATCCCTGAGTACAAATCCAAGAAGTAATCCCTGAGCATCCTTGTTCCTCCACCCACCCACCCCCCCAAAAAAAACACATAGTTTTGTCATTGACTGAGAGTTAAGAAAAATACTTCATAAAGCTATCAGAAGATCATAAAGAACAACTTTGTGCTCCTTTACAAACTTCAGACACCATGTCCCCTATTTCTTCCATGCTTCACATTCCGGCTAAGTGCCTGTTCACACTGACCATTTGCTGAGCCATCTGGGTTTCTACAAGTTTCAAATTACCAAAATCATATATTAAAAATGTTCTTTTCAGAATAGGAAAATTAAGTTAGAAGTAACGAGAATATTACTTCTTCTTAACAAAATTAGAAGTAACAAGCCACTGAGAAAAAGCTCCACGTTTGACCTGTGGATCTAGAAACATCATTTCCAAGGAGAAAAATTACAAAGGAAATAATATCTTTGAGCTGAATGACAACTGAATGACAGCATTTCAAAAATTCTGGTGTATGTATGTCTAAGGCAGTACTTAGAAATTACATAAATTTAATTGAAAATGTTGAAAAAATAAAATGAAAATGTTGGAAAATAATAAAGGCTAAAAGTTGATAATGTAAGGATTTTCTCTCTTGCTCCAAAAACAAGAAAAAGAAAAATTAAAGTTCATGAGAGAAAAAAGAAAGATGATAGAAATAGAACTTAATTATATAGGTAAAAGTACACTATAAAAATCTTAAGCCAAGGGTCCAGAGCAAATAAATGTATCATGGGTAGAAGAAACATTGGTCCTGCACAAGGCTGACCTACATTTGATCCCTGGTATCCCACCTGGTATTTTCCTGGCAGTGAATAATTCCTGAGTGCAGAGATAGGAGTAAGCCCCGAGCATCACTAGGTGTGGCCAAAAATTAAATGTTAAGCCAACAGTTGATTCTTAAAAAGATTAAAGACTTGATATATCTCTAAAGAAGGTTAGATCAATAAACGTTAAGAAGAAAGAAGAATTATTTAACTTACGTCAAGCAACAAACTACACATTCTGAATTCTAGACCAATGCGTCTACACAGCACAATGGGGAAATGATGTGTTTCCCCCTCAGCACATGGTGCTGAATCCACTGGAGCTAAGCATAGAGGAAAAGGACGCAGACCTCCAACCTTACAACATACAGCATTTCCCAGCAGGCTGTAGATCTGAACAGTGAAGGATCAAACAACTATGTCTCTAAAAGATACCACGAGAGAATATCATGACCTTTTAAATAAGTGAGATGTCTCAGATGGGATGTGGACAGCAGCATCATAAAACATCTGATAGGCTGAACTTCATGAAGACTTCTGTTTACTAAAAGGTAAAGATTCAGACAGTGAAAAGCCAAGCCATGGAGTATTGATGTAACATATAACACATCTCTGTTGAAGACTGATATAACAAATAAAAATAACCTATTGGAAAAGGAAACAAGAAAACTTGAGGAAGAACCTGTTAGGTAAAAATCATAAGGAGACATTGCTATCCTCCCTCTCAAAAAAAGTAACACTGAAAAGCCAAACCCTGATATTAGGAAATGTTTACAAGGACCCGGAGCAAAGATAAATTTTCACTCTCAGGGGAATCCACACAGCTGGACCCTCCTCTTTAAACTGGGCCTCGGGTGCCAGGGTAGAAAGTGGAGATGGGGGCACAGTTCCATGAAGAAGCAGCTGCTTCCTGCCCCCCTTTCTCTTCGTTATCTCTGGAACGCATTCTCTGCCCCCCACCCCAATTTAAGTCTTTAGTTCCTGGCATAAATTCTATAAAACTAATGAATGTGGTTTCTGTTTTCTTGGCTCAGCGATCTCTCTTCTGGGTATATGTCCAGTGTATATCTATCGAGTCTATCTACATGAGCACTGGAACAGGAGCACAGGAACTCACTGGAACACTGTGTCACAGATAGGAATAAGAAACACTCAGACACCCCTGAAACAGAGAGAGATGCAGTTTGATTTGGCATACCTAGGCGATGGAAAATTTTGCAGCCACTGGAGGTGCTTAAGCAAGATCTTGGATGAATCTCACAAAGTTGAGAGAAAGGAAAGAGACATGAAGTACAATTCAAAAAGTCTTTATTGTTATGAATTTTAGAAACAGCCAAAACCACCTCTAAGGATACATGAGTGGCATCCCCTGACACCATAATGACTGTGGAGATACAATAATGGTTTCTGGGAACTGGAAAAATTTTGAACAATGATCTGGATGGTGGTCACATGGTACATTCACTTTGTAAAAATCCACTGATCTGGACACTTCACATATGGGTGTGATATCTCATATATTTGATAGGCTTCAGTAAAGAAAAAAATAAGATAAAGGGACCGGAGTGATAGCACAGTAGTAGGGCATTTGCCTTGCACACAGCCGACCCAGGACAAATCTGGTTCGATCCCCAGCGCCCCATATGGTCCCTCAAGGCAGGAGCAATTTATGAGCACATAGCCAGGAGTAACCATGTCAATGGGTGTGGCTCCAAAATCAAAAAATTAAAAGATAAAGTCACCACCTAGACACATCAGACATTTGTGTAAGAGAGAAAATGAATCTTGCTTCATAATTTAAACATGAGGAAAGTCCTATAGGTGCAGGTTGGGGGAAAGGGTATGTAGAGCTTGCTGAAGGTCACAGAAGTAGTATGAGGCTAAGTGAAGGCCACTTAAGTCTGGGGTATTGTAATCATTGCCATCCTAAAGCAAGCCCTTAGTAACTAGCCACCAGGCATCTATGACAGAAGTGGAGTTTGGGTTCTGAAAGTGAGATGGATCCTTGCAGAATTCTAGCTAATCCCATGCAGCAGCAATGTCTCTGGCATATGTACTTTATGAGATCTCAGGAGGTTCATCTGTACAATACCATGTAAATGGAAATTTCCTCCTGGCATACTATGAGGAAGAGATGGAGTAACAAGTCTATTACCCCAAGCTACAGTCCTCTAACTGTGGTCATCATTGGCAGGATCACCAATAAACTTGACTTGGAGAGAGAGAGAGAGAGAGAGAGAGAGAGAGAGAGAGAGAGAGAGAGAGAGAGAGAGAGAGAGAGAGAGAGAGAGGAGCTCAGTTGAAGTGGTGAGTGAATTCTTTGGTTCCTTCAGTTACTGAAACTAAAACAAAATCTGTCTTTCCAGGAGGAACCCCTCCCAGGCTGTAGCAGAAGTGTACAGAACAAATCTGCTGACATCAATGACACAAAAGCCCTGGGTGGACTGTCTAAGGAAGAAAGTATTTTCTGCAGAAGCTTCAAACCAGATGGTTATAAATGAGAATCAGTGCATGAGCATTACTTAATGACTAAATTTCTTTAACTAAAAATCTAATTTTATGATGGTATAAATCATACTTTCTTGAAGTAGAAAATTAATTTTAGATTTTTCATTCACTGTTCATAACCTTTCCATGAATTTGACAGCCAAATCATTTTAAATGTCATTTAACCAATACAATACAACAGCTTTATTCCTCATTGTACTCTTCCTGAATCCATTATCTTCCAGCATAATATAGAAGAACTTAAGTAAAAAAAAATTACCATTGCATAAAGCTGTATTTTACTGTACTCTTGAAGTGCATAATCTTTATTTTTGGATCAATATAATGTGAGTGCTGAGTAATATTTTCATAATCCAAAAATCTATCACAGATTCTGACTACCAGAAACCAGTTCTAGAGCTTGGTCCTTTCTCAGTTTTATCAAAAGCTCAAGAAGAGAGGGGTACAGTTGATCACAGACAGAAGTCACATACCAGTCCCCCAATCCACTTTTATAGTGAGAAGGTATTGGATTCACCTTATTTTACCCAAAAAAAAAAAGATCATCCCTGGTTTCTTTGTGTCTGTTTGTTTACAACTTGGTTTCATCCAAAACAAAAATTATGTTATATGTAAATCTGGCAGGACAGGTTTAGGACAGCCTGAGCTATTTGCCCTTACTATATACTTACTGCCCCACTTGGGAGGTGGTCTCTGTATTCAATAAAAACAGTTCTGGCAGGCAGCTTAGGGGAGATATGAGGTAGAAGATTGCTCAAACTACATGTGTTTCACCCTCAGCCTGGTTTGGATTATTTCATGTGTGACCCTGATTCAGGCTTGTTCACCTGGGGGTGGAGATAAGGTGTGGGGGGTGATTTTACAAGAAGGGAAATCTCCATATGCAATTGAAATATTAGGGGATTTTGTAGCTTCCAGAAAGATGTTTGTTCTGTGGACTGAAGATGTGGGGAGAAGGAAGCATCTGATACTCAGAAGGGAACCAGCAGAGTAAGCAGATGTAAGCCTGTAACAGAAGGGCATGGCCTACCAAGGGAGGCAACTGTTCCCCTCTCCCTGTCTACCTAGATTTCTCTGGGGAACTTCCCTTCCAGCTCTTCCATCCAGCACTAGCAGGGTGGAGGAAGTTCCCTGCTTAGCCCCAAGTGCCTGAAGAAGCAACAAAGGAAGTTTATGTCTTCAGTGGCTAAGCCACTAGACGGGCGCGGCTGAGAGAGCAACTTGGCAAAACGCACTAATTGTTTCTGAAATCTTGACATCTAAATTCTCAGTTGTTCATATTTGAGATGCTCTTAAATTAATGCTTCTTTAACAACCCTTTTTACAAATTTTTACTTATTCATTTGAATTTTAAAAACTTGACTCATACCACTTTCATCTTTGCTAGCAAGACATCACTCTGCAATTAAAGGCTTCACTCGGGCTGACAGAATACAGCTAAATAAAGCGACGCCTTATGTGGCATGGATTCCATTACCGGTGCCCATGACGGCATGCACACGGCATGCTCTGGATGGTTTATCTTGTGTCTATGGTTTTGCTTAAAACAAAAGGAAAACTGTGGGGTTGTCAGATTCCTTAGCCTGTCATGTCTGGGTCCACAAAGCCAGAGGAAGAGAAGGTGAGGGGATTAACCCTCCAAGCAAAAGCTTGCTTCCAGACACCCTAAATAATCCAGCCAATAACAGGATGTGTAGGGTAAGTGACAGTGGAGGGTGGGGGGTGGAGCATGGGTGGTGGGGGGTGGTTCTGAGCATTACTGCTTTGTGTGGTTGGGGGCCATGGGGTGCCTGTGGTGAGTGTTCAAGGAACATAGTCAAGAGCTATTGAGTCCTTAGAAATGCCACCTAGTCAGGATCAAAGCACCCCTTCAGCAAGGGAGGTGTGGGCCAATGTGACACCTGGCAGGCACTTTAAAAAAGAGACTACAGGCCACAGGGCTTGTCAGACCCCACAGGGGAAGGAAGCGAAGATTGTCCACATACTAAGGGCCCTTTATCCAGTCCTGGCCCCATAAGCCCTTTCTCCTCTGCAGGGTTGAGAATGCCCAGGCAGCCAGAAAGAAAAGGGCCTGAGCCATGAATATGTCCTGTACGTTCAGGGAGTGAGCCCTAGGTAACTTCTATTACTGCTAAGGTAGAGATGCAGCAGTGTAAAGCAGAGGGGGCATATCATGGCACCCCAAAATCTGATGGGATCAATGAGGAGACCTACTTTGGATAACTGTGAAAACAGAAAAGCTGCTGCTAAACAATTCAAGTGCAATTCATCTGTTTTCAAAACACTCAGACCTGAACTAGAGATACAGTACAAGGGTTAAGATGTACTGTGGCCCACCCAGATTCAAACCCTGTTACCAGATATGGATCCCTAGGTCCCATAGGAAGTTATCTGTTGAGCACAGAGCTAAGAATAAGCCCTGAGCACCCTTGGATGAAGCCCCCAAACCAAAATTCTCAAACATGTCAACTTCCGCATCCTACTTACAGGGGCCACAGATTCTATTATGTTCACGGGGGGACTCTGAGATCAAGACCCTCCTAGTTCAGGGAGGAGGTCGGGATCTCTTGTTAGAGATGCCCCCCTCTCAGTCCTGCAGGGCTGCCAAGACACTCCACAATGTGCCCAGTAAGGAGGTGAGAACAGCCTGGCCACCAGCAGGAGGCAGGCAGTACCCAAGAAGGAGCTGTTCTGGGGGTGGAGGAGCAGAGGGTGGTCTGTGTGTGTACCAGAAAGCAGTGCACTAATCTAAACAGAAAAAGTACTAATGGTGAATACCAGATAGAAGCTAGAAAACAACATAAAAAGCAGAAGTACGCTTGCCAGGTCTTCAGAAATAGAGATTCCTTGGATGTTTGTTTTATTATTTTTCTTCCTTTCTGTTTTTAAATTTTTAAATAAAAATAAAATAAACAAGATATGTTTGAGGATTTAAAAATAAAGAACTCTAAACTTTGTTATATTTTTCTTATTATTATTTCTTATTATGTAATATGTAATATATTATTATTATTATATATTTCTTATTATTATTCTTTTGGTGTTTGGGCTCATCTGAACTCTCGGCTCTGTGCTTTGGGCTCATTAATGGCAGAGCTAAGAAGACCATATATGTGATACCAATGATAGAATTTGGGGTAGCCATATGCAAGGCAAGCTCCGTTACTTTTTCAGCCCCAAACTTGGGGATTTTAAACTCTAGGTACTATTTAACAGTCTGTGTTAGAGATTATTTGTTGACAGCTGAAAAAGTTAGCTCTGAATTGAAGGCAGTCTTCTGCAGCGTATCTATCAAAGTGAGGATACAAGTAAACAGCAAATTACACTTGATGGAATAAATGTCAATGACTAATTGATCACTCCACCTTCTCAAACACAATTGTCTGCACATGGTAGATTAAGACAAAGAGGGAAAAGGGGGTGCCATCAAGCTTTATCTCCCCGCCAACCCAACAAATTAAAAACTAATTAACTTTCTTATTTGAAAAGTAATCCACACTTCTCTGTCAGAACATGCAATTCTGGGGTGCAGGATAATTCCAACAGAAAGGATTGTCCTTCTCCCATAGAAACATGAGTTGGGGTGCTTGCAGGCAGGTCTCCCCTGAATACAGCCATGATGTGCATAGCAAAGGGACTAGAAGAAGCCCCTTCTTTCTCTGCCCATGCCCCACACATCTCTAAGCCCAGCAAAATGGCCTGGGTTAGGCCCTTAATGCCTTATTACAAAAACAAATAAATTTCACAAAAGCCTGTCAAGAAGTGAGGCAGGGTGGTCATGGGGAGTCGCCATGCAACTGGTGGGATGTACAAGGTGCTTGTAGTTTGATTGCTGATCCTTCCTTAGTCAAGTGAGTCTCCACTTGATAGCAGCTCTGTGTGATGCTCCCGTGTCTGGGAGCTATAAGTCAATCTAGTTTTTTCCAACAAGTAGCTCCCAGGGCAGGTTCCCTCTGTGGTTCCCAGAGCCTATAACCAGAGGAAAATGCCTAAGGAGAACAGGAGGGTACAAAGACATGGAATAAGGAGGGGTTGAAGAATACATCTTAAACATTTCCTCTGCTCTCCAATTCACCCAGTAGAGGATATAATTTGGCACCAACCTGTTCAACATGATGCTCAGATCCACCATTTTTTTCTTTCTTTATTTCTGCCAGCTGTCAGGTCAATATACAGAAGAAGAAATAAAAACCTGTGGTCTGAGAGTTCTTTTTAAAAAAGAAAGAAAGGCTAGCCTCTCGGGGCACATCATCATGTCTGAGACTGTTTTTCACTCCCTTGTTTCTGCATATGGAGTGTTTGGGGGGTGGTGCCACAGACACGATGATCTGATATAAAGGGTCTAAGAAGCTGAGGGGCTAGAGCTGCAGTGGGGCCTGGGATGAATGAGAAAGAGTTGAAGGAAAAGGCAGGGCAGGGGAGCTGCAGCAGCACAGTTCCTGATGTGCTGACAGAAGAACCCAAGGCCAGTTTCCTCCCCGCCAAACAGACAGTGAAAATGCCTCCACACAACATCCAACTCAGAACCTTTTGTCTTGCCCAGAAACCTGCCTGCTATTCATTTGCCAGTGTGTCTGTTCTCCTGGGATTCTCCAATGCCACTTCAAGGCCCCTTTCCTCACTTCCGGTCTGGACAAGTTTGACACTGCAGGTACATTATTCGCTTGCCTTTCTTTATCTGCCTTTTTCACTGCCTCAGCCCTCAGCCCTTGCCCAGGACTCTTAAACGAGTTCCAAGTGCCTCCTGACCAATTCCTTCAGTCATCCTTTCACTTGTGCCCTCAGCCGCCATTTTCTGTGTTGGAGGTATAGCAGAAGCAAAGATAGCCATCGCCCTGACCCCACGAGTGAGCCCCTTGCAGAGGTGAGGAGCAGAAGGTCCAGGAACCCAAAGAACATACAGACCACGAGCATCATGATCCCAGAGAACAGGCTCTACTGCCCAGAGCAAGGGACCAGTCGGGGCTGGTACTTCAGTAGAGACCTGAGCCTCAAGCACCACCCCACCAGGCACATCCTGAGCTCTGCCATCTCCCATTATTGATTTGATCAGCAGGAAGTGCTGTAGTGCTGGCACACGAAGAACATCTGGGTGGCACTGCCCTGAGCCCAGCTGCTTCCTACCTACCATCAGTCCTCAGCTACCACCTGCTAGTTCTTCCAGTCCTGGGCCTATGGCTCAGTGATATCTGGTTTATGTCTGAATAAATAATGGTCCTGAGCTCCCACGGGTGTCTGCTTTCCAACCAGGGAGGCTGAAGCCCCAAATGCATTTTGATTAGCAGGTGCTTTCACTGTTACCACTCTGAAACTTATATTAAAAATGGGACTTAAAGTAGTTCAAATTAAATGAGTTATATATAATTAAAAAGCCTTTAAGGCACAATAAGGCTCTTTTTTCAATTTTCTTTTATAACAGAGTCGGAGGGGAAAAGAGGCCCCATGCTCTGCACTCAAAAGCCAGTCCAGCCTCATACTCTCATTTAAAACTGATGTTTCCTTCCTTGCTGCCTCTGCTTCCTGCTCCTCAGGAGGGAAACTTCCAGGGCCCGGGTATGCTCTGCCTTTCCCCACTGTCAAGAAACTGGTGGTATGTGGTGGTGATGATGGCAAACCAGCTGCTCTCAGGAGGGGGCCATTGTATTATACTCAATCTACTTTGGGCTTCTAAGTTTAGTATCATGGAATATCCTTTCAGTCACCACACTTGTGGGAAGGGTAGGAAAAGTGCAGTCAGAGACACAAGTTGGACATCAGATTGCTTGGATAAACCCCACCAATCCTAGGACCTAATACTGGACAACCTCAAACAGCTTGCACTCATCCACAAGCTTCAATTTCCACACATGTGAATAAGTAAACAGTACCTCGGAGAGCCTTTTATATTTTCTAAGTCAATAAAGTCATCCACTTAAAAGATTTTGCAAAACGGTAGATGTAAATTCAGTCTCATCATGAATAACCATGGAGTTACACCCTATCTGGCTTTCCATCAACAATCTCCTCCTCACTTCTGTCATGGAAGAATGAGAAGTGCTGTTCAGAATCCCTGTCCCAGAGGTGGCGCCAGGCTCCTGGCTCTAAGTTACTCAGAAAGAGTCATCACAGCAAAAACCAAGTTCCTAATGCAACAAGACTCTACACCTGGCTGGGAACAAAGCTCAGCCCCAGAGCTGGAGGAGCATCTCTCTTCTCCCCAGCTCCATGATGACAGGTCTAATTATTCCACAACTGCATGGATGCTGCTCACTGGATTCCACCAGCAGGGCTGGGCCCCTAAGAAGAGACATCTGGTAAACCCAAGTCTCCCCTCTCATGCAGCCTCATTTCTTCTTCAAGAACAATTTCAGCTGTCCTCATGGTGGCTACACCCAGGAACTTCCTGAAGTCACAGAGACAACTCTGGAGTCACAGGTTATGGGTATAGGCTCTGGGAACTGGGAGCTCAGGGACCAGGAAAAAGGGCCAGGCCAGAGACTGGTGAGATCTGAGTCAACACCCAGAGGTCAGGCCTGCTCTTCAGCCCATCTGCTGGGACTACAGGGACAGGGAAGAGAGATGCTCTGCAGTTACTGAGCTATGAGACACAGCCAGCTTGGTGTCTTGAGGGTGTGCTGAGTATGCAATGAGACAGGAAGAGGAAGGTGGGTAGGCAGTACAGAAAAGGAGAGATTTCAGACCACGCAAAAGCAGACCTTCCTGCATGAGCCCCCACACATGCCAGCTCAGAAGAATCGAAAGCTCAACTCCATGAAAAGCACTATTCGTGTAAGCTCAGCTCCACTGAGAGGCTGGAGGCTGACTCCCCAGTTTCACCCACCCCAAAGTCCACAAAAAGCTGCTCCTTTGCCACTGGGAACTATACCCCAACCCACAGTTGAGGCTCTGCATGTCACCTCATGTCTGAAGCTTGCAAAGTAAGGGACCAGCATGGATGCTTCTCCAGGTGGGACCAATCAGAGACAAGCCTTTGATAGAGGGAAAGACCAGAGCTGCAGGCATGAGAGGTGGCAAGACCAGGGCTATGGAGTCTGTGCTTCAGAGGAGGGAGAGAGGGGAGGGATGTCACAAGAAGAGGCACGAAAGAGAAAAACAGAAGTGAGATGGTGTGGCTGGGGTCTAAGGTAATTCCATGATGACTGCTCTGAGCCCTGGCACCCTGAACAAGCTTGGGCCCCAGAAGATGGTGGGGCCCTGGGAGATGCCCCTCCTTGCACATCAGCAGACTGGAAGGTGAGTAAGTCTGCTCCCTGGCACACAGAATCTTGGGTGAGTCACCCAGTAGCAGTCCCGGACACCAGGCCAGTGTCTTGTCTCTCTGCTTCCACAGAGTCCCATGCTGCCCTACACTCATGTTGTAAGCCTATCCAAGCTCTGCCATTGAGCTCTTGTCCTCCTCTCCCCCTGCCTCTACCTCCAATAGGCCCTTCCCATCTTTGTTTCCACCAGCTCTGAACTCTCTACCCCAGGGTTTTGGTCTACACTGCAAAGTGAGTATATTCTACCACATGTTAGTTGCTTTAAGTTATTTCTTTAAGCTCTGTGGGTAGCCATCCTCTCTCCTTGCCAGTGCCCCAAGCTGACACACCAGCCCTCAAACCAGAATGCTGGTAGGAAGCAGCTCTTGTCCATCTTCCCTTGCCATGCATAACCCCTTTTACCTGGGGCGTACAACAGATCACAGAAAATTCTGTTCAACCACATGGCAGAGGGGTGCTGGCAACTCCCAAATCACTAAATACTGGCTGAAAATATAATGCCAGGCATCTCTTTGGGAATTCCTCAACCATCCATGTAGGGAAAAAAGGTGTCCACAGCAGGCTTTTTGAGGAACCCCATGGGGGCTAAATTAGTTCTACCCACCAGAAAAATCTGAGGATACATCTGGTGGGCTGAGCCCCCATAAAAGCTTAGGTATGCCCTGGCAACTAAACATTGTAACAGTATACCCCTGGTCCTCCCTGGGAGGCCCTGGTTCTCTCCCAATACAACATATGACTGAGACTCCACTAGCATGGCTAGAGATATATCACTTGTCAGAGTGACCTGAGAAGGAGAAGAACCAAGCCCTAGCCCACCTCACTGCCACCCCAGTTCCCACATGGAACTTAAGAGTCAATGAGCTCGAACCAGAGCAATAATACAGTTGATAAGGTGGTAAGGTGCTTGCTTACCTTGCACTCAGTCAACCCAGGTTCAATCCCCAGCATCCTATATGGTCCCCAGGACTCTCCAAAAATAACTATTGAGTACAGAGCCAGGAGTAATCTCTAAGCACCACCAGGTATGGCCTACATACATTAACACACACACACACACACATACACACACACACATGTCTGATGAAGCCAACATCACCTTGATACCAAAACCAGACAGAGATGCTGCCAGAAAAAAAAATTACAGATCAATATCCCTGATGAAAACAGATGCAAAGATCCTCAACAAAATCCTGGCAAATAGGATCCAATGCCTCATCAAAAAGGTCATTCACTATCAGGCTGGAGAAATAGCATGGAGGTAAGGCGTTTGCCTTTCATGCAGAAGGTCATTGGTTCAAATCCTGGCATCCCTTATGGTCCCCTGATCCTGCCAGGAGCAATTTCCGAGCGTGGAGCCAGGAGTAACCCTGAGCGATGCCAGGTGTGACCCAAAAACCAAAAAAAAAAAAAAAAAGATCATTCACTACGATCATCCCAGGAATGCAAGAATGGCTTAACATCCATAAGTCTAACAACATAAAACACAACATCAATATCAAGAAAAATGAAAATCACATGATCATATCAATACACACAGAGAAAGCCTTTGATTCTTGATAAAATTTGATAAAAGTCATTATTGATAAACCCATTCTTGATAAAAACTCAGCAAATTGGGAATGAAAGGAATCTTTCTCAACATAGTTAAGGTCATCAACTACAAGCCAATGGCAAATATTATCCTCAATGGAGAAAAACTAAAAGCCTTTCCTCTAAATTCTGGTACACCACTCCTATTCAACATTGTACTAGAAGTACTTGCTATAGCTATTAGGCAAAAAAAAAAGTATCAAGGGAATCCAGATAGGAAAGGAAGAAGTCAAGCTCTCACTGTTTGCAGATGACATGATACTCTACTTAGAAAACCCTAAAGACTCTACCAAAAAGCTTCTAAAAACAATAGATCTAGATAGCAATGTGCAGGCTACAAAATTAACACACAAAAATCAATGGCCTTTTTATATACCAATAATGATAGGGAAGAAATGAACATTAAGAAAACAACCCCATGCACATTAGTGTCACACAAACTCAAATATCTTGGAGTCAACTTGGAGCCACACAATATCTTTTTTTGTTTGTTTGTTTGTTTTGTTTTTTGGGTCACACCCAGCAGTGCTCAGAGGTTACTCCTGGCTCTATGCTCAGAAATCACCCCTGGCAGGCACAGGGGACCATATGGGATGCCGGGATTTGAACCACTGTCCTTCTGCATGAAAGGCATACGCCTTACCTCCATGCTATCTCTCCGGCCCCGCACACAAATATCTTGGAGCCACACACTGAGTGGGAGAAACTATTTACCCAATACCCATCAGATAAGGGGCTAATATAAAAAATATACAAGGCATGGATGGAACTTTACAAGAAAAAAATCTAATCCCATCAAAAACGGGGAGAAGAAATGAACAGACACTTTGACAAAGAAGAAATACAAATGGCCAAAATGCACATGAAAAAGTGCTCCACATCACTATTCATCAGGGAGCTGCAAATCAAAACAACTATGAGGTACCATCTCACACCACAGAGATTGGCACACATCACAAAGAATGAGAACAAGCAGTGCTGGCAAGGATGTGAAGAGAAAGAAACTCTTATTCACTGCTGGTGGGAATGCCGTCTAGTCCAACCTTTATAGAAAGCGATATGGAGATTCCTCCAAAAACTGGAAATTGAGCTCCCATACGATCCAGCTATACCACTTCTAGGGATATACCCCAGGAACCCAAAAAGCCAATACAAAAATCTCTTCCTCACACCTATATTTATTACAGTGCTATTTGCAATAGCCAGACTCTGGAAAAAAAACAAGATACCCTTCAATAGATGAAGTAATGAAATTTTCCTATACATGGATGTACATGGAATCTATTATGCTGAGTGAAATAAGTCAGAGGGAGAGAGATAGACACAGAATAGTCTCACTCATCTAGGGGTTTTAAGAAAAATAAGACATTTTTTTTAATAATTCTCAGAGATAAAGAGAGGAGGGTTGGAAGTTCCAGCTCACGACATGAAGCTCACCACAAAGAGTGGTGAGTGCAGTTATAGAAATAACTACACTGAGAACTATTATAACAATGTGAATGAATGAGGGAAGTAGAAAGCCAGTCTAGAGTACAGGTGGGGGTGGGATGAGGATGAGGGAGATTTGGGACATGGTGATGGGAATGTTGCACTGGTGAGGGGGGGGGTGTTCTTTACATGACTGAAACCCAACTACAATCATATTTGTAATCAAGGTGTTTAAAGATAGTAATAAAAAAAGAAGAAATCAATGCACAAGTAAAACAAATTTAAGACTAGTATGGGGGTGGGGGAATGAAAAGTTAGAGTCACCTAGAATTAAAAAAAAAATAGTCTGAGCTTCCAAGAGGGACAAGACCCAAGAAGGTAGAACTCTCTGGGAGAGAGCCAGGGTCTAGGGTACACACCGCATAACCCCACCCCATCACTATTCGGAGCTGTGGGACAGGCACCTCTACTCCCACTAGGTCTCTTCAGCAGAGAATTTGACATACAAAATAGGACCTCTCTGAGATGAAGTTAGATTTCTTAGAGTGTCAGCATGCCTGGACTCATGCTCAAGTGCAAACAAAAGGCCTCAGACACTGCTTTCTTGGGATGGGACCCACTTTGTTCTGAATTCCAGCCTATGATTTTTTTTAATTCTGAAAAACATTTTTTACAATAAACTTTATTGAAAAGAAGAGAAAAGAAAACATATTCAAGAGAGAAATAGGTTTCTCCAGAGAAAGGCAAGAGCCTTTTCAAAAGAAATGAAATGGGGGCTGGGTACAATAGATAGGATGCTGCCTTGCTCCTAGCAGACCCCTGCTTGATGCCTAGCATCTATATGGTCCCCCGTGTCTCAGCAGAAGTTATTCTTGAGCCAGGAGTAACCTCCAAGCACAGCCAGGTGTAGCCCAAAAACAAACAAAAAAAGTGAAATGAAGGAATTATACTCTTCAAGCTAGGATGCAGATAATTTCAGAAAGATGTCACTATAGCCATGAGTCATGTGCGAGGACACTGCTCTATCACTGAAACACATTCAGGGCCTCTTTTTCTTTCATGGATAAGAAGGCATAAATCAAAATATAATTCAAGAGGTCATAGGGATTCCATGTGATCATGCAGGTCTATCCTTAAAATTTTCGTTTTTCTCAGGGCTGGAGCAATGGTGCAGTGGTAGGGTGCTTGCCTTGCACGTAGCTGATCTAGAACAGACTGCAGTTTAATCTCCCAGTGTCCCACATGGTTCTCCAAGCCAGGAGCAATTTCTGAGCGCATAGCCAGGAATAACACCTGAGCATCACTGAGTGTGTCCCAAAAATGAAAAAAAAATGTTTTTCTGAGTAAGGAGATAGCACGAAGGGTTGAAATGCATACTTTGCTTTTGGGAGCTATGGGTTTCATCTCTGGCACTACATGGTCCCCCTCCAAGCACCTCTGAGTATGATTCCCAGCCCAAACCTCACCCCAAAGTGTTTGGTCTTCTGTTCTGGGAAATGCAAAGATCCAAGAATTGTTTTTCTGTACAAAGGGCAGGTTTGTGACTATTTGGACAATCAACAGGGGCATCAATTCAAGCTCTTTTCTTCCTCTCCCAGACAGCTTTAGTTTTCTAGATCTTGTGAGTTTTTGAAATAGCTGAGCACATGGTCAGGACCTGTAATGCCTCTGGGGCAGTTGGCAGCTCATTGGGAGAAAATTCAGTGAGAGCCTTTGGATTTTCACTTAAAACAAAAATTAACAAACCCCTCATGTGTCAGAGTCAAGATCCATGAGGAAAGCAGTTGGGTTTCTGTGGCTGCATGTGTTCCTGACTCAAGGAACAATCTAATGCTGAGGTGCAGATATACCACCAGCCAACAGAGGGGTCATAGAGTGTAAAACAAAAATAATCCACAAGTTGGTGAGAATGTCCCACATGCCATGTTCTAATCTCTTAGGCAGGTGGTTCTGATGAAGAATGGTAGCAGCAGAGAAATAATACCAAGCCAGTCAAAAGATTAATCAGAGGGGACGGAGGGATAGCATGGAGGTAGGGCATTTGCTTTGCATGCCGAATCCCAGCATCCATGTGGTCCCCCGAGTCTGCCAGGAGCGATTTCTGAGCCTAGAGCCAGGAATAACCCCTGAGCATTGGTGGGTGTGACACCCCCCCCCCAAAAAAAGAAAGATTAATCAGAGTTAGTCTACTTTTACTTCATGGTCTTTCTGCCTCATGACCTCTCTCTGCCTCATGGTCTCTCTCTCCCTCTCCTCTCTCTTCTCTCTCTCCTCTCTCTCCTCTCTCTTCCTCTCTCTCTCTCTCTCTCTCTCTCTCTCTCTCTCTCTCTCTCCTGAGACCAAAGCTGGAACTCCTTTCTTTATTCAAACCAATTCCCCAACTCCTGAAGGAGAAGGTCTAGTAATCCAGGTGGACTTTTACCTATCAAAAGAAGAGGCTACCATACCAGGAAGAGGAAGTCAGGGAACACTTTTGTCTGGGGTTGATAGCTGGGTATTACTTTACAATAGTGGGGTCAGTTTTCCATTCCAAGGCTTGGATCACCCACCCAAGGCTCTCCCTGCCCTTTACGGGGTGCTGCTCAGAATATAGTGCCCCTTTCCCTTCTATGCCCATCTCTGGGGACCAGGTCCACCTCCCAAGAGGAGACAAGTCCCAAGAGTCTCATAAAAGAATCCACAGCAGCAGAGGAAACATCACCCTGCTTTGGTGGCATTGAGGCAGAACCCACTCCTCAGCTTGCAGGAGCCACTGCCCCTGGCATGTGCCTGTCTAAATGGGAAACCAGAGAAAGAAGAACAGGCAGACGATGGGGTCTGATAGGCATGATGCCTCTAACTCCCTGAAAAACAAAAATCAGAGTCTCATCCCTAGTACAGTGTCAAATGTCCTAATTACAGCAGGGCAAGTTTCCTAGGGAAGCGTAGATTATTTAGCAGTACCGGCATAAATAAAGTGGTCAGATGCATACATGCGAAATTAAGAGGAAGGAAAATAATGGTTTTCTGTGAACCCATGAATGCTCATTTTCCTGGGTCACAGAACTTTTCAACAGTCAATTAAAACTCTGTCAACTCTGATCTCAAATCAGAACAGGGCAGGGAGTGTGCTAACCAGCACGCAGAAGACAATTTACAGGGAGCAGAGTCATCCAGTACCAAGGACAGAGAGCGGCCCAAGAGCTAAGTAAAGACACCATGTAGAGCTCCTCGTCCCTGTTGTGGTCATCCAAACAATCTGGCTGACTTAGGTGCCCTGGTGGAAGAAAGGATGTAAGAGGACCCTGACCCTCAAAGATCAAAGCCTCCAGACACAAGCCATGAGGAACCTGGGTTTCCACACCCCACTGCTGCCTGCTTGCCAGCCAGACTTTCAGCCTCTAGCTGCTTAAATGCATCTCATCTCTGCTCTTACTGCCTTGCCCCCAGCTCCCGTCATACTATTTCTGCAGCTACTGCAGCCTATTGTTTCACTCTTTATCCTGACAGGTCTGTGCCCAAAAGGCCAGAGTTAACAACACATGGATTCTCCAGGGCATGACTCTAGAATTTCTCAGCTCAGGGGTCCCTAATTCTGGAAAACCATATCCCAGAACTGGAGACCCAAAGAAGAAGATTCCCTCTCTCCCACCCTGTGCCTCATCCTTGCCAGTAAGGCAGGAGGAGCTCTGGATTGGCTTCAAAGAGGGCAATTATGCCCCTCAAATGAGCACTACCTGATCAGGACAATCATGCAGAAAAGCCATAGCAGAGACTCATGTGGCCTGGGCTTCTAGAGAAACCAGGATACTCTGAGTCTGCAGTTTGCAGGACCCTCCACAGGAGGAGGGAGCTGGCTGTCTCTTCGCCCAAGAGTGAAGAGGATCAGGAGGCGGTACCACCCATACAATCCTAAACTCTACCAGTCAGGACATGGCAGAGAAGGGAAGAGGAATGTCGGGAAATCTGGGAGAAGGGGGTACTCACTACTTTAAATGCAAACAAGTAGGTGACAGCAATGACATCCATGGATAGATACAAATTAGTGTTCAGTTCAGACTGCCCTAGTCCTTCGGAAAGTCCAGCCCAGCCAATCATTTTAGGTGCAAAACCAGAAGCTGTCTCAAAGGGACTAGCACACCCCTGAGCACAGCCTGGGGCCCACACCACAGCCAGGGCAAAGGGCCAGTCAACCAGGTTCTGAGCTGCACTTTTTTTTTTTTTAATCCCTTCCTGACATCATCTCCCAACATGTCAAAGTCAGTTTTTGAAATCATTTCTCAGGTTCTGTTGCTTTAGGTCATTTGTTCTTCTCTTATAAAAATAATATAATAAATGATAGCAGGGATGAAGAGATAAAGGAGGCTAAAGGAATCTTCATCTACTCCTACTGGGAATGTTGATTCACACAACTTTTTTAAAAACATTGAGACTTCAAACAACTAAGAATTAAGCTTTTAGATAACCTGGCAATTTGATTTCTGAGTATTTACCTCAAAGGTCCCAATATTCTATTCTGAAAATAAATTTGCACTTCTATATATTTATTACATCACTATTCAGAATAGCCAATATATGGAAATACTATATACATTCAAGAATAGATCACTGGATAAAGAAATCATGTTATAACAATATATGTGCATATGCATATATATTAATAGACTATAAGAATAATAAAAATAATTCAATTTGCCACAACATGGATGGAGCCGGAGGGCATTATGCTGAGTGAATAAGCCAGAGAAAAAGAATAAATGCAGAATAATATATATCATGGTGGGTATAAAGAAGCATGTTCATTTTTCTTTCCTACAGATATCTCGCAGGACCTTACTCCAGTATCACAAAAGGCATATTATGTATTTATTGAGAAGGGGATGGTCATGGAAGGAGAAAGATTCTTTTTTTTTCCATCTTTTTTTTAATATTTTATTTAAACACCTTGATTACATACATGATTGTGTTTGGGTTTCAGTCATGTAAAGAACACCACCCATCACCAGTGCAACATTCCCATCACCAATGTCCCAAATCTCCCTCCTCCCCACCCGACCCCTGCCTGTACTCTAAACAGGCTTTACATTTCCCTCATACATTCTCATTATTAGGACAGTTCAAAATGTAGTTATTTCTCTAACTAAACTCATCACTCTTTGTGGTGAGCTTCCTGAGGTGAGCTGTAACTTCCAGCTCTTTTCTCTTTTGTTGTCTGAAAATTATTATTGCAAGAATGTCTTTCATTTTTCTTAAAACCCATAGATGAGTGAGACCATTCTGTGTTTTTCTCTCTCTCTCTGACTTATTTCACTCATGAGCTGCACTTTCTTAAGGGCAACTGGATTTAGGGAGGAGAAGCCAGTATTTGACTGCATGCTTTGACCTTGAAAACTTTCAATACCTGGTGCCTGGCCCCGGAGCATCTCTGTCCATGAGCAAAGAGTCAGAGAACTGCAGTGAAGACAGAGCAACCATGTTGATGATCTTGGTCACTGGACCCATGACTAGGAATTATGGGTGAGAATGACTTAAGAAAATCAGTACATGGCAGGAAGTGAAGACCAGGCTGTGTAAGGACCATCCACTCCCAGCCCAAAGAGGTGGGGACACAGCACTCAGGGCCCAAAGTTGGTGGCCCTCGCACACACAAATGCTCCCACAAGTAGGGGTGGCTTTCTGGGGGACTGTAATCTAACATTTCTTTTTCCTACCCTCCAATGTAAAATTCTACCAGTAATTCATTTTATACTTTATGTGGGCTAGGTTCTAGGAGAAGGAGGAAATGCAGCAAATTTAGAATTTCTTGGAGTTGCTTCCTCTGAATTCAGAATAACATTAGTATTCGAGGCCCTGTTCTGCCACTCAGCCGTTACTCAAGAGGCCCTCCACCAGATCTGCTCCTTTTCATCTACCTACATAACATGGGATGCTCCTTAAAGCTATTTCAACTTCAGTCTTTGTACATAAAACAATTAAAAAAAACTCACACTTGTTATAATTGTCTTTAAAATGTGTGAAAACACACGTACACACACTTGGGTCCTTTAATCCTTATTTACCCTTAGGACACTGGAATAATTGGTATAATATCTTGAAAGGCAAATCAAATCATATTAAGGCTTTCCAAGTATTTGAACAATCTTAACTCAATGGACATTTTATGGAGTGCCATTCTCAGGGAGAAACACACACAGAGAAAAACATCTTAGCACTTTCCAAGAAGAATTTCTGAAAAGGGTTTCTGATGTACTTATCAAATCTCCAAAAACTCTGTTGGTCTAGATTCCTCGAGAAAACAAAGCTATTGGAGAGTCCTTTGAGAGTCAGTTCATAGTATTTGAGTGCTGAACTATGGATATAGTAACAGCCACAGTTCCAAGAACAAACTACTTATACATTAGAACTATCTTGACTGTCAGTCAGATACAAGCCCAGGCCACCCTGTCCCCAGCTGCCTACAGATTTGCTGGAAGCTCCTTTGTGTCCCCACCCCTCATCTTCAAAAAGTAATCTGCTTGGTGAGAGTGGAGACTTCTATGCATGTAGATAACTAATAGTTTAATCCAGAAGTAATGAACTTATTCTGCCTTATATCCCCTTTCCACAAAAATTAACCAGTATAATGCCCTTTAAAAGTCATTTTAAAGCCAGGAGTAGAAGAGGTTTTCTTCTGTCAAGAGTCATTTGGATATTTATAATACTATTCTCAGGCCTTATAGTACAGGCAGATGGACCAATGGACAGCTAACAAGAAGCACCTTGTACCAGGGACAGAGCCCATGAACTGAGTCCCCACACTTACTGTTAAAAGGTATAGAAAGCATTCCCCTAGTGCACCCTAGGCTACTGCCACCCCAGGATCATTCTAGTTTCCCTACACACCTAGGGGAATGGTATCACCAATCTTGGGAAAGACTGATATCAAGTGACATCTGAAAATACCATGGCCACCTCCCTCCTGTCCTGAAGACTTGGAGAAACAGATGCCCTAAAACAAAATGAGCTGCTGTCTCGCTTGTATAATGATCAGACACAATGAGAAGAGGCTAGATTTTAAAAGGCAAGCTTCATCAATTCTAAAGTAGAAATATGAGAATTAAAAAAATTTTAAATAAAAAAGGTCAGGAAAGACATGGAACTCAATGGAAGAAGTCAGATGCATGGCCAAGAGTGTCCAGAAAGATGAGAGAAAGTAGTAAAGACCAAAGCTGGGCCTTGGGAACAAGGAAAGACTCAAAAGTTTGAGGGAAAGGGGAAAGGAGTACCCAGCAGAGGCTCCCACAAGGAAGAGAGCAACCCTGCAACCCAGATGCTCCTGCACCAGCCTGTGAGGCCCAGGATATACCCACACCTGCTCCTCAATGGGTGCTTCCTGGAGGGTGTCCAGGAGGCTGCCATGACTGCAAAAAGCCACCCCTGAGTAAAGAGAGGTGGGGAGCTTCACTTCACAGGCAGCTGCTCCCACATCTAGCCCTTTGAGACTTGACTTCCTTTTCCTGAAGCTGCAACATTTCTAGATTTAGGAGACAATGACACCCCTGCCCCCCAGCTAAACCTAACTTGTGCTGCTGTGTGTGTGTGTGTATGTGTGTGTGTGTGTGTGTGTGTGTGTGTGTGTGTGACATGCCGATAGTATGTGTGTTCTCAGTGTGAACAGCTGCAGCTCTTTCATATTAGTGTCCAAGTATCAGGGAGTTAACAGCAAAGATAAAGAGGCTCCAGATTGATATTAACTTACCTTCAATTACCACCAGCTAAATCCCACCTTAATTGGTTTGACTCTTTTTAATTGAAATAAGTGAATTTAAACTTCGGGCCAAGAAGCCCCTGCAGTCAGAAGACTAAACAAGCGTACCTGGGTGTTTTGCTGCTTTGCTATTAAATATTCAACAATAGATTTGTAGGATTTAAGTGCTCATTTTCCCTCTGTATGGATACAAGTATAATGATTCAGCTGCTCCCAGATGGGAAATGCTGGGCTCACTCACAGGCAACTCAGCCTCTAGACTCTTTGAAAAGAGCATTAAGTTGCGTCCTTCCTGGATTTAGATGGGAGCGATAGTGTTTCTATTTAATCATCTGCTCACCACAAAAGGAAGCCACACTCGCTTCAGCTGGAAAAGTGTGCATTAAATTACTTCTGAAGCTCCCTGAAGATTAAGGCTTGTAAGTTTGGGATTGCATTACAATTAAGTAATAATGAAAGCGAAATCGTGTCTTTTGATCAAATAATGCACTAATCCTACAACACACCGTGTACTACAGTCACTGTAGACTTGAGGAGGGAACTTCTTCCTCACGCTAGAGGACAGGAGAAGCACAGCAGGAATGGAGAAAGACAATGAAGAACAGCCTTGAAAGGCTCTCCCATTAGCACTCAAGACTTCATGAAGAGAAACCCAGACTGTTTGACCCAAAGGGTAGAGTCCATTCTTTGGTTTATTTTGTTTAGTTTGTGTTTTTGATGGGGGCACACCTAGTGGTGTACAGGAACTCCTGACATGCCTAGGACTTAAACCTGAAGCCCCATATGCAAAATTCTACTCCTGCCTCTGGTGTCCTTCTGTGATGCTGGAGATGGAACCCAGATGCTCACAGGTGGGAGAAAATGCTCTCCTGCTGAGTTACATCCATGGCCTGGAGTCATTTCTCAAAACACAATGTTTTTTAACAGAGGTCATCTCTTTGTTATGCCCTTTTTCTAAGGCCTACTGCCTTCCTACCCAAGCAAAGTTTGGCCTCCGAATCCTCTCCAGTACTTCTGACTTGCGTTCACTTAGCAATTAGCAGTATATCGAGAGTCTCCAGGGGAGGATTTGAGAACACGTTTTTCAGTTTCTGGAGCTCTTTGGAAGCATTTCCCTATACCGAACATGCCATTAATCATTCTTATCTGTTCATTAAGGCAATCTCCCTAGGGTCTCCACTTGCCAGTTCTTCCTCAGACTGCGTCTTTTTTTTTTTAATCTATATACCTGAAAAGGAGTCTATTTATTTTTAAAACATATTTTATAATTAAAGACTTGGTTATTTTGCATGGGTGTGCTGCACCGGTGAGTCCGCACTTTCTGAGTTTTATTAAGTATACAGAAAGGCCATTCTCTGGAGGGTATTTGTGGAAGACCAGTCATCAGCAAAAGCTTGATCTGGGACAGCCCTGGAGTGGGAGAGATTTTAGCCTGCGCCTGCTGGCTGGACACACTCTTGTTCCTCTCCATGTGTGCAACTGCCTCTGGACCGACCCCACCGAGAGGATGTGCTTTCTTACTCACTCTGCTCAGCACTTTACAGGCGGGGGCACACAGGACACTGTAACAATGACAAGCAATCATTTTTAAATGCCACATAGCTGTGACTTGAGATACCTCTGCCTGCGGCTCCCCCACTCCCACAGTCAGGCCTCGGCTGGTTCTGGGGTCTGTCCATCCCAATGCAGCAGGCAGGGAGGCTGCCAGCAGAGCCAGGTGCAGTCCAACACCTCCTGGTGTCATCCTGTTGACTCTGTTGAGACACAAATAACAACTTCTCAGAATGAAATACTGTAGCATGGCAGTATAGCACCAAGTAGGAAGTTAGTGCTGGTGTTCCAGAATCAGAGGAGAATCAGGTGACCCCAAGTGATCATATAGTGATCTTCCCGGATCTTCCCCCAAAGTCCTGATAAGAGTGATCCCTGAGTGCAAAGCCAGGAGTTAAGCCTTGAACACGTTCAGTTGTTGTTGTTGTTTTTTGTCACAAAACAAATATGAATAAATAAGTAAATAAATCCTGACACCACCCTCTGAGCTCCCTTGGAGAAGTCCTTTGACATCTGAGTGTGAGTTTACTTGCCACTGTGATAGTGACAGTAATTGTGTCCCTCTGTCTCCATGGAGCAGCTAGAAAGAGTTTTCTAGGCAGCCCATAGAACTTTATCAACTGCAACAGTTCTGTGAAACCCATTTGTAGTGCCACCCACCACATCAGAGTCAGAGGAGAGAACATGCCCTCTGCGGGCCACATTCTTGTTCCAGCTCCCTCAGAGAGCACAAGACATGGGAGCAACTGGGCACACCATCAGCATGTAGTCAATGAGCAGCAGGGATCCCCCTCGAGTCAGTGCCCCCTGTTTGTAGCTGAAGCCTTAGTTGACCAAATAGTGAAATTGAAAGAAATGTGAAAGGTACAACATTTTTGTTTCCAGATCAGTCATTTTTTGTAGCAAAGTTCAAGCATCCAGGGATAATGGGGTTGCAATGACATTAAATGGCTTCTTGAGGCTCACTTGATAAACTGATTAAAGCCCTCAAAGGTAAGGAATGGGCAATTCAAATAATTACATGGACGAACAGACTAAGGATCAGCTACTACAAATACTCAGCTCCCTCTTGTGTGCTGGGCTTCAAGCTAAGAGAATGTGGCACAGATGGAGACCAGCCCAGGAGCTGCAGAGTCCAACCTCAAACCGGCTTTTTCTGGGGAACTGCCATAGGGACCCCAGCACATAGTTTCTGCAACTTTTCCTTGAAACTTGGGGAGGGGAGCCTAAGGATTTCTGTGAGTAGTGCAGGATTCAGTGCTTCATTGTGTGTATATCTATATGGCTTAAAAGGAACATGCAGATCTCCTATATTTAAGCAGCTCAAATGAACTGTCTCAGGGCTGGTCCAGAGCAAGCCTCTAAACCAAACCAGATTAGGGGCTTAAGGGACATCAGAGCCTATCTGAGAAGCTTACCCTGCATTCCTCTATACACAACAGCTTTGGAGGATCCCTAACTTTAAACATAAGGGGCTGGAGGTATTACATAATCCCCAGCCCTGACCCCAGGATCAGTCACTAAACATACTCCTGTCATTCCCCCAGGTTTCTTCTGGCTGCCTTCCAGCTTTAAATAGAGGCGCCTCTTCACATTTGCTTTATGTCTGCAGCTTGAGAATGAAATACCCATAGAAAGATGCCCATAGGGCTAAAATTTGTGGGCAAATAACATGGGCCTACGAAAAGCCAAGGTTATAAGTTATGACTATCTTTTAAGAGAAGCTGTTTCTTGTCTTAAAGGGAGTCCAGAGGCTTCCACTCCAACATCTGTTCTCTTCACTGTTCATCTTTGGCATCTGCTGGCAAAGTCAGTCCTCCTGGGAAAACAGTCTGAGTGGCCTGTAAAAAGCATGTGAAGGTCACACAATCTTTCTGCTATCAGCATGAGCTTTGCACTTGAAGAAAGCAGAGAGGGACCTTAGGGCACAGGATGCAGAGACAGGGGAGCAAGCACCCAGCTGCCACTAGCCAGCCAGAACTGTAACCTGGAGGTGAGCTTCTCAATGATGTGAGGAGTGAAAAGTCACACTCAGAAAGTCAAGGCTAATAAAAATATCTCCCCACTGCAACTAGATTTTCTAAAACTAAATTGAGCAACTCCCTATTCTCCACAGATTCTCTTGTTAACACATAGAGTAGACTCATGGCCCCAACCACTGCAGAAAGCCAGTACTGGATCTGTGGCTCTGAAACCAACAGAACTAAGTCAAGCTGGACCAGGAGAGACTTAAGTGCTTCTGCTTCTTCCTACTACTTTCTTTTGTCTATCATCTATCAGCAAATGTCACTCATGGGCCACAAACACATATTAAAGGTCTTTTTTCCCTTTTCTGATCTCCAGGTGCAAAAAAGTTAAAAACAAGAAAATCACTGAAACCCAACTACAATCATGTATAGAATTATGGTGTTTAAATAAACAAAAAATAATTAAAAAAAAAAGAAAATCAAAACTAGGGCTGTAGAGATAGTACATCAGACAGGGCACACACATCATGCACACACCCCAGGTGGGTTCAACCATATATCCCTTATGGTCTCTTGGATACCACCAGGAGTGGTGTCTGAGTGCAGTGTCATGAGTAAGCCCCAAGTACCGCTGGATATGGTCCCCAAATAACAAAAACAACAACAACAACAACAACAAATCACAAAAACTCTAGTTAATGTAGTGATGTTGATTCCTGGAAATATAAAGTATTTAAGCCACAAAATCTAGCACTGAGCTCTCAATCTGTCTGCAGCATAGTCTAATTACCGGTGATGTTTTATTATTAATGGAAAGCACCCCCCCAAAAAACTCAACCATTTGTTGAAATAGTTATTTCATCAAATGTCAAATCGCCTATTTACCAGTAGCATGTCCAGACTTCGGGCATTAAATGAGCTGTTCTGACTTTCGTTTCAGGGTTGCCCCTGCTTCAACTCTACGGCAATGGAGTCAGCTTGAGTTGTATCCAGTTAGTGTTAAGGTTCCCTCTAAGATTGTATTTGACAGCAAAGCAACCTGTGCACCAGGCTGAATACTGGATAATTCCTAGGCAGTTTCTTTGTAAGCTGGCCACACCAGCTGAGCCTTCATTTGCACGGTGGATGCGTCTTAGATGTCATCTTACACTCACCGTGATTGACAATTCATTACATCCACAGCAGCAACAGCCTAGAAATTTACAACTCAAGCTTTTTGACAGTTTGGTTCATAAAAAAAAAAAAAAGAATCAATTGGGTCTAAATCAATTGTGATGATCTGTCTAATAACCAAATAGAGACTATCTATTTGGTTAACATTTATATAGCAATTACCACACGTGCCAGCCACAGTTCTAAATGATTTACAGGTAGTAAGTCATAATCCTCATTTCTGTTCTCATGAAGAGGATGAAAATTATCCCCCAGGCAGAACACAGGAGACAGGCCGTAAGAGGATAAGTACCCAGACAAGCCAAGCAGCAATGAAGGGGCTGAGCTGGGACCTACCGTATTTGCCGGCGTATAAGACGACTGGGCATATAAGACGACCCCCTAATTTTGCAGTTAAAACATAGGTTTAGGCCTATATTCGCTGTATCAGACAGAATGTTCCTGTGCTGCATGTGTTCCTATGCTCATGTACCACAGTGAGACAATCACAACAAGCAAAGGTTCAAAGGTTATACTGTCATAGACTTCCTCTCTGACTCTGGCCAATCTGAGCAGGCTTTTGACAGTGTAGATTTGGGTCCAGAACATTGTCTAATTTGCATGCATAAAAAGCCTGCTTGGATTGGCTGAGTTATAGAGGAGGTCTGAGCAGCCTTGCAATGATTGGTGCAGGATCGAGTTGGAAAATTCGTTTTGTGACAACATTCAGACAATTTTCGTTTAGTGACATATTGAAACATTTTTCGGGATATACTCGGCATATAAGACGACCCCCGATTTTCGGTTGACTTTTTTTTGTTTCAAAAGTTGTCTTATATGCCGGAAAATACGGTAAGCCAGGATGGAACCTAGACCCTTAACCATCAACCCCAACTGCCCTTCAGTCCTTAGCAACAGCTTACTTGTTGCATTATTATTTCCAATATGAAGGGGGGAATCCAGATAGAGTCAAGAAGAATCTCCACATCCTCATCTCTCTTAGGGTCATAAGATACCATCTCTAGTTCTTGTGCTTCCAACTGAGGCAAAGAGCAAGAAGAGAAAACCAAGCTGCTGCTTCTCAGCAGCCCAAGTCCAGGAAGAAGGGATGTCTGCCGTGCTCTCCTCAGCCTTCGCTGACTGAGTGGCAGTGGACAAACCAAATCAGACAGTAAGCTTACTCCTTGGATCCCAAAGGAATACTAGCACAGTACAGACAATCACTCTGGGGGGGGGGGGCAGACGTGGTGGTGATTGAGAGCGGGATCTGAGAACAATGAACAATCCTCCAATCCAGACTGCCTTGCTGTGGCCTTCAGCTGAGATCCAAGAATGCGCTGCTGCAGAAAGAGGAAGCACCACAGAGCAGGCTGCAGTCCCTCCTCGCCTAGAAGGCCTCTGGAGAGCAATATCCTTTTATATGCTTTACTCCGTCCATACTAGATTCCTGAGATGGGCTGTAAACCCACCTAAGATTGTTCTCCTTGAAAATATGGTGCTCTCTTCTCCCAAAGAACTCAAATTCCTTGACATTTAAGCTACATCCCAAAGGAAGCACTATGTCCACATCATCCTATTTGGGGCTTCCTCAGTCTCACAGGAGAAGTCAGTGTGGCCAGCTGCTTGGGCCTGACCCACACAGTTGGCTGAGGAAGGCTTGGGAAACTTCAGCCATGGCTGAACTTAGGCAACTCAGGCAGGTCCACCTCAAGTAAAAGGTTTTGTTCTTGCAGTGTCACAAGCTTACTTGTAGGGAAGATGTATTTGTGACTTCATGAGACAGATGGCTTTTTATTTCCTTTATTGTTTTAGCTCTTGATTGCTCTGAGAATGCATCTACCCTCTTCTCCTCCCTTAGTAGTAACTATGGACTCTTCTGATGTTTCAATGTCAGTGGATTGTGGGGTTATACGCTTAAAGCTATAGAGACACTACCATTCATATAATGAAAGGTACACAGAATGAACTTCCTTTCTAAATAAAGATTTAAAAATGGGTCCCAAGCATGCAGAGGGGCAGAATAAAGTTGGTCTAAGTATGAAGATGCTACAATCTGTCTGTGGGAGAATACCAGCATGGAAGCATCTCTGATGCAGATGGTAACAGGTGGGCAAGTCAACATTAGTGTCCCCTTTCTCCTCTTGGAATCAGCCCTGTTTGGGAAAGACTGGAAATTGACTCTCTGAAGGAGGAAGGTTGCTAGTCCTTTTTTTTTAAATTGGTTTTGGGGTCACACTCGGCAGCGCTCAGGGGTTACTCCTGGCTCTACGCTCAGAAATCACTCCTGGCAAGCTCTGGGGACCTTATGGGATGCCGGGATTTGAACCATTGTCCTTCTGCATACAAGGCAAATGCCCTACCTCCATGCTATCTCTCTGGCTAGTTCTTGTTCTCAGCCTCTCTCCCAGAATGCAGTAATATTCCTGGATCAGACATAATAGGCGAGCCTCATTTTTGTAACCAACAAGATTAGACATTAATGAAGATGTTCTGGCACAACCCAGTGACAGCTCCAGCCTTGCCAGGAAGGTCAAGCCTTGACTCTGAAACACCTGTGCTGCCAACCTTTCTAACTAAAAAGGCAGATATGCCAGCCTGAGGCTTCAGGTGCACTGCATTTTACACATGGGACATCGATCAGCAACAAACACAAACCAACTAGAACCATCAAGTTTCCAAAGACTTCTTCTGCTTGTCTGCCTGAACGTAGAAATAAAATTAATTAATAAAAACTCTTAACCCTAAACCAACTTAAACCCTGGAAGCTACATAATGATTTCTTCTGAAATGTGTAGGACATTTGTTGTCATTTATGATTGTTTTTTTGGGAGGGAGATTTAAGCTTCCCAAGCAGTCCCTAAAATGCCAACAACCCTCAGCGTTTAGGCAGAAATTACGCCAGGTTAACCTGCAGCCAGTCCTAATTAAGTGATTTGTACTTCCTATTTTTATCTACTTTTGTTGTTGTTGTTGTTGTTGTTTTCAGGCCACACCCGATGCTCAGGGGTTACTCCTGGCTATGTGCTCAGAAATCGCTCCTGACTTGGGGGACCATATGGGATGCCGGGGATGGAACCGAGGTCAGTCCTGGTCAGCCATGTGCAAGACAAATGCCTTACTGCTGCGCCATTGCTCCAGCCCCTACTTTTACCTACTTTCTATGTGTGTATAATTGTCTCAATGTTTGATAAATCAGGTGCTGGCATTAGCCTGTGTGCAGTACATCTACCCCACATTCTATTTACCGCCCAACTTTCAGAGTCTCTCAGTGTCTTTAGCACTCTGATCTCGTAACCACAGTCCTATTTTACATGCCACTTCATGCCGTGTGTTATGCATTCAGACACAAGAAAGTTGTTACTCTTTAAATAATGACCAATTCTCTTAAGTTAGCAAGCACATAACCACACATGATCGAACATATAATGTCAAGTATAAAAAATTAGCTCCTTCCCCTCCCGCCCAAGGCAAAATCAGAAGGAAGGTAGCTTTTTAGGAAATCTTGACTGTCTGGTGCTATGTTTCTGGAATAGAACATTAAGGCATAGTGTGACAATGTGAAGGTCACTTTAAGCAGATGTAGAGAGGAACCTGGGCTGACGGGTTTAAGAAGAAATAAAACAACCTTCCAGTGTCCAGAACAATAAACTGGCTCTCTGCAAAGAACAAAAATTGAAGGTATTCAAAAGATATAGCAGAACAAAAACTACTGAACAGCCACAATTTTAATGCTGCCTTTTAACACAGGCTGTTTTCTTGCATGATCTCTGGCTAAATCTGAAGTCTTGGGGAGGAAGGGGTTGTTTCCCTCCACAGGAAGTGTGGGATGCTAACATTCAATTCCGATGTCTACTGCAGTTTTCCCTCCCAACTAAGACGGGGGGGGGGGGTACAGCAGGGCTAAAGCTCACCCTAAGTCTGAGTTTCAGCCCCCTGGGGGGTAATGGTGCAAAAACAGGTCAAAGCAGTCTCATCACTCTCTGAATATCTGTTTCCCAGAGTACCTGACCCTGGCCACTGCAGGATTCAGAGGCCTCTATTAATAAAGTCTCCTCCTCTGGGTGATAAGAAAATATACTTGGGACTTAGGAGACCCAAAAGTCAGCTCTCCTCTGCTGACAGATAGAAACTACATTCGGGGGACAGGGTTTGATGAGCAGAGTTCCTGATCAAAATTCTGCTCTGTTTGTCCCCAGGACCACGCTGCGTGGTTTGTATCGTAGAGAGCCCACGGAGAGAGCACGCAGTTCCTGGAGCTCAGGCTGGCAAAAAAAAGCTTTCTTTCGGAAAGGGGAACGCAGAGCCAAGCTCCCAGCGCCTTCGGAGTGGCCGGAAACCGCTGCGGAAGCGACACCTAGAGGGGAGTCGCGGGGAGGCTGCGGCAGCGCGATCCATCAATGTCTGCGACAGCTATCCGGAGCGAGAGGCCGGAGCGCGCACGACGGACCCACTCTGCGGGCAACGCCGCTGACCTCGCCGAGCCCCCCGCGCGGCGCCCGGGTCCCCCCACCCAGGAACTTGCCGCAACCGAACGTGCGCCCCTGGCTGCCCAGCTCGTCCCGGGCCTGGCGCCGAACCCCCCGCCGCTGCCCGCGCCTTCCCGCTCCCGCCAGAGTCCTCAGGTGGCAGGCCTCTTGCGAACCAACTCGAACCAACCAACTGGGGCGCAGCGGGCCAGCGACACCGAGCCCCCCGAAGGCTCGCGCAAACTCGAGCGGGTCGGTGCCCAAAGCGGAGCGCGCAGCCTGCGAGTCGCCCGGCTTTCCCCCCGAAAAAACTTGGAACAGGTTTCCTCTGCGGAGGCGAAGGGCGCACGGACGGCCCAGGGCACTAGCTCGCTCTTGGGGTTCCAACCCTCCGCTTGCACGCTGCCACCCCGCTCCATAAACTGCTCCCCAACGACTCCCAGCAGAGAGAATCCGGTTTGCACGGCCCGATCAACGATGCGCCGGGGAATAGGGTCTTTCCCAGGCGGCGAGGGTCAGGGGGTTGTGCTCCCCAACCTCCTCTGCCCACCAAGCCCCAGTGCGCATCGCTGGCCGCCGCGGACCTGAAGCTGGAGGGCCGGGCGGGCGCGGCGCGCAACGGCGCGGCACCGCGGGCCCTGGAGGCTGCAGCGCAGAGACGCAAGTTTCCCCGCAAGCTGGAGGAAGGTGGAGGGGAGCGCGCCCGCCCCGCCCCGCAGACCTGGTCCAAGGGCACCGGGTCCCAGCCGCACGCCCGGCTTCCTCCGAGACTGCTCCGGGGTTAGGCGCCCTGGAGCGATGTCCGCAGGGGCACCGGGGGAGGTGGGCGCGGGCTGTCAGCTCTGCCCGGCGGTTCTACGTCGCGCGCACCCGGTCCCCGCTGCAGCCTCGGAGCCGGAGCAAGAGCCGCGGCTGCAAGAGCCCCGGCCCCGACCGCTCGCCCTGCCGAAACCCGGTCCCGGGGTCCCGCGCCTCGCAGCCGCTGGCCAGGCGGGCAAACTTGGGTTCCCGGGCGCGGGCGGCTAGGACTAGCAGCGCCCACACCGGGCCCTGCAGGGAGATGCTCAGCCGCGGGTGCGGGGACCCCGCCTCCCCCTCGGCCAATCTCCCCTCGCCCGCTCCGGAGCTGCGCCGCGTACCTGGGGCGGCGGGGCCAAGGTGAAGACCAGGTGGCCGGACTCTGGCAAACAGCGGAGCGCGCCCGGCGGCGGCGGCGGCCACCCGACCCCGCGTCCTTCTCCGGGTCTCTCTCTCTCTCTCTCTGTGTGTGTCTCTCTCCGGCTGTCGGTGGGTACCCGGTTTGCCGGAGATGGTCACGGCTCCAGCTCTCCGAGCCCGCCGCTGCCCGCCGCTGTGCCACCGCCGCCGCGGCTGCCCTATTTCTGCCGCCGGGACCCGAGCACGTGACGTCACCCTCCGAACCCCGCCCGCCCAATCGCCGCCACCTGTGCGCGCCGCCCTCCCGCCGCCGCTCGGTCTGCGCGGGGCCCGCGGCAGGTGCGTGGAGCAGCCTGCGCGCTCGCGGGGCGCGAGGACTCCCGGCGCGCCGGGGTCCGGGTCGCACTCAGCCGCCGGGGATGGAGCGCGGACCAGCACCTTCTTCCACACCCCGAGCGCGCCCACTGCAAATGGACACACACCCCTTCTCCTCTCCTCTCCACCGCCTTCCAGGGCCAAGTTCCCCCTAAACTGTGCTCCCCGAATAGACTGACTACTGACCTCCCCAGCAAAGGTGGTTCCTATCAATTTGCCAAAGGACATTTTTTTCTTTCTTTACAATTCTCTCTCTCTCTCTCTCTCTCTCTCTCTCTCTCTCTCTCTCTCTCTCTCTCTCTCTCTCTCTCTCTCTCTCTCTCTCTCTCTCTCCCCCCTCTCTCTCATTCCAGGGGCAGAATATTAGGGAATGTGTGTTAAGCCAGGCCAGGTTGTGCCCACCGGGTCCCCTGGTCTCTTAAGAGCAAGACACTTTCACCACCCTGATCCAGTTCCTAATGTTGAGGCTCCCAAATCTTTCTGAGCCCCTCTTCAATATCCATGATTTTTGGATCTCCCCTCCCCTCGGGAAGTCTTCGTTTTTATTAATCATCTAAAAATCTGTCCTGGTGTCCAGTCAACAAAGTTGAAACACCTTTGAAATGACTAGGGTTGTCCAAGTGTCTAGACTATAGACCCAGCCTGGCATCAGACTCAGAAGGCAACCCCACTAGGTTCTGCTGGTGGCAGCTCCAACAGGCAGCATTTTTTCTCTGGGGAGACCACCATCGGCTTTGGCAGTGTGAGAACCAGGAAACTTCCTGGCTTAGAGAAACAACATCTCATCCAGTGCCTGAAATCTTCCCTGGCAGAGTGGAAGGGACAGGGGGTGTTGTCCGAGGAGGAAACTATTTAATTTTAGAAGAGGCCTGATAGAAAAATGAAGTGTTGGAAGAGGCCATATATTTGCTCTTGGATGTAGTAACATCATCACTGGGTCCCTCCTAGGCACGGAGCAATGTGCTGGGGACACAGCAGTGCACAGGCCAGCTGGTCCCTGCCTTCAGGCAGGTGTGATAGGGGACCCAGGTGGCCATCTTCCACTGCCTAGCTGTGACATAGAGCACCTGTCATATCTAGATGATAGTTCTCAGTATCCCCTGCTAAAAATGAGGGTTTGGATGGGACCTGGATGACCTTCAGGTCCCAGCCTGCTAAGATTTTATAACCTGGATATACCCAGAGCATGGACTATGGGGAAAAGGTTACTCATTCTCAGGACCCCAGGCCTATGCCCAGCATGACATGCTCTCAGATGTGGCCCCAAATCTTTGCTGTGAATGAACCTCCACAGCTGCCTGGGGCCAGAAGTTCTGCAGCTGGCCAGTGAAGGGAATGGCACTTTCCACCTTGGGAAAAAGAAGGATAAGACTGGGCATAAAAGGAAGCAGGATCGTCTGGAGACAGCCTAAAATGTCCCTCTAAAATGTGGTCAAGATGGAGTCCAGCAGCACATCAGAGAGGCAGGTTCTGCTCTGCTGCCAGCCAAGTTTTAGAAAGCAGGTTTCTGTTCTCTAATCTGAACGCCAAGTGACTGCGGTGGCCTCAAGGATCCGTTATATAACTAAGGCAGGCCATTGGTACAGGTCTCAAATAACTCAGGGTCTTGTGACAGGCGAGCTCTGCCTGCTAGCCATGGTCAGAGGAAGCTCTGCTTCATGCAGGGATCGAGGACAGGGCTTCTTCAAACTTCCTCTGCTGCTACCCTAAAAAGCCAGGATAGAGCTGCTACAAAGCAGATGTAGGCAATATCCCTCTGAGAGCATGCAAACATCTGAAGTGAGCTATTGTGACTACAGAGCATAAAATAAGAGTGGAAGGAAAAGTCACCTTGGAATAAAAAAAAAAAAAAAGGTGAAGTGTGAATGACGAAATGAAGCAGGCCTTTGGGGAAGAGGCATCAGATGCCAGCAGACCTTGACACCTCTCTGAATTATTCTCTGCTCTCACCTCTCAGGGCCAGTCTTGGCAATGCTCCCCAACTTGGAAAATAGGCTAGATTTCACACAGAGTTGAAAGCACCTGAAATCCTATTTCAGAACTAGCAAGCACACTGATGATTCTCTATAGCCAAGGTGGGCATTTGTTTGTTTCTTAAAAGGTGAAGGTTTGGTTTAATACAATTCAGTAACTATGGAGGGGAGCTCAAAGAAAACAAAAGTTCTCATGCCTGCTTTATAAACTCACAGAAGAAAGCTGATGAGACATGCCCACAAGATTAAGACGTTTTAAAAAATGGGGCCAGAAGATAGTTTAGCGGTTTGCCTTGGGTTCTGTATCACGTGATCCCTGAACATTGCTGGGTGTGGCTCTGGAGGCCCCAGAACCTCTGAATGGCCCCAAAATTCCCCAGCACCACAGAGCCTGAGCAGCACTGCACACACACACACACACACACACACACACACACACACACACACACACACACACACACACATAGGCCCTTGCTCACTTGTTATGGATAGTTATGAATCAATCATCTCAAGCCTCCTGAGCACTACTTAGGAGTCCTCCCAAATCCTTTGAGTGTATAGTTTGAATTTTATTAGTTTTTAAAAGTTCTCCCATGTTTTCTTATCTGAAATACAGCCCCGTGAGCAAAGGGTAGTGTGACAGGGACTACTGGAAATTACAGCCACTCTTAGGGATGTGCAAAGTGACACTTTGCCATGGGGATCAGATTCAACCTAAAGCTTTTCTCATTTGGGTCTGGATCAACCTTTCAGACAGTGTCTAGAAATCCAGAAAGGGAGATGGGGGTGAGAGTACAGAAAAGCAGAAAGCAGTCTTCTTGTCTTGCAGAATAATGGAACATTTGGTCATCAGACCCCAAACATCTTGGGAAATGTTGGTATAACCAATCTTCACCCTATTCAGTATAATTCTTTTTGTTGGTACTTGGCAATGATTCAATTGAAGCATTTTTGGATTGAAACATCCTTTGAATTGGTCTCTTAGTCTACCTGTTCTCCACCCTAGGGTGTGGTTTTACATTTCCCAATACAGATCCCAGGTCTCAGGAAAAAAATAAAAATAAAAACGCTAGCAGTTTTTCCACAACCCAGCTATCTGCTTCTTAGGAGCAGAATGCTTGTGTGTGGAAGTGCCTGAACCTGTTTTATCCCTTTAACTGTGTGTAGATTATTTCCTGTGTTGGTGTTTGTTTCCAGAATGGCATCCCTCCACTCCCCGGGGGTTGGGGCATGAGGCTTCCACTTCAGGGAAACCTTCCGACTGAACTCCATCAGTGACTGAAGAGTCCATATCTGTCTCTGAGCTCTGGCCAGTGGAGCACAGGCCAGGTCCCTATCCTGCCTCATCAACCCCTTTCTTGCTAGGTGCTACTGACTCATCTTCACCCTCTGTGGGCCCTATTTTCTCTTGCTCAATCCCTTTGAGCAGGGTGATGATGGTAAACACCTAAAACCATTTTTAATTATACAACTGCTAGTATTTGTGGGCACTAGGGGTACCTCTAAATCAGTGGTCCTCAAACTATGGCCCGCGGGCCACATATTGTATTTGTATCTGTTTTGTTTCTTCATTGCAAAATAAGATATATGCAGTGTGCATAAGAATTCGTTCATAAGTTTTGTTTTTACTATAGTCAGACCCTCCAATGGTCTGAGGGACAGTGAACTGGCTCCCTGTTTAAAAAGTTTGAGGACCCCTGCTGAGTCTAAACCAAAACACGGTTATGGGTCTATGGGTTATGGATCTAATACTCATAAAGGTCTCTTCAATGGATAGCGCAATCATCCCCTGATCACTGAGAAAACCAATGGCCAACTTGAAATTAAGGGAATGTGCACAAGATAGTCAGAATTCTAGACCTAAATTAAAGCAGAGCCATAAATAACCATTTTCACTTAGATTTAGGAAAATGTGTTAACATGGATATCAGGTATTCCAAGAGCTAACTGTGATTTGGGAAAATTTTCAAGGCAGTGAAGGAGTGTGTGTTGTGATATTTTAATGAAAAAATTAGGACTTATTAAGATTGAGGAGAACTGGGCAGGGGTGGAAAGAGATGACCAATAAAACCCTTCTCCTTAGTCACAGGAATGCATTCTATCAAGACCCTAGGAGCTGGAGAAAAGCATATATAAAAGTTGGAGAAAAAGGAGACTCAGACCTTGCTTTGGGAGAAGATAGAATGAACAGGGCAGTTCAAAGCATCCCCTCATCCTGGAAATGGGAAGAGCCGTGGATAAGGAAGCAGAGCAAGAAAGGGCAAGAACAAGCCAACCTCCACTCCACATGGGGAGCACATGCCCTCAAATTCTCCTCATGATTGGTGTTCTTGCAGTTCAGTCCATGATCAACATGGCAAAGAGCAGAACCTTTCAGATGCTAAGTGCCTCTCTCAGCCATTCTGCTGTGGCATAGATGTGCTTTGTTCAAAGGCACACACCATCAGGATGGCCAAGTATCCTAGGAGCCTCGGAACCTGGATTTAGTTTAGATAGTATCCCAAATCTGAGCAGCCACTTAACCTCTTTGCCTTTTCCCAAGGTTTGGGGCCACTTTCATGCTTCACACTTCTCTTAGCTATTCTACAGCCTCAGTATCAGGACCTCTGCTGACCCATCAAACACCAAGGTGAACCTGGTCTCAGGCTGTTTATGGCTCCATGGATTTCTCTAGAGGCTACCTGGAGGGGTATCTCCATAGATATGGTGGTGGGAGGGAGTTTCTCTTCTGGTGGCTGCACTTAAACATGGGAAAGAGCTACAGGAGGGGCCAAAAGTAAACTTCTTCCCTGGCCCTTGCTCATGAGCCCATCTAAGAACAGTGCCAGTAGCCAGTCCTGCTGCTCTCACTACAAAACAGGGTTTCAGCATTTCCTTTCTTTTCGCTGGTTTCCATTTCCTACAACTATAACCCTCCTCAGTAGGATGTTAACAGAGTCAAGTGTTATCGCACAAACTCTGTCCTCAGGGAAAGGGATAGTGCTGGTGGAAAATAGGAAAAACCTTCATTTGATTGCTGAATGGACCAAAGCCCAGTAGAGCTCACTATCATTGTTCCTGAAGCCATGTCAGCCTGACACAGATTGATCACTAATTTATGCACTGGGTGCCCAAATTGTTTTGCTGAACCCCAAAACACCACTGTGATGTGATACCCCCTATTTGCTGTCAGACAGAAGATAGCACTGGGATATGACTCCCAGGCTTTCCTGGCAATCCCTGTGATTCTGCATCCGCTACACGCAGTCTGTGTGCATGTGCAGCTAACAAGACCTTAGAAGTCACATCCTAAAAACAGGTGCCTGGAAAACCTCTTTGGAACCTCCTGTGATATTTACTTGTCTTTGTTTTGAAGCCTCTGTCAGAGAAGAACAAACACGTCAGCTTTTACTCTTTCTCTGTCTATAGAACTTCAATTCCATACTGGGTCTTACTGTCAGCTTGTGCTCAGCCAGTCTTAGCACATCCTGCCATCACTCCAGGAACTGGCCAAAGTCAGCAGGGAAGATATGAGATGCACTGGAAGACATGCTGCCTCTTTGCTTTGCCCCCCAGTAACTACAGGGAAACTCTCAACTCATGGCTGCCATATTGGAATCCTGAGAGCAGCCAAGTTGGCATTGTGGAAGGAAGATGGTAGAACTGAGAGCAAGAAGGAATCAAGGGCTTAGAGGGCTGTAAAATAATCCACTCTGTGAAGTTTTCCTGGAATTTGTTTGGGGAAATGGGGATAAGGCCCCTGCCTGGCAGTGCTCAGGGCTTATTCCCAGGTCTGTTCTCAGAGATCACTTCTGTCAGGACTTGAGGGATCATTAGTGTGCTGGGGATCAAAGCCAGGTCAGCAATGTAAAAGGCAAGCACACTACCCACTGGACTATCATGCTGGCTCCAAATTAGAGAATTTCTATCTCCTGATACAGATCATTGAGGCTGAGATTTTCTGTTACATAAAGCATAACAGAATATATATATATATATATATATATATATATATATATATAAAGGGAAAACAAATGAGAAAGAAACCAAAATACAAAGTGAAAGAGAATGCTTTGTTTGACGTGTTTTCCTTACATATCATGGCACAGAGGAATGACTAATATGCTCATCCTCCTGCTTTATTTATCCCAGAACCCTAGGCCAGCCAAATGTGGCCTGGGAGCTCCCATCTAGGGTTTGAACAATGAATAATTTCTAGTTACAGAAAACAGTCAAGTACCCAAGATCTTCCGTGTCCTACCTGCCTAAACAAATGAATGGGCACAGACATAACCTCTTCCTGGCAGGATATTCCGGCTGACCATGCACACATCAGCATTGTCCTGCTGTATGGTGTTGACAGATACCTTTCAGGACCACCCTCTTCCAAATGATTGAACTGGTTTTTCCATTTTTTAAATTGACAAAGGAGGGATTTGACATTTTTAAAAGTAGGGTAAGAGCATCACAATATGTATGGTGCTGGGAGAGGGAGGCACCAAGGACTCTCTCTGCCATGATGTTACCGCATCAGTGATTCTGAGGATTGAACTTGAGGCCTAATACATCAGCTCTCTGCCCTTTAAGCTACTGCTGGGTCTGGGCCTATTCTTTGTTTAAATCATCAACATTATTCATAATATATCATCATTATAGGCCAATTCTTGTTTTGTTTTACTTAACAACAAATGCATGCTATTTACATTATATTAAGCAATATTAAATAAAATATGTTTTGAATACATTAAAAACAGTTCACGACTGATCTGGAGACAGACAATATGCCAAAATATACTTTGGGATTTAACTCTCGGATGCAGCACCAAGTAAAGGTAAAACCTGATTTCCAAGAACTGATTCCTGAAATTGCAAAATTTTATACACAAAACATTTTTATGATTTCTATGTTTTGTTTATAAATGACAGGAGGGGAACGATTTCAGGTCGCTATTTGCAAGCATTCTGCAAATAGCACATTGTGGGTGTGGATAGAGCCTTTCTTCTCGATAAATGAAAAGCCAAATTGGATATAATTGTCACCCTATTTTCTCTTCTTAACACTGTTTTTGAAGTACCAAAGACAGCTTGATGTTCTATATAAGGATTTTTTATCAGATGAATGCAATTTACAGATTGGTGAAAGTAATTTTGAAGTAAGATTGTAGTCTTACCAGCTTTTGCTCTTAATTATCTTGCATTTCATCATCGGGTTCCTTATGTTTCCTGTCTTTAAACACAAATCTATTATGGCACAAATCAAACATATACAATTCAGAAGAAAGGCACTTTAAAATGCAACAGTCTCAACCAACCCAAAAGTCAGAGCTGTTTCTGCCAAGACACAACTGAGATATAGAATCATGAATGCCCTTGTCTGACCCCTACCTAATGATGGCATGTGCCACCTGTCACACCCCAAACTGCTTTAAGTCTTTTATTACACGTGGGAAACAATTAAATGATGTCTCGTGTGTTGAGTTTTAAGAGTGTGTTTTATCTCGACACAATTGGAGGTTCGCTTATAGTTGCAAGAAATAGTGCTCATGGATGCCTTATGCAGTTTCCTAGAATTCAAGATCAGAACCAGAGTCTGCACAGGCAAGATGCTGAAACCTTCCACCCACCACTGAGAGTCTCTCTAGGCTCTTTTCATGAGCATATATTTCGCTTCCTTCTGCTTTCCCTCCTCACCCCAAGCCCTGGCAGTCACTAAACTGTTCTCATTCCACTGTCATCTCAAAAATATATTATAAAAAGGATAGAATATGTAACCTTTTTTGTTGGCTTTTTCTCATTAAGTGTGGTGCCTGGTAATTCATTGATGACATTTCACATATTAAAAGTCTGTTCATTTCTATCACCAAGTAGTATTCCTGCTCTGGAATTTGTCACTCACCTATGTTGGTTCCATTTTCAACTCTTGAAAATAAAGTTGCTGTAAAAATTTGGATACAAGATTTTATATGAACATAACTCTTCATTTCTCAGAAACAAATGCTCATGAGAACAATTGTTGGAATGCATGATAGTTGCGTGTTTCATTTTTCAAGAAATGGCCAAACTTCTCCAGACAGATTGCACCATTTTATGTTCCCACCAGCCATATAATAACAATCCCATTCTTCTTCCTTCTGGCCTGCATTTGCTTGTGTCACTATATTTTTTATTTGAGTCATTCTGACAGGTGTACGGTAAGATCTCATTTGTGGTTTTAATTTGCATTTCCCTAATGGCTAAAGATGTTGAACATCTTTTCATTGTGTTTACTTGTCATCAGTATATTCTCTTTGGTGAAATGTATCTTAGCATCTTTTGACCATTTTCTAATTGAATCTAGATAGTTAGATTTTTTTTTAATTTTTAAAAATTGTTTTGCCATTTTAAAAATAATATATTTAAGCACCATGATTACAAACATGTTTGTAGTTGAGTTTCAGTCATAAAAATGAACACTCCCCTTCACCAGAGTAACCTTCCCACCACCAATGCCCCCAACTCCCTCCTTCCCCACCCCTTGCCTGTATTCAAGACTGGCATTCTATTTCTCTCACTCACTGCCATTGTCATGATAATTGTTAGAGCAGTTATTTCCCTAGATTGTTGGATTGTTTTGTTTTGTTTTGCTCTGGTTGGGGTTTAGGGCCACACCTGGCAGTGCTCAGGAGCTGCTCCACTCCTTGCTCTGTGTTCTTGTTCTGGTGCTACTCCAGTGATTGTATGAGATGCTAGGGATTGAATCATAGCAGGCCTCATACAAGGCAAATAAATACCTTAATCCTCAGAGTTTTGAGAGTTCTTTTTATAATATGGCTACTACTCTTTTGTGAATAGATGGTTTGCAAACATTACCTTCCAGTCTCCAACTTTTCAGTTTCTAAACAAAGATTCTTTTATTCAGAGCAAAGATTTTTAATTTTTAATCAATCTAATTGATTTGATAAATTCCACATTTTCATAGATTTTTACCTTTGATGTTGAATTTAAATTCAAGAACCCTAAGATTTCACCCTATTTTTAACAAAAGTTTGAGATTGGCATTTATGTCTGCCAGAAATTCTGAATAGATTTTTGTACAATTTCAGAAACTTAGATGGTACTTTGTCTCCTCTCCACAACCATTATTTTAAAAGACTTTTCCTTTACTCCCCCCTCCCCACGCTGAATTGCTTTGTATCTTTGTCAAAATAGCTCAGACATAAATTGCAAGGAGATCTCAAAAGATAAAATAATGGGGAAAGAAAAAGAAAATTGGAACACTCAAACTCACACTCAAACTTCCTGACTTTAAAACATACCACAGAGTTATGATAATCAAAACAATGTAATTCTGGCATAATGATAAGATATAAAGACCAGTTTTATACAACTGAAAGTCCAAAAACAAAAGTGCCAAGATTAATCAGTGCGGAAAGATGGAGGCCATCATTCCATAGGTGGCACTGCGAAACTGAATAAACATCTACTCATAAATTCATTCATTGGACCCCTATCTCACACCACATAGAAAAGTTATCTGAGAGCTGATAAATAGAACAACTACAACTAAAAACTCTTTTTTAAAAAAAGGGAAATTTATATGACATTGTCTTTGGGGAATTCTTAGCAAGCACATCAGAAATATGAGTAACAAAAGAATTTAAAAAATGGATTGTATCAAAATTTTGAAATTTTCTGTACAGAAGAACATTATTGTGAAGGTACAAAGACAACCTAAAAAGGAATATCTACAAGTCATAAATTATACATATGTGCATATTAATATATTTTATATTTCTAATTTTATTTTTAAAAGTACGTGAACAATTTGTTCAACATTCTTAATCACTAGGGAAATGCAAACCCAAACCACAATAAGATATCACTCTACACCCACTTATATGACTATAATAATAATTTCTCTTAATAGGAAATAGCAGGTGTTGGAAAAGACATGACTAACTGCCAATCTCATTCATTGCTTTTGAGAAAAGAAACTAGTTCCATTTCTGTTAAAAACTGTGTAGTGATTCCTCAAAAAAGTTAGATGCAGAACAAATCTTTGGCCCAGTAATGTCACTTCTAATTTTATTATACTACACAAATTGAACATAAGCTCTTAAACAGACTTATTTAAACAGACTCTTAAACAAATGACTTCTTTAACAGTACTACTGATAGCAACACATTTAAAAACGAAACAAATTCCCATTGATGAATAAATAATGTAATAGAATACTGTTCTATTTACATAGGATAAATTCTATTCAAATATAAATTCTATTCTATGTGATAGAATATTATTCAGTTATAAAAATAATAAATTATTGATACACGTTACAACACAGATGAACCTCAAAAACAATATGCTAGGCAAAAGTAGCCACATATTGTAAAACTTTCCGTAGATAAAATCTGCAGGATATGTAGTAAAAGAAATCAATATAAAGCCAACAGGTTGCTGAAGGGAAGAATTGGGAGTAATTACTTAGTGAGAGTTTTAATTCTGAATGATGATCAAAACATTTGGAACTAGACACAGCTGATGTCAGACAGCAAAGTGAGTGTAACTTAGTGTTTCTGATTACTTTATTTTGAAAAAGCTGATTTTATAATATATGAATTTCACCTCAATAGAAAGAAAATAAGTAAGGTATATTTTGTTGTTCTATACCTTGGCTATCTATTCTGTCCCATTGATCTGTATATGTTTATTCTTTTCCCAATATTGAACTATCTATCCAGATACTGAGATGTATAATAAATCTTGGATTTGGATAGATAGATGTATTCTAATTTACTCTTATTTTACTTTCACTAAGCTCTTTACATTTTCATAGAAAATTTATAATAACCTCAGACACATCTACAGTCATACTTGCATAAATATCATTAGCCATTGTATTAAACCTACATGCCAAATTGGGGAACTTCAATATCTTTAATATGTTGAATAAACCTCTACTTATTTATATTTGGTTTATTTCATTTCTTACTCTTTTTATCTTTCTTTCTTTTTTATCTTTCTCTCTCTTTTTCTCTTTCTCTAGTTTGGGCCATACCCATTGGTGCTTAGGGCTTACTTCTGCCTCACTGCTCAGAGGATCAATCCTGGTGATGCTCAGGGAGCCATGTGTAAATGCTTGGGGTCAAACATTGGTTGGCTGCATGCAAGGCAAATGCCTTATTTGTTGTACTATCTCTCCATTTCCTTTCCCTTTCTTGATTTTTAAAATAATTGTAACTTATACCATATTTTCCATTTTGGTGCCCACATGTAAATTTCAGGTATATATTTAGCCCATTGATTCTTATGTTCTTGTATTCTTGTATTCTGTAATTTTGCTGAACTTGCTTATTACTTTTAGGGTTGTATTTTGTAGATTCCTTGGAATTTTTTATGTAGTCATTTCCTTACCTGCAAACAGAGACCATATCACTTCTTTACCACATGTGCATCTTATTTTCCTTCCTTCCCTACTGCTTTGGCTAAGACTTCCCATGCTATGTTAAATAAGAGTACTGAGAGAAGAAATTGTCTTGTTTCTGATTTGTGTGTGATTTCACAATTAAGTGTAAGGTTGGCTATCATAAGTTCTCTTGGAGATGAGCTTTATCAAGTTGAGGTATTTCCTGTTGTGGTGGGTGGGAAGGGGCAGGGACACCCAGGCAGAGCTCATCCTTCTGAGGGTCCTGAGTGCTTTAGCCAATACTAGTGCTAAGCCTTCTTGTGCTTGGGCAATAGGATGCCAAGGAAGAACCTAGGGCCTTGGACACACTCAGCATGTTCTCTACTTTTTTTTTTTTATTTTGATCATAGTGGCTTACATGTTGTTGACAATGATATTTTAGGTACATATTTACATAAAATCAGGGGGGATTCCCATCACCAAATTGTCCTCCCTACACCTCCGTTTTTGTCCTACCACCCATATCCTCTTCCCTCACCCACAGGGTAGCTGGGATATGTGGTCTCCTCTGTATCTAGCCTACTGCATAGTAGTCTTGCACCTGTTTGGTCCTGGTGTCTCCCTTGTTTCCCCCTCTAATTGGGGGGGCAGGACTAGCTAGTTCAAGTTACGTGGTTTTGTTTGAAGGAGAGAAAAGTAATAAACTGGGGTAAAAGTCTAATACGCAGAAAATAAGCAGAATTCTTCCAGAGGCTCTCAACATCGGTTTGAGAAATGAAGGAGAGAAAAAAGGTGAAATATTCCACCAGTACAAAAAGAAGTGTCAAATATCCCATGAGGACTCCAACAATAAACACAAGCACCAAAAACAAACAAACAAACAAACAAACAAACAAACAAAAAACCCACAAAAACAAACACAAAACAAAACAAGCAAACAAACAAACAAAAAATGCCATGGTCTTGATATAGGAAACATGGCATAGCATACAAAGGAAGTACAGAAAGGAAGAGAAAGAATAAGTATAACTGGGGACAACTTCAATTATCACACCCAAACAGAGAAATTGACCAAAAATAGATAGGTAAATAAAAATAATAATAATAAATGAAAATAAAATAATATATATAAAAAATAATAATGTTTTGTGCTTTTTGTTTTTTTCCCTCCTGCCCAGGCACAGTAAATATTGGGGTCATTCGAAAAGGAATTCACTTGGCCTAAGAGATATGGGGTTTCTCCGCCCTTGGAGTGTATTGTCATGGGATCAACTATAGACTCTGTTCAGGATCATTTACTCTCCCGGTGGTGCTTTTGTGGTGTTTGTAAGACCTCTGCTCTGTCCTGGGTGATACTATCAGGCCTCTGTGTCTAGGGATCTCAGTATCTGCACAGATCCTGCGGTGGGAGTTATGATGAAGTCAGTCTTTGTGGTTCTAGAAGTTCTGTTCCATCAGTGTCATTTTAATTCATCTTCTGTGGTTGGTGATCTTGGTCTTTGCACTGAAGCTAGGATGGCACCTAGGACAGTGTCTTTCTTTGTGCTTCCAGAAGCCCCATTCCGTTACAATGGTCTCTGCCAGAACTTTGAAACTGGGGATCATGTTCATTGTGCAGATCGTAGTTCAAACCCTAGGTTAGGGCTTTTTTATTGGTCCCAGGCTGTATACAGACTGGTCATGGTTCTAGCAGCAGTCATCTGTAACTCGAAATCTTGGCTTTTGGGCCTTCCAAAGGGTGACAAGTCTTCTGATTTTGTCTTGTCGTTAGCTAGAAAGGTAGGATAACCTTCACTTAGGTCCAGTTGTTCCCATTTTCTTCGTTGTCAGGATGTCATATTAGAGCTGGCATTTGTTGGTGACCTCGCAGTATTGCTGCTGTCCCGGATGGGATTTGTTTCAGCATGTTCTCTACTTTTTAAAATATCTCTTCAACCTCTTCATTCCTACTTTTTTTGTTGTTGTTAATCTTTTGCTTTGAAGTCACACTGGTGGTACTCAGGGATTTCTCCTGACTCTGCATTCAGAAATTACTCCTGGTTGTGCTTGGGAAATGATATGGAATGTCAGAGATCAAACGTGGGTCAGCCACGAGTAAGGCAAGCACCCTGTTCACTGTTTTCCAGTCCCCCTTCTTTCTGACTTTTGGAAGTTTTATAAGGAATAAACCAAATTTTCTCAAATGTTTTTTCTAATTATTAAATTGATTTAATCATCTGATTTTTATACTTTAGCTTGTAAATACAGTGAAACACAATGCTTTGTAATATTGAACTAGTTTTGCCATCTTGGTCATGGTTATACTTTTTTTATGTTTTGCTGATTTCTCTGTTCAATTTTTGTCTAGAATTTTTGCATTTAAAGGAGGTCCTTGAAAAAGTAGTATCATTGCATTCAATGCCATTTTGTTATTGATTTAATGACAAAAATATCCTTGGCCAATATCAACTAAAATGTTACCTACGGATGTGCTTTTGTCACCTGTTATTCCACTTACAGTCACCATTTCCAAGTACTTCTCTGTAGTGCTGAGTGAGAGTTTTTTTCTGTACTTTCCTGAAGAATGTGCATCTTCAGTTTCCTTTAATCAGTGCTTTCATCTAGTTTGGGTATCAGGACAATACTAACTTCACAAAATCAATTGGATCAAGGACTGTCCTCTTACATTTTCAGAAAGGGACTGTAAAACTGGTATATTTACGACCCATATTTTCTTTTGGGTCAGGGGTTTGGGTCACACCTGATGGTACTCATTAGTTACTCCTAGCTCTGTGCTCAGAAATCGCTCTTGGTAGGCTCGGGGAACCATATGAGATGCCGGGATTTGAACCACCGTCTGTCCTGGGTTGGCCACTTGCAGGGAAAAGGCCCTTCTTCTGTGCTATCTCTCTGGCCCCCAATATTTTCTTTTATTTTCAAAAAGCATGTATACTTTGTTCTTCCTGGGCAGGGTTCTGTCACTCTTCTGTGAGCCTGTTGGGTGTAGGCAATGAGTTTTGAATATTTTCTCTCAACTATTGAGACAGGCTTCTAAAGAATATAGCTAGAGTGTAGAGTTGTATTCTTCTTTCGCATCTCACATTTGGCAGCTCAGTGGTTGGAGATTTGCACATTTGGGATCCCATGGCCTGCTGGAGGGCTGGACCTCTTGTTACTGTCCAGTATCTCTCTCTGGACCTGGCATTTTCTTTTCTCTGAAATCTATATAATGTGATATTAATTGAACCACCCGGGTTTTCATTTGATTAATGTATCATTTTATAGTGTTTCACTGTACCATCAGATTTAAAATGAATCTCTGACAATTGGCATAGAGCAGAGGCCTTTCTTCATTTTCTCTGAATATTTTGTTTTAACTTTGCTGTGCTTAGACCATTTGCTTTTTTTGAATAAGTTAATGTTTCAAGCTTGTCATTTTGTTTCATTCTGTTCTGTCTCCCCTCTTTTCTTTATCTGGCTTCTTATGAGTTACAGTTGATCGTTTCATTTTGATTTATGTTTATTATTTTTTAGATAAATACATTTTAGTGTACATTTTAGTGGCTAAATATAGAATCACCTATACATAATTTCTTGTAGTCTCCTGCTTTTGCCATTCTACCCATTCAAGTATGAAATACTTTCCTTCCTTTGAGCCTTTTACTTTCTCATTGATAATTGTCCTGTCTTTTCTATATAACCCTTAAGCCATATAAGTTGTACAATATTTGATTCAAACATCATTTACAAAACTCAAGAAGAAAAGAAATTCTCCATTTACCAATTTATAGTTAATTTATAGTCTCTTTATATACATATGTATATATATACATATATATACACACATATATATGTATATGTATATATACATATATACACACATATATATGTATATATATATGTATATATACACACATATATATGTATATATATATATATATATATATATATATATATATATATATATATAGCAAGTCTTCCAAGCAGTGCATAAGACACCTAGGGGCTCCTCCTGGTGATTCTTGGAGAACCATTTTAGTAGTTTAATGCAAAGGTCCAACGATGTGGTTCTACTAGGGTCCTGCAATTACCAGGAATTACCAGAGCCACACGGGTGATGTTTGGGGCCTCCGGGGCTGTGCTTGTCAGTGCTTATGGGACCATGTGGGACCAGAAATTGAATTCCGGTCAAGTGCATGGTAGACACACATCCTAACTGTTGTTCTATTTTCTAGTCTTTAATCTAGTGATGGTTTTGCTTAACACATTCTTTATTCTGTCCTATTGTGCCAAGATTTTGTTGTATTTCCCATCTTTTTAAAATAATCTCTCTAGGGCTAGAGAGATAATAAATACGGTAAGATAATTGCTTTGCACATGTCTGAACTGGGTTTGATCCCCAGAACCCCATGTAGTCCCCCGAGCCTTGCCATGGGTGATATCTGAGCACCAAGCTAAGAGTAAGCCCTGAGCCTTGAGTGCCACCAGATATGACCATGGATGGATGGTGAGGCCTTTCTCGGCCCAGCGCAGCATCTGCAGCCCCTTCAGACCGAGGGTCTGTGAGTTCAGGATAATGAAGAGGAAATGATTTACAGGCTGTCAGATGAAGTTTCAGGAGAAATCCAGCTTTATTACAAGCTAACTGCTATGTGCATATTCCTCACATGGCCTCTAAGTTAACCAGCCTCTCTGCACCCCGCCTGTGTCTCTTCTCTACCTGATGCATCTTCCTTTCTCTTGCTTCTCTCTCACCCGTCCCCTCAGACCCTCTATTACCAACCACAGACCCTTCCCAGCTATGAGAGGGTATCCCTTTCCAGAAAAATAGGCAGGAAGCTTGAAAAGGGGTAACAAAAAACAACCTTATTTTGGAGGCTAAGGGTATAATTCAGTGGTAGAGTCTGTGCCTTGTAGGCATGAGGTTCTGGGTATAACCTATCTTCCACTTCCAAAAAAACTCCAATGAATCCTAGCAAAATAATAAATAAATAGGATTAGAAAGCTTTCTTTAGATATTCCTTTAGAGTAGTTTTGTCAGTGATAAATCCTCTTATTTGTTTTGTTTGTGTTGATTTTTTGAAAGAATGTTTTGAAAGAATGTTTCTTGCTGAGTAATTCGTTTTATATTTTAGATATAGGACTTTGGGGGGATCATTTTCTTCATAAGTTCAAAAACGTTGAGCCTTGTGGCCTCGATGGTTTTTGATGGCACATGCTCTGTCATTCACATTATTCTTGCCCTATCTGTAAGGTGTCCTTTCTTTTTTGCTGCTTTCAGAGTCTTTTTCTAATTTTTCTAAGTTTGACTATGATTCTCTGGGTGAAGACTTACTTGAATTTATCCTATTAGAAGCTCTATAACCCCCTGGGATTTATAAGCTGAATTTTCTGCCTTTTAGTGGATACTTTTCACCAAGATTTCTTTGTGTCTCTTTTAGCCCTACCTGCTTTCCCCTACTTCAGGGCTGGTAAATAGTGTCAGAGTCTGCCAGTGTCTCAGTTTCCTGTTGCTCTTTCTACATGAGTCTGCTTTCTCTGTACTGTGTGAGGGGAACAACTGAGAAACTGCTTTCTCATCTTCATGTCCTTATTCCTTCTGTCCCTTCCATTCTGCCACTGAGCCCATCACTTTATTTCTTTAAGCTATGAAAAATTTCAAGCTTTAAGATTTTCATTTGATTCTTGATAGCTTCTATTTCTTTGCTGAAACCCTATATTTTTCTCATTTGTTTAAAATGTGTCCATGATCACTCAATGGGACATTGTTGATGATGGCTGCGGAAAAATCTTGTCAGATAATGATAATATCTCTGTCATCTCTGTGTTGGCATCGATGCCTATCTTTTCATTGCTTGATATCTTCCCCATTGTTTATATGATGAATGACTTTTGAATGAAAACTGGGCATTGGGATATTGTGTTCTGAAATCTGGATATTATTTATCAGCTTTATGGAAGTATAACTAAAAAAATAAATTGCATCTATATCAAATGCACAGGGTAATGATTTAATATACATATACTTTAAAATTGTTTTTATTTTCAGAACTGGGATGCTGGGAGGTGCTCAGGGGATACTTCTATCTCTGTGCTCAGGTCCCACAGCCTTTAGGCAATGCCAAGGGGACCATATATTTGGTGCTGGAATTAAAACCAGGGCCATGTTCATTGTGGCCTCATGCAAGGCAAACACTTTACTTTTTGTACTATCGCTCCAACTCCAACATACATATACTTTGAGATGGTTTCCAGGCATATCTGGATCTTACTGAAACTGGCTCCCACTGGTATCTTCTGGCACTGCTCCAGGAGGAGGAGGGGGAAGGGTGCCATCTGGTTTCTACCAAAGGAGCAGACGTCCTCTTCATATTTGAGTGACAGCTAATGACAGGAAAGTTTTATTTCACTGCTGTGCAATCCCATCCCCCTATCAAGTCTCTAAAACCTCCCTGAGGAGGGTAGGGATGCCACATTACTCATTATGTAGAAGGGTGGATGAGGCCTTAGAGCCAAGGGAGTAAAGACATCTCCTGATACATCTTTTCTGACACCACCTCAGGAAAGAATAAATGGGTCCCTTCTGCCCACTAGAGTTCTGGACTTCCTACTTGTGCTTCTCTGACACCATTATGGAAAGATGTAATGGAGATTTCATTACAGTCCAATTAGAAAGATGGAGAAGTCCAGGCTTCCCAGTTGTCTTTCAATAGTGTGGACAACGGTGGGGATGAATTGTTACAGTACCAAATCATTACTGTCTTCTTAGGCTTCCCTGCCCAGTCTTTGGCTTAAGAGAGCAAGATTTTGTGGGATGGCATTTCTATTTTGCTGGCTTCTCTAGTTTCAAGTCTGAGACATCATGAGATAAAAAGAAAATCCAAATACAGACAGTGGTGCTGTCTGTCCTGGCGCATTCAGATCCCTTGTAGGTCCCCATCTTCTCTTCACCTTTCAGAGTCTTGTTGCAGAGAAAGAGCAGTGGAAAGAATGGAGAAAATATGGCTGCATCATCCTGCTGGTGGTGTGGTTCCACACACTGACTTTAAAAGACAACGTGAGCCTCTGGAAAGCCATTGCCAGGACATGATGTCTGCAATGATGTGGTTGAGTGTTGGGATAGGTTTTACATGTCAATGACTGAGAAAGTCACAGAACAAAGGAATCTGCAAGTCTTTCATGGCCTTTCATTCTTTCTTGGGGAGAGGGATTAGAGCCACACCCAGTGGTACTCAGGGCTACTCCTAGCTCTGTGCTTTGGGTGAGCTCAGGGAACCAGGTGGGATGTTGTGGATCCAACCTGGGTCTGATACATGCAAGGCAAGTTCCCTACTTTTCCATGTGTACACTCATTCTTTGTTTGGCCTTTTTTTTAGGGAGCCTTACATATTCCACAGCAGCAGCTAGAAAAAAATTTTCTCCAGGCTACATGGGTTGGACATCACTGCCTGGGTCACCAGGCAGCTGGTTCATATATAATACTGTGTTAAGAACAAGACACTCAAGACAATGGGATTTCTTATTTACTGTATCCTTGGTGGAGGGTAAAGGAATAAATAGTTCCTCTACTTGACACTTTATTGATCTCCTGCCTATTTTACTTTTAAAAAATTTAAGCAGAGGACCACAGACATAATACTGTTCTCCCATCTTCTTTTCAGTGTGTTTCTGAGCTGGAAAGGAAAGCAGTTTTAGGCTGTTTTACCTACAAAGGCTGCTAGAAGAGAGGATTCATAGGTTTCAGGAAGCTTTGGATTGGGTTATATGCATGATATACGCTGAGGTTCACAACTCCCCAAGGAGCTGAATGACTGGAACTCAACAAGACCCTGTAGAAGAAGAAGACTCAGAGGCCTCTGGAGAGCACTTGACTGGCATGCAGAGGAGTGGTGCAGATGCAGAGCAGGCCTGGGACAGGCTAGAGTGCACAGCCCTGCTGCTAGTGCATGAGCAGGTGAAAGGATTAGGTACACTACAAATCACCCACTTCTGACCTGGCTCTTTCTTCTTGGATGTTATTTTTTATTTTTGTTTTTATTTAATTACCCTCAGTTCTTCCTCCCCAAAATACTAGTGAATTCAGCTGATGTTAAATAATGAGTGAGAGGAGAGGATCTGCTATGAGGAGACAGTCTCAAATGAGGGGGCAAGTGTGCAGGCCATGGTGGACAAAAATTCGGCCTTGTCCAGTATCAAATCCCTAAGCTCAGATCAGTACCTGGCCTGCACTCAATACTCCATAAACAAGTATAGAATGAATGAGCAGCTTTGACAGGCTATTAGGACAAGTGGCAGTTACATGGAAGATTTACTGAATCTTTGCACTGTGAGACAAAGGTCTTAAAACAAAAGTCTTAAAACTCAGATGTCCCTCAAAGCAGCACGACCCCAGGGAACCTCGAGTCACCTTTAACAGCTGGATCACTTTGTGGGGGACTGGCAGGGAGGGCTGTGGATGGGCCACAGCGTGCAAAGGTATTTTATGGACACCAACGCCAGGCTGGGGGGACATCTCCAGGCCTGACTTATAGCAAACATGCAGCAAAGAAAGGTTTGTTCACAAGCAAATAGATGAAGCCATATTGTTCTTCATCTCTGAAATGTGGAATGAAAGGAAAGGCACCAGATACTTTTACAGAATGAGGACACAGACGAAACTTACGGCAGATTCCTGTTCACAGCAGAAAGAGAGCTCCTTGATGTAAACTACTTGGGGAGTAAGGAGGAAACATTCTATAAACAGCTACTGATATTTTGTGGTTATTATGAAGTAGGAAGAGGAATAAGATGACAGTCTTGAGTGAAGCTGTTGACAGGATTTTAATGTATGGACAATGACAGGATTGGAACTAGCCAAGCAAATGTCCCAAAACTAGAATGATGAGGTTAGAGACAGTATAAGTTGTTTTGCATGCAGCCAACTCCAATTCAATACTGTATATAGTCCCCTAAACACTAACCCCTGAGCACAAAGTCAGGATTAACCCATTAGCAAATAAACACTGACAGGTGTAAACCCCAAATACTGCTCTCCAAAAAAATGAAAATTATCACGATTTATCAAGGACCAATTAAACATTTGCATCCAGCTCTTTTGAGGAAAATACTATGATGAAATCCAATATCCAGATGAGAAGACCAAGGTTCATAGCTGATGTGACTCACTCATAGTGACACAGCTGAGAAATGCTCAGCTGTAATCCATGCTGTTTGGTTGGAATGGAGGAGAAAGCACAAAACAAATAGAAAAGATGGAGGACAGTAGAGGGTTCAGGAGAGGAAGGCTTTCTTTTGTGGGGATGCAACAGAAGGGAACGAAGGCCAGGTTATGGTAAATGTGATATGACATATTGAATACAAGCTTTCAGTTCCACATACCCCCTTTGCTCTCTGTCCTGTGTTATTTCTCTCTGAGACCCACCCACAGAGACCTCTGTCCTCACCATCCCCTGAGCTGCTCTTGGACAGACAAGCACCACCTCCAAGTAGCCATTATAAGCACCACTTTCTCAGTGTCTATCTTCTGTGCTCACTCATTCATTCATCCCTCACATGGCTGGTTGAGCACCTTCTTGGTGCAGACCTCATTGAGGGGCTGAACATCAAGCAAAGGACAAACAAGGAAATGGAGAGAAGGTAGAGCAATAGTACAATGAGTAGAGTGCTTCCTCTGCTTGTGGCCAACCTGCTACCATCCCATATGGTTCCTTATGCACTTGCAAAAGTGATTCCTGAGTACAGAGCCATAAGTAAGCCCTGAGCACCACTGGATGTAGGCTGTGATCCCAGACCCTGCAGAGCAGGAATCTATGGGTCTGGCCATGCCTTGCCCATGTCATACCCTGCCTCTGTAGCATGGGCATCGAGGGCTGCTGATGCTCAACTTGATCTAGTGGCTTGACATGCATCTTCCAAAGGTGCTGGGTTCTATTCGAGGGTCTCATCTGTCTTTATTCCTCCACCGTTGGATGATATGGCCTCTGCAGTCCCTTCCTAGAAAGCCCACCCCCAGATTGCAGGCCCCTTCAACTGTCAACTGTATCCCCTCACACCTCCCAGAACTGTTCTCAAAATAGAAGCCAGAGTTGTGACATGGATTAGCACAAGGTTACTCTGCTTCTTGTCCCTCCCCTGAGAATGTCTCATTTCCCCCCAAGGCCAGGCTAAGTAACTACAGGAGCCTCTCAGGCCCTGTGAAACAGACCTGTGCCCCCTTAATTATCCCTCCCTCATTCTATGCAGTCACAGTGGCCTCTACAGAAACCTTCAAGCCATTGCCTAAGGCAGTGGTGGGCAACCTTTTTTTTTTCAACTGAGCCAAATCTTGCCAAAACCACGGTTGAAATTTATTTTGAGAGCCACACAGGGAGCACACTGACAGAGTCTAGGAGCAGAGTCCTGATTCCTGGAGCAGCCACCCGGCACAAAGAAGAGCCACATTAAAAGTGTAAAGAGTCGCATGTGGCTGGTGAGCCGCGGCTTGCCGACCACTGGCTAAGGCTACATCCCTATACAGCACTGCTCTTGGCTCCCTCCCCCACTTCTTGCCTCTCCAAGAATCCTTCTTGCCCCCATCACAACCCAACCTTGCCCACTTGCTTTGCTCTCTCTTTTCCCTTCCAAAAAGCTCCTAGTTTGCTCACTAATTTTGTCTTTGTCTATCCCTCCCTGGCAACAGGGATACCCCCATGCAGGTGGATTTTTGATCTGATTGGACTTTTCTCTGGTTCATCTGCAAGTACTTGATCCCTAGAAGAAAACAATGTGACCACTGAGCTCTACACTCCCACGAGGGGTCAGCACCCACTTATCTGGAGATGCCATGATTTGGTGAGGGGAGTTCTCTGGCTCCTTCTTCAGTTTTTCCCCACCCACAACAATGGGAGATGTGGGGAGCATACAGGGATACTTGTCTCCCCTGGAGGCAAGCTATTTCTACACCACCTCAGTCCTGCCTATGAGAGGCTGCCCTGCCCCCCAAGAAGTGAGAGGGCTCCAGACAGGACCACTGTGATAAAGGGTCAAAGAGGGGCCTGTGCAGGATTCTGAGGGAGCCTGTTAGTGAGCAGGGAGGAGTGTGGTATGGCACCCCACTAGACCATTCTCAGGCTGCCCTTTTCTCTCCACATAGCATTATCTTGATGGTTCTACATGTAAAACAAGTTCTCACCCACCTCTGGGGAGCAGGTCACAGGCATGGCAACCCGTGACCTCTGGCAGTGGGACCATACTTTAGCCCCACCATCCATGGACAGGTAATGAGGTTTAGAAGGGAAGCTGGAGGAACTTTCCCAAAGGTGAAGAAAGAATGGGTACTTGTTCAAATGCAAATCACACTCCTGGCCCCCAAGAGATATGTTAGACAAACACAAAAGTGACAGCAGGCGCGGTACCACAGCGGTGCCCGCAGTAATCGAGGGGACAAGGTGTGCCTGGCCTGCATGCCATTCTTCAAGGCTCTTCACTCTGATGATGCATGAAATTACCCGCCTTGACAGCACTGCGCCTACATTCATGCCAACCAGCAGCCTGGCATCCTCTCGTTATCCCCAGGCTCGAAGAGCCACATGGAGGGGTGTGATTAATGAGAATCTCATAAAACCTGGGGGAACGAGCCCGCCCCAGTGCCCCCAAAGAGTAAAATTGCCTTTCACAGCCCCATACATCACCATGTTCCTGTCCCACTTTCTCACTGTCACCCCTTGCAGAGCCGCCCCATGGCCACCAGGGTGTTATCATTTCTAAGACAGCAGCACCCCCTGCTTTCAGGGACAACTTCAATGCCAGGTCAGAGTTTAGCTTCCCTATTTCCAGCTTGCAACTCCTGGTTCGGAGATCCTGGTTCAGAGGAGGGAAAGGAAGGATCTGGGGGCTCTCCTGGGGTGGGGACATTCATAGTAGAGTGATGGACTGTTGCATTTCCCAGCTGCAGACTTTCTGACACTTTCTGTATTTGTCATTTTCTACACTACTGCTCCCAATCCGATACTGTCCGGGTCGGGGATGACACAGGGAGCGGGGTAACGGATGATGAGCTCGAATACTGAACACAGTCACAGTCCCCTTGCATGTGTGGACAATCAATATGTCAGTGGGAAGCAGGAGTCATTGGCCGCTGGGCAAAAGTTGGGATGTAAAATGTCACCTAACTCAAGATGCATTTCTTATGTACTTAGGAGCTGTCACTGTAGCAGCCTCGCTGCTCTAAGGGGGAAATGGGCTTCATGTTTCATAATCACTGGCCTTAGACAAATGAATTTGATGTCCACGGGCAGAATGAGGAGGCTTTCCAAGTGGCTCTGTAGGAGTGACGAGTGCTGTGGGGAGGGTGAAGCACTGCACAAGGCCAGTTGGGCTCTACTTCCACGGCCGGCAATGTGAAACAGAGCCTCCTGCTGTCCAAAAGTCATTCTGCACAACCACAGGTTTGGTTGAACAACTTGGTATGAAAGTTCCAAGGGGCTCCCAATAGGAGTGTTGTCTAAATCAGTACTTCTCAAATAGTGGGGCACGCCCCCGAGGCTCCATAAAGGGGGGGTGTGTTTGACCTGGGAAAACACTGTCATAACAAGCTAAGTCCCGTGTTTATGACTGTATGTCTCTGGAGCTGAGACTTGCTGTGTCCTGCTTCCAACCCCACTTCTAAAAGCTATGCATTGCAAAACGTGCTCATGATAGCCATTCATCCAGACATCACCTCTGATTAAAAATCAGCTCAAATTATTTGATATATTTTTGTTTTTCAGGTTAAAGTTTTTTTTAATGAAGATACTATTTACAGTCACGCAGGGGGCGTGAAAAATACTTTCTTCTTCCTGGGGGGGGGGCATGACGGAAAATAATTGAGAAGCATTGGTCTAAATAGACTGTGAAGACCCAGGACAGTGCTTTCCTGTCACCCTCAACAGACCTCAGATGAACACAAATTACTAGGAGAGTGAGTGAACTTTTCAATGTCACTGTTGAGAACCGGGTCACCTGTTTGGTCTAGAAATATGCATGTGATATCTATTTCTTTAAAATATTTTTTAATGATTAAAATTCACTAAATGTGACAACTCCTTTAAACATGATCTACCTTTGTTAAGAGGCACTTCAGGAAGCTCAAGGAGGAAATAAGATAAAGCTATGTATTAAAATGTAAGTTTTTTTCTATGACCAGGGCTTCAATTCTCAAGAATTAATCCTATAAAAATATAAACATTCACAGGAATGCCATTGCATATTGTGTGTACCCACACATACACATATACAAAAAGTATAGTATGGCTTTTAAGAGTAAAACTAAAGGAGATTAGTTGGCTCTGAGAAGAAGTTTGATCAATGAACCATAGAAGTATATACATAAAATAAGAGTATGCGCCTTTAAAATACAGAGGACCTCTCTATTTTCTCCTGGATCTCCAGTTATTTTATCTCCTTTGTCCAAGCAAGAAGCCTGAAATCGCCCCTTCCTTGCTTCCTTTGCTGCGAAGCCCAAATATGTTCCTACATATATTTATGAGACACAACACTCACATTTTAAAAAAAGGAAATGAAGGGAAAGGTGGAGGCAAAGGTCAGGGCTCAACTGTGTTAGGCAACTAAAGAGAATGGGCAAGGCAGCCTCCCTAGATCCAGGGTCTCTCCGTAAGCTTGAGCCCCTGGCTGAGTTGGAGGCAGGAGAGGCTCTCACAAATGTGAGCCACCTACAGAATCAAGACAGCATCATGAGCAGAGAGTCCGGACGAAGCCTTAGTTCTGCAGGCAAAACTTGCAGAATTGTTTGACCTCATCTCTGACCTCTCATCCTCTTCACAGGGCAAATCCCACTCAGCAGCCTCCTAGATATTAGTTACCTTCTTCAAGCAAATACCCAGGAAGTGCTTCCCAATTGCATCAGAGATTACTGCTGCCCCTGGATGGTTCCAGTGTCCCTTAAGGAACACCCTTGTTGAAAAACATTGCAAGAGGATTCTGCCTAGTTTTTTCTCACCAACAGTTCTGTCCTGTCCAATGTCTATCAAAACAGAGCCCTGGACCTCACTCTTCAACCCCTAACACACTGTAATCTGCCCTCCACCTTGCTTTCAATAACCTCCGCCCCTTACATTACTGAATTGGCTATTACCTAGTCAGACACACACTCTGAAGAATCTTTGGTTAAACATGTTAACATTTGAGTAGTCCCTACTTGGCACAGCACAGTGGGGCCTGGGCAGCTGCATCGTGGGAATGCATGAGGTCCTGGAGCAGCACTTTATAGAGGATTCATAGATGTCATTGCCTACTGGCTCCTTGGCTGTATAGGGGAGTAAAGCCTAGTAGGGCTTGAAGATGACTTATCACACTATATACATTGGTTTTTATTAAATTTAATTATAAAAAAGAAATTAAAATGTTAGATTTTAAAGCCAAGAGATACTACAGGATCCTTGTTCAAATCCCTAGCACTGCATAAGGCCCCCTTATCCCCACAGCAGTTTTCCCTGAGTACAGAGCCCAGAAGTAAGTTCTGAGTACTACTGTGGCATCCCCCAAACAAACAAAAACAAAAACAATAAAATGTTGATATTTACAACAAGAAGACAAGTCTCAGAAAATTATAAAGTGGAAATGAAGACATCATTGGGATTTCATATGTAGCCAAGGATAACATCTCTAGCTTTGGTCTATCATCCTTTAGATGCCAGAGCATGTGTTTCAAATTCAACAGCAAAGTGTGAGGATGAGAAAACACCATGGAAGATTATGTATAAGCTGCCAACATCCATGAGACCTTGAAACTGTCAGCATGGTAGATAATGTAAAGTATCATTCACTTTGGCAACTTAAACTTGGAAATCATTCTGGAAACATGTACACGGGGGAAAGAGGAGGCTGCCATGTGTACTAAAGTAAGCAGAGATACCAAAAGTGTACAGAGAATCGACCCTGGCTATGTTTGGGATGGAGACATTCAAGCAAACAGAAGATGATGCTGCAAACTCTGAAAATTCACGAACTCTGGGAATTGAGATACTCAAGGCAAACCACCTGTTATTTCATACAGCCTTTGACTGTTTGAAAGTTTGAGGCATGCCCATATTATCTGCATCAGTCTGCAACACAGCTGTCTCCTGGGTGAGACACCAACAGCGAGGAAAACCCAGGAGTAGCAAGAGCAGTTGTCACAGCACAGACAATTGAGTGCCAGGAACAATGAAAAAAAAAAAAATGACAGAACTCAGCTATGTCAATAGAGGGTGACAAAGTCCAGGAAGCTTCACAACAACATCAGACATTTGTTATCTACCTGCAGAAGACTTTAGAACAAGAATCATATTGATAAAGCTTATTTTTACAGAGAAACAGAGAACCTTAAAAGATCCTGGCAGTAATATATATATATGTATATATATATTATATATATATAAACCCCGTTCAAATAGAAATAAAGGAATTAAATAATAAAGTAACAAGTCTTAGCAGCAGAATGGATAAAGCTGAAAATTGAATCCATGAACTTGAAGAAACAGCCAACAGCTCCGCCAATAAAGTAAAGCAGTAGAAGAAAGGCTTTTTTGTTTGGCTTTGCTTTGTTTTTGTGTCACACCTGGCAGCACTCAGGGGTTACTCCTGGCTCTACGCTCAGAAATCACCCCTAACTGGTTCAGGAGACCATGTAGGATGCTGGGATTCAGACCACCATCCTTCTGCATGCAAGGCAAACACCCTACCTCTATGCTATCTCTCCGGCCCAAGAAATGTATTTTTTTAATTAAGAGGCCATAAGAGATATTATTGACAAAATTAGGCTAAATGATCTCAAAATCATAAAACTCCAGAGTGAGAAGAGGGGAAGGAAAATTAAAGCTAGTTGAAAAAATAATAGGTGAGAACTCCCTCAACCTGATGAAGGAGATTAGGAACACTGATTTAAGAGGCCAGAGTAAACCCAAATAGAATAATACAAAGTAGCATTATATAATCAAAGCAGAAAAAAAACCTAAGCAACCAAGAACAAAATCAATATAAAATATAATATCAACAAAATATGAAAAGCTAAAGACAATTAGAAAGTAGGAAGACAGAAGAAAAACCTCATATAAAAAATAAATGTAAAGCTTACAGAAAATCCCTCCAATCAACTCTACAAACAAGAAGAAAATGGAATGACATGTATAAAGTACTGAATGAAAGCTACTGCCAAGAAAGAATTTTCTACCCAGGAGAGTTATCATTCAGAGTTGAAAGAGAAGTGAAACCTTTCTCAGACAAAGAGCAGCTGAGGATATATACAGTCTAAACCAACTCTGGCAAGGATGAATGGCCTCATATAAATAGCAAAAGCAACCAACCTCCTGCTGATTACATGGCAACAAATTCCTTAATATCAATAATTTCTTTAAAAGTCAATAAACTGAACTCTCTCATTTAAACTCTCATTCAGTTGGATGGGTCAGGAAAAATTCCAGTGGTTTTATCTGTATAGTGAGATAAAATAAGTAAAGGACAATATTGAATAATGATAAGCTCTTGACTTTGACATACAATACTGATTCCAAAACCATGGAGGGAGAAATGAAAGAAAAATGACTCGACTAAAGGTAGCATAGGGACAGTTGTAGATACTTTGGTGGTACAGTAACTATATACCAAATACTTGAGTACAAATGTGGCCATCTACCCCAAACTTCAATGAAAAAAATTTTTTTTTGGTTTTTGGATCACACCAAGTGATGCTCAGGAGTTACTCCTGGCTATGCGCTCAGAAATCACTCCTGGCTAGGGAAACCATATGGGACGTCGGGGATTGAACCAGGTCCATCCTGGATTGGCCTCATGCAAAGCAAATGCCCTACTGCTGTGCTATCGCTCTGGCCCCAAAAAATAATTTTTAAAAAAATATTACAGAAAGTTTTACTTACTCACTAAACATTCTGGAAGGCATTTACATTAGGAAGGGAAAATAATATAGCTTCTCCACTGCTGGCTGCGGTCTAATTTAACAACATCTATACCTCATCCCATTGGTTCTACCATCCAGTCATCACAGTTTTGACCTTCTGGGGGGACTGAGAAAAGAAAAGCAAGAGAAAGTGAAAGGAGAGAGCCTGACATTGGAATAATTTGTTACTTATTAAACATAATTTAAGTTTCAGGTCACTCTTCCCACAGTATATTGAATTATATAGGTTAAGTTCACCCCCATAAAGAATAATGACAATGTTGCCTGGAAAATAGATGGCATGTCCACGTGTTCCTCAACAAGTCACCTGTCTTCCTGAAGTTGAAATAAAAAAGCTGAGTTTATGAGTCTTCCAGGAACTTGCAGAAAGTCAGAAGCTTATATGGTATATAGTACCCTTTCCAGAGAAGGCATCTGAAAAAGCACCTCCCAAAGTCATGCATTGCCACTTCATGCCTATCCTGGACACAGTAGACAACCAGAAGGAATACTAAGATGCACACAAGACCTACTGCCAAAACCCAAAGCTGCATGCATTTTTTCATCAGAAATCCAGAAAAAGTGCACATGTTTTACCTAGTGCATGGTACTTAAGCACAAATCACCTACATTTCCTCTCCTGAGGTGTGGGCTTTCACGTTTTCATGGATTGGGGCTCTCTCCATCTTTGGAGAAGTCCACAATCACTTGTGAGTGCTTTATTCTCTCTCTCCATCTCTCTCTTGTCCTCTGCCCCTCTTCCACAGTTCAAAAGAAAGAAAGAAAAAAGAAGGAAAAAGAAGAAAGAAAAAAGCAAGAGGAAAGAAAGAAAAAAGAAAGAGAAGGGCCTGAGATATAGCACAGCAATAGGGCGTTTGCCTTGCACGTGGACGGATGGTGGTTCAAATCCCAGCATTCCATATGGTTCCCCAAGTCTGCCAGGAGCAATTTCTGAGCATAGAGCCAGGAGTAACCCTTGAGCGCTACCTGGTGTGACCCACCCCCCAAAAAAAAGACAAGGAAGGAAAGAAGGAAGGAAGGAAGGAAGGAAGGAAGGAAGGAAGGAAGGAAGGAAGGAAGGAAGGAAGGAAGGAAGGAAGGAAAGAAGGAAGGAAAGAAGGAAGGAAAGAAGGAAGGAAGGAAGGAAGGAAGGAAGGAAGGAAGGAAGGAAGGAAGGAAGGAAGGAAGGAAGGAAGGAAGGAAGGAAGGAAGGAAGGAAGGAAGGAAGGAAAGGTAACAACTGAAACTTGTGAGAACAATGGAGGTGATAAAGTTTTTAAAAGTCAAAAAACTAGGGATATGAGAGACAGGACAAGCATTCTGACCCATTGGCAGTCCAAGGGGGCAATACTGAAATGCTGGTGGTTTAATGATTGGAAGTCCTCATGGCAACTTCTGGGCGGAGTGGGGTGGGGTAACACTATAAGTTGTCAGGACCGACCATTTCTAGGGTAAACTACCTCTGTGAAGGCTGACCATTCTCAAACAGGGATCACAGACCAACTCAATAAAGTGGGTTCTTAATACACTGGCACAATTCTAAACTTAGAAGAAGCTAAGTCTTTGTAGACTCTTGAGCTCGGTTCTGGCTTCAAAGGGTGAGTTGGGCACCAGCCTTACAGGCCAGAAAAGGAATCAGTGGTGACTTTCTAAGATCAGAACCAAGGTTTCATATTTTGTTCTGATTCATAATAATACCCCCATAGTATTCCAATCCATGTATTTACAAAATAGAAATGTGACAAAAATATGACCAATCAGGAGGAGTGCTTCAAGTTGTTATGGCAACATCAGGCACCAAGCCCACATCCCATCTCAGGGGGGTTTTGCTTTGTTTATAAAATTATCCAGAGACCAGGCTCCTATGTTCATTTCAGAAAAAGGATTATGAGTCCATAAATTATCTGAAAGCAACACGCTTATTCCTCTATGGGCATCAGGTACCAGGGCCTTAGGCTTTAAACAAAATGAGCCACATACCCACACAACTTACATACACACACATGCATGCATACATGCAAACGTTGACACACATTTATACACAGGATCACGTGTTGAGTCAAGCTGGAGGTTGTTATTGTAAGAAGGACCTTTTGCAATGACGAAGCCCTGCCGCCTCTTTCTGGAGGTGGAAAGCTCAGAAAAAGGGAGAGGGAAGGAATGTATGAACCCACTTTGTTTCAAGCATGTCATCACACTGACTCACAGACTTACGTCATTCACAGTATTTTTCTCTGAAGTCTCATCTCCAATAGAGACAAACTTTCTGAGGCAAAACTGATATGGAGGCACTCAGACAAGGTCAGAGGCCTCTGGAACCCAGAACACTGGATCACAAGGAGACAACTCTTTGAACAGTGGCTTAGAAATCTCCTGAGGAAAATAACCCCTTTGCTCCAATGTGGGTCCCTGTTTAGAGTTTTCTCTGTCCTCTTGAAGATTAACTGCTCTGCATTTTAGGCAGGAAATGAGTTCTTTGCTGTTTATTGTGGTCAAATCCTAAAATGAAGTCAATACAGCAGTAAAGGCTGGATAAGCTGATGTCTTTTTTATTAATTCATGAGGTACTTTGCAGTCCACCACTGTCTATGCTGCGATGGATGGGAGAGAAGAAAAAGTGGTACATACGTTCAATTATGTTTCTGATAACTTCTGCTTAACTGGCTTGTCTGGGAGTAGGAAGATGAAGCATCTGTGGTTTTATTTCCATGTTAATATCAACATACACACACAGAAACACACACCGGCTCACATACACTCAGAGAGATACAGACATACTCACACACATGTTCACACACACAGAGTCACACACATGTCTACTCACAAAGGCACACAGGCACACAAACACACCCATAACAGCTAATGAAACGCAGCCAAAACTGCATTTCCAATGCAATTCCCAAGGGCCATGTTACTGAGCCATAGCCCAAGGATCATTATTCCCATGCACACCCTTCATTCTCACATTCATTTCATTCCCCCCCCCCCCATCACCCAAAACTTTCCTCATCAGTTTCTAGATTTGCTGAAGAGGGCAGGAAGAAGGTAGGGAGGAGGGAGATGCTAAATTTGCTGATTTCTAGGTAGTCTGCAAGGATTAACCTGCCTGTGGACTTGAAGCGATTCCTCCCAGTTCTGATTCTGCTTCATAGGTCAAGAGGCTTTAGGCAAATTTGTTCCCTCTTCAGAGTCTCACTGTCCCTATGAATGAGAAGTGACCGTGTAGTTGGACTGTCAAAGTCTGAATCATCACTGCAACTCTCTGAGTAGGCATATTAGTTTTTTTCTTTTACACACCAAAACTCATGAGACCAGAGATGTTTCACAACCTGTGAAAACCTCCAGGATACAAATAGGGATTCTAAACCCAGAATTTAGGATTCAAGCACTCATCCAAGCCAACTCCCCAAACACTGTGGCTTCATGGCCAGGTGGGCAATGCACTCAGTCTCCAAACTGCTCTGGATCACAAAGGTGTGTTCCCTGGGGGACAGGAATTTTGTTTACAATATTTTTTTTTATTTTTCAGGGGAGCATTATGGCCATACCCAGCAGGACTATTCCTGGCTCCTTGCTCAGGAATTTACAACCTGATATTCAGAAGGCATGCAATACCAGGGATCAAAGCAGACTGGACATATGCAAATTTTTCTCACCGGCCTGGGACAGGAAATCTAAAATCTGTCCTTTAAGGGCTCCCAGAGCTGAGGGCTGAGGGCAGAGCCTTGGAAGAAGAGGAAACGAGCGTTGAACTGGATGAGAGATGTTGAACAGGGGCAAAGGAAAAATCAGAAAAACAGGAACTTTACTGACCACATCCAGACCATGCTGAGCCTTTGGCAATACCTGAGATTCTCTCTGGACACAAACTAGTCATTAGATTCGGATTAGAGATCTGTCTACAGAGAACTGAGGAGATGAACAGTCTGCAAATGCATAAAGGAGAAGTTTATTACCAGCATGGTGGAGTCACCCCTTGCCAGGCAACAACCCTGACAATAGCTCACAAGTCATTTTTAAAGGGAGTCTAGGGGTCTCCACATAGTCATAATTTAAAACTATTGTTTCTCATACTGCACCAGACAAATGCATAGGTTTGGCTGTATATTTAGCAAAAGGGAAATCTTATCTTTGCAGACCCAGGGTACAGTGTTTAATTCCTATATTCTTCTGCTATCTATCTGAGACCATTCTGCACCTTGTAGTCGACCAACTGAAACTGGTATGTACTCACAAGGTCAGGTTCCAGAGACTGGTTGTTCTTCTGGGCCTAGTCTTTTTTGCCACTATTTGAGGCCTGTCATGGCCATCTTTATGTCTAGAGCAAAGCCAGAGTTTACAGAAGCAAAACAGCAGTTAGTTCCAAACTTACATACCCTTGTAGCTTTTAGCATAGTGATCATGACCCTCCCATTACTTCAATGTTATCAAAACAATGTTTTCGCTGGGCCTGTCCCACAAGTCTTGGGCCTCAGCTTAGTCCTGTAAAGCAGTATCTCTATGTGGGCACCAATCTCTATTCCTATCAACTGGCTTTCAAACTTTGCAAACCCCACCTAGTTCAAACTGACTGGACTTCTCTTCCTTACATTTCTACATCAATTACCTTCTATACTCCTCTGAGCTCACCAGCTGGTCTAGAACCAGGCCCTGCCCTCAGAATCTCCCTTTTGTCCTCCATCACCTGTCACCCTCCTCCCTGATGCACCCTTCTGTAGGACCTCTGCTCTGCTTTATTGAAGTCATGGTCTCCCTCAGGATTCCTGCCTCCAGCTGTCCAGTTCCCTCCACAGCTGTTCCAGAGAAATCCCCACAATGGTAACACTGAATTGGAAAACTTCTAGGTACCAAATCCAGCCACACTCTCTCTCCTCTGCCAACATACACAATGCTTTTGTCAGCTACAGCTAACTCAACCATCTCATTGACCATCACAGAATTCTCCAACAGCCTAATTACCTATAGAGTCAGGCCCTGTACTGACTGGGCAACAGGAATAAAGTGCATCATAGGCCATGTGCTAAAAAGCCAAGGGTTCTGATGAAGGAGACAGAAAACAAAGAATGAACAGAGTTGAATATATGTGAAAGGAAAGTGTATAATTTCTTAGGGCTAGATACAGAGAGATAAAAAAATCTTCAACAATTAATTTTAAAGGGGTATAGTAAAATATTCAACTTTGGTTTTTAATTAACTATTTAACATCCTAGATCTGTGCACTGTTGTTTTATTAATTTTAATGTTAGATATAGTCAAGGATATACCATGTTTATAATAATGTATTATAAGAAAAATGCAAATCAAAAAGAAACATTATCTCATACCAGTGAGAATAACATACAAATGTACATATAAAAGAATATATATATATATATATATATATATATATATATAAACGTCTGTGTACAACCGGTGTTGGCAGGGATGTGGTGAAAATGGAAACCTCATTCATGTTGATGAGACTGTTTTCTGGTTCAGCCTCTATGGAAAATAGCAAGAATAGAGTTTCCATATAACCAGCAAACCCCCATTCCTCAGCATCTAACCCAAGAGCATACAAACATTAATTTGAAAAGATAAATGCATACCTATGTTCACTGTAGTGCTATTATAGTAGCTAAGATCTGGCAATAGCCCAAATGCTCAAGGACAACTGAGTAGACAAACTGGTCTATATATACAACAGAGTAACTAACTATACAGCTGTGACAAAAGGTGAAATCTTGCCCTTTGGGAGAATAAGGATGAAATTCGTAGCGATTATGTTAAGTGAATTAAGTCAAGTGGATAGAGACAAATGTTAGACAATCTCACTCATCTGTGTGAGCAAAACCAAGTAAGGGAGGAAGAGGTAGTATCCACTGATAGTTCCTAGACTTTGACCAGAAGAACTAAGGTTAACCAAGCAATAGTTTGGGGCAGGGGTTGCAGAGTGAAATGGAAGCAACGTAAGGATAGTGGTGGAGGATTTGGGCATTTGGTGGAGATAGTGATGCAGTAACTTTGCCCAAAGCATAAATATTAACACTATTGTAAGCCATATTACCTTAATAATAATAAAAAACCCCATGAAATTTAAAAATCAATTAACACAGAGAAAGGGAAGGACATGGGTAATAGGGAAGGACATGGGTATTATGGGAGCATGCAGCCACAAAAATCTGGTCTGTTCCTGGAGAGTCCCCCAAATCCTTGCATCCAAAGCCTTAATGAAGCAGAATTCAGAGAAACACACCCATGCTTTTAGAGGCCCAGTGCTGAAGTCTGCCTTCATAGCGCTGCTTTTGCCTGTGGTCCTTAGCACCCCGGTGCTTTGGCAGAGTGTGCCCAGGTGTGGCTTAGCCAGAGTTCCATGCTGGGCATAGTGCTACATGTTATAAACAGCTCAGCTCTCTTGGGATTTCATGTGCCCAGATTTCACATGGTTCAATCCCACCCATCCAAGCTGGGATGATCAGTAATAAGTGACAGGAACTACCACAAATATGAATGCCTGGTTCCTGAGCACCTTGTGACAGCCTTCTTTCTACATCTGCTCAGTGTTTGACTTTCCATCTACACACCATTTCCGGCTATACTCGCTCATTCAGATGGATCCAGAAAGGAATCTGCATTAGGAAATCTTGCAGAGGGAGCAATTAGCAAGTGCAGTAAAGAGACACAGTCAATTCAGGGAGGCCCTTCTCAAATTTAAGGAACAGGGAGGACAACAATATGAGACAGTAGAGAAGATGAGTTTTCTCTGTGGAGACATTCACCTGTGTCTGAAGCCTGATTTTTATGGTTGAATATTAGCATGACCTTGGGGATACCACTGAAGTGTTCAGAGACTCTGCTAAGTGATCTGTAAAGACATAAGTAATAATTTTACAAGGTGATGATGAAGATTAAATAGCACCAAGTTTGTGATGAGCTTAAGAACAGAGCAGATATTTAACAAGGGTTCAAAAAAGTAGCTGTGGGCCGTAGAGATAGCATGGAGGTAAGGCATTTGCCTTGCATGCAGAAGGTCAGTGGTTCAAATCCTGACATCCTATATGGTCCCCTGAGCCTGCCAGGAGCGATTTCTGAGCATAGAGCCAGGAGTAACCCCTGAGCGCTGCCAGGTGTGACCCCCCCCCAAAATAAAACAAAACAAACAAAAAATAAAAACAAAAAAGTAGTTGTGGGTTCAGAGTATTAATACAATTGGTAGGGCATTTGTCTTGCACATGGCTTGCACATGGATTAATTCCAGGTACCATATGGTCCCTCAAGTATCACCAGGAGTAATCCCTGAGTGCAGGGCCAGGAGTAAGTGCTGAGCACCATCAGCTGTAGGTAGTTGCTAAACTGTTAATCATAAGAGTAGCAGTAGTGATAGTGTAAGGATGAGCACTGGAACAGTTCAATCCAGGAATCTTAATGAAGAGTCAGATATACCAGTAATCACTATTTTCTCCCTTGAGAGCAGATAGAAGACAGTTACCAATGGATGCGTCATATCTAATCTATAATATTTACTTACTTATCATTTCTTAGACTTGATCTTAACATAGTACAAAGCTCTTCTCCATAAAGATGACTTTGTAATGAGTAAAGGTATTCTGGCAGATTCTGTGCAGAATTTCTGTATGGTCTTGAAGCTTGCATCATTTGTTTCATTTGAGAATCTGAGACAAGACATCTGCTCACTTTCTTATTAGCTTGGACTTGTACATTCATTTATTCATTCATCATTTATTCAGCAAATATTTGTTGATGCCTATCAGAGAGGTATTTGTACAAAGTAGGTATTCACAGATGTTTGTTGAATTAAAAATTAATTATACTTCCAAAATCCAGCCTTATATATGTGCCTCGCTGTAATAATAATAATATGCCTTGAATTTTTCTTTGCTTACCTTCTGAAACAAAACAAATAGTTGACCTCTAGCCAATGAATTTGTACCTTTTGAGCACTGCCTTAAAAATCTAGGGGCCGGGGCCGGAGAGATAGCATGGAGGTAAGCCTTTCATGCAGAAGGTCAGTGGTTCAAATCCTGGCATCCCATATGGTCCCCAAGCCTGCCAGGAGCAATTTCTGAGCATAGAGCCAGGAGTAACCCCTGAGTGCTGCTGGGTGTGACCCAACCCCCCACCCCAAATCTGGGGGCCAGAGGGATAGCACAGTGGTAGGGCATTTGCCTTGCATATGGCTGACCTCTGACCTGGCAGGGATCCAGTTCAGTCCCAGCATCCCATATGGTACCCCAGCCTGCCAGGAGAGATTTCTGAGTGAGGAAGCCAGGAGTGACCCTTGAGCACCGCTGGGTGTGGTCCAAAAACCTATCAATCAATCAATCAAAGAATCAATCAATACATTTTTTTTTAAAAATCTGCCATTTCATGGAACTTCACAGATTTCTCAAAATATGGGGGAAAATCTAGGTGCAATGTTATAAACAAAGAATGTCACTAAAGAACTGTTGGCATCTGTAAAACATGGTCAGTTCCCTTCCTAGCTAATCCACTTCCTTTCCTACATAACTTATTCTTTCCCAGTCAGTGGAAATGTTCAACAGCAATATTAATTCAAACCAAATCACTGGAGTTATTTTCATTGTGCTTAATCATTTCTGAGTTTACCCACACAGAATTGAAATTTGAATTTGTACAACTTTCCTCCAGATCAGACAACCAGAGGACATAGATACCTTTTGAAGGCAGGCACCATGAAGGAAGGAAGGGGTTAGGAGAGAAAAATCCATTGTCTCTGGTAAAATGCTTCCTTAGAAAAAAAAAATTGGTCAGGTTGACTATTTTAATTACTCTGGATTTTTATGCCTGCCTTTGGAAAATGCTTAAGTCTTTAGACAATGAAAAATGTTCATATTTGAGTTCCAGAAGGAGTTTAAAGTGGAATGCAACATCTCTGAGGTATCCAAACCACAGTCCAAAGGCAGGCACTGTGCTGAGCCAGGAGCACCTCTGGAAGGCACCCAGATCCTATCACCACATTAATACCCCAGTTCATAATCCACATTATGGCCAGTAAAGAAAGAGCAGACTTGATGGTTTATTTAATTGTATGTATTGAAGAGACCTTGTTACATTGTACAAAGTTCAAACACAAAAGCTAGCCTTTTAGGCTCTTGAGTACTAGCAAGCAGAAGATACCCAGAGATATCCAGATATTTAGCTAGGGAGTTGATCTCTCAGGCTTATCACCCTGCCAGTTTCCAATGGTGGTGTTTTCTTTGCCACAAAAATGCAGAGAGAACAGAGCAGAATGGGTGAGGGTGAGGGTCTAGGCTGGAAAGGATATAATCATTCTGTAAATGATACCAATATTTCTTTGAAGGGATTGATCAGTTCTGTGTCCCACCACAGTCCACAACATTTATATATTTGATGAATATCATAGAACACATGTGACCACATGAGTACAGGCTGAAACTGGAAAAATCCCTATGAGGCTAGTAATTGAGTTTTCAAAAGCCTCATATTGATACTATTTATATTTATTTATTTTTTGTTTTTTTTTAATTAAATATAATTTTTATTTTGATCATAGTGGCTTACATATTGTTGACAATAATATTTTAGGTACATATTAACATAAAATCAGGGGAATTCCCATCACCGAATTGTTCTCCCTCCACCTCCGTTCCCGTCCTTCTTCCCATAACCTCTTCCCTTATCCCCGGGGCTGCTAGAATAAGTTGTCCCCTCTATGCCTAGCTTACTACTTAGTGGTCTTACACCTATTTGGTCTTGGTACCTCCCTTATTCCCCTGCCCCAATTGGGAGGCAGGACTAGATAGTTCAAGCTATGCAGTTTTGTTTGAAGAGAAAAGTAATAACCTGGAGAAAAGAAAAAAGAAAAAAAGAATCAGATACTCTGGAAATGGACGGAGTCCTTCTAGAGGCTTTTATCCTTGGTTTGAGAGATGAAGAGGAAGAAGAAGGTGAAACACCACAACAGTACATAAAGCACTGTCAAATAAAATATCCAGTGAGCATTCCAAAACAAACAAACAAAACAAAACAAAACAAAAGGGTAAGCACCATATAAAATCCATGGTATTAAGATTAAAAAAATGTGGCAGAGCACATAAGAAAAGAAAAGAAGAAAATAAATAAATAAATAAATAAATAAATATAAATGGAGACATCCACTTCAATAGCCAAACCACAACAATGCAATCAACAAAAAAATAGATAAGTAAATAATAAAAAAATTGTTTTGTGCCTTTTTTCCCTCCTGCAGATTCACAGTAAATATTGGGGTCATTCGAAAAGGAATTTCCTTTGCCTAAGAGATACAGGGTTTCTCCACCCTTGAGGTATATTGTCATGGGATTAACTATAGACTCCTTTTAGGTTTACTCTCCCCTTGGTGCTTTTGTGGTGTATGGAAGACTTCTGCTCCGTCCTGGGTGATAACATCAGACCTCTCTATCTAGAGGTCTCGGTATCTGCACGAGTCAAGGAGTTGAACTTACGATTATGTCTTTCTTTGTGGGTCTAGAAGTTCTGTTCCCTCAGTGTCATTTTAATCCGTCTTCTGTGGTTGGCGGTCCTGGTCTTTGCGCTGATCCTAGGATGGGCCTGGGATAGCGTCTTCCGTTATGTTTCCAGAGGTCCCCTTCCGTTGCAATAGTCTCAGACAGACCTCCGGAACTAGGGATCATAGTTGTTATGCAGGTCGTAGCTCACACCCTAGACTAGGGCTTTTTTATTGGTCTCAGGATACATACAGTCTGGCCATGGTTCTGTCAGCCAGTCATCTATAAATCGCGATCTTGGCATTTGGACAGACCAAAGGGTGACAAGTCTTCTGATTTTTTCTTATCATTAGCTGGTGAGGTAGGATAACTTGCTCTTAGGTCAAGTTGTTCCCATTTTCCTCATTGTCAGGGTATCATATTAGGGCTGGCACTTGTTGGTGTCCGAACACTGTTAAGGATGTCCCGGTTGGGATTTGCTTCCTGTGGCTGTTGTGAAGAAGTGTGTTATTTCTATGTCTGTGGTCCAGGATTCAAGGCTGGACAGTTGGTGCCTAATCACCTGGGGTCTAAGTTGGGTCCACGTGACATATTTTCAAGGTGGGAGATACCCCTGTATTGTAAACAAGTATGAGTTCTTATCCCTAATAAATAAGAGCTCGTTTTTATACGTAAGATTTCCCCTTTTTTTAGTGTGCCTTTGCAGGGAGAAATGGTGCTACATTATATTGCCAGTGCATTTGAGGGTGGAGAGAGAAGAAAAAAAAACATGTCACACACCCAAAAAAGATAAAAATAGAAATAAAAATATATGTGCTCACGTATATATATGACAAGAAAAATATTTTTAAGAAATAAAGTAAAAATTAATTAAAGGAACAAGGTGATGCAAGAAAATATCTTGCATTTGGGGAAAAGCAGGTAAAGAGGTAGTGCAATACAGGTCTTATACTTATGATGGTAGTATAGGTTTCCCCATTGTCTTTTGAGATTTTCTTGTGGTGTGTGGGTTCCCGGGCACCTTTCCATCTCCCAACCTGACCTTCTTGAGATTGGCAAAAGATTTGCGGTAGGGAGGACTTGGGAAGAGTTCATGCATTGGTGGATACTTGTAGAGCTAAGTCCGGTTTCAAGTAACAGTCCATGTTAGGAAGGGTTGATAAGGAGGACCACGCAGCATGAGTCAGCAGGAGAGTTGGTTGCCTTTTCTTGTAGGGGGCGAGGTGTGGATTTGACTGGTTGTCCCTTCGCTTGGGTGCTGGGTACTGGTTCGTTGGGGAAGGTTGCCTAATGGAATAGGAACTAAGGGTGAAGAGTTTTAATGTGGGGAATCTGGATGGGATTGCAGGGTAAAGGGATAGTCGAATTTTCAAAGGGGTGAAAGGGGAAAGTATATGGAAGGGGCAGGAAAGAAAAGAGAAAATAAATTAAAAAGAAAAGAGAAAAAGAAAAAAAGAAAAAAGAAAAAGAAAAAACAGTAGTGAGAAGAGTAGAGAAAAAGAGCCAAGGAATGCTAGTTTGTTTGAATGTATTTGATGAGTAGGGCCTGTAGTATAAGTCTATAGGTCACAGTTGCTGCTTCGGTGGTTCGGGTGGTCATGTGCTTCAAGTCCTAAATGAAGGTATTACCTAGGGATAAAGGGAATGTTAAAGAGTTTTATCAGGACATTCTCTTAGTGCAAGCTGGGTATGGTATCTCGCATGATTGAGCCCTGAGATGCAATCTTAGTTTGTCCACCCTTTGTATCCAAGAATGCCTGTAGACAGAAAAGCTGAGAGGTTATTTTAAGTATAGAAAGATTAAGGCATTAAAACATATTTTTATGGCATGCTTCCATTGGAGTCAGTGGATTCCCATGGTATCCTTTGCCTGTAATCCTGTATAAGATCCCTAAAGGCTTATTATGGGCCTTTGTAGTAGAAGGCTGATTACTTACTTAGTCTTTCTATGCTGCTATTTCTGCTGTTGCTGGTTGTTTTTTTTTTGTTTTGGTTTTTGGTTGTTTTTTTTTTGTGGTATAGTGTGTAGTCAAGAGTTTGTGTTGTTCCTCTTTTATGTGTTTTGGGCACTGCTCTCCGGTATATGTTGACTGTTACAGTGTTTGGGGTTTCTACCCTGTTAAACCCTGTTATTTGATTGTTGAGTATTAGTTGTATATAAGATGTATGTTCTAGGTGCTTCAGAATAGTGCTATCATTCTGTGTTTATCTTTCATCTTCTGGCTTACTTCATTTAACATAATATGTTCTAGGTCCATCCACGTTGCTGCAAAGTCTGTGATTGTATCATTTCTGACTGCCATGTAGTATTCCATTGTGTATAGATACCATATCTTAATGATTCATTCATCTGTTGTTGGACATCGAGGTTGGTTCAAAGACTTGGCTATTATACTGAGTGCTGCGATAAATAGTGGGGTGCACACATACTTTGGAATGAATGTCCTTCCAACTTGGGGGTAGATACCTAGGAGAGCAATTGCTGGGTCAAATGGTAGCTCAATTCTGAGTTCTTTGAGCACTCTCCAGACTATTCTCCATAGGTGTTGGACTAGGGGGCATTCCCACCAGCAGTGGATGAGAGTGCCTTTCAATCCACATCCCTGCCAACATAGATTGTTCCTATTATTTTTGATGTGAGCCATTCTCACTGGTGTAAGGTGGTACCTCATTGTTGTCTTTATTTGGATTTTCCTAATGATGAGTGAAGGTGAGCATGTTTTCATGTGTTTGTTGGTCATCTTTCGGTCTTCCTCAATGAAGTGTCTATTCATTTCATCTTCCCATTTTTTATGGCTTTATTTGGTTTGGGGGGGGCTCAGCTTTCTGAGTGTTTTGTATATTCTGGATATCAGCCCTTTATCTGATATGATGGGTGAAAAGATTTTTTTCCAGTCAGTTAACTGTCTTCTTGTGTTAAGTAGGGTTTCTTTTGCCTCCAGAAGCTTTTTAGTTTGATGTAGTCCCATTTGTTTATGTTTGATGTTAAAGTTCTTGCCATTGGTGCTCCATCCTCGACGACCTTTTTGATAATGTAGGTCTTCGAGTGTTCTACCTATTTTCTTCTCTATAAACTTTATAGATTTGGGTCTAATTTCGAGGTCTTTGATCCATTTTGAGTTGATTTTTGTATAAGGAGTGAGGTATGAGTCAATTTTGAATTTCTTGCATGTGGTTTTCCAGTTGTACCAACACAATTTGTTGAAAAGACTTTCTTTGTCCCATTTCAAGTTCTTGGCTCTTTTGTCAAATATCTGTTGACTGTATATCTGGGGGGTTATGTCTGGAAATTCTGTTCTAATCCACTGGTCTGAGGCTCTGTCTTTGTACCAGTACCATGCTGTTTTGATCACTCTGGCTTTATAGTATAGCTTCAGGTTAGGTAAGGAGATGCCACCCAGCTTCCTGTTTTTTAGTATGTGTTTGGCTATCCTGGGTCTTTTGTGGTTCCAGATAAAGTTTATGATTGATTTTTCTAAGTCTTTAAAGAATGATGTCTGAATTTGGATGGGGATTGCATTAAATCTATATAGGAGTTTGACTAGGATGGTCATTTTGACTATGCTGATTCTACCTATCCATGAGCATGGGATGTTTTTCCATTTCCCAAGATCCTCTTCAATTTCTTTCTGAAGTGTTTTGAAGTTTTCCAGGTATAAGTCCTTCACTTCCCTGGTAAGGTTGATTCCTAGGTACTTGATGTTTTTTGATACTATTTTAAATGGAGTTGTATTCTTAATCTCTCTCTCTTCTACTTCGTTATTTGTATAGAGAAATGCTACTGTCTTTTGTGTATTGACTTTGTAACCAGTCACTTTGCTGTATTGGTTTATTGTTTCTAGGAGTTTTACTGTAAACTCTTTAGGGTTTTCCATGTATATCATCATGTCATCTGCAAAAAGAGATAGTTTTAACTCCTCATTCCCTATTTGAATGCCTTTGATTCCCTTCTCTTGTCTGATTGCTATTGCTAGGACTTCTAAGACTATGTTGAATAAGAGTAGAGAGAGTGGACATCCTTGTCTAGTTTCTAACCTTAGAGAAAATGCTTTCAGTTTTCCACCATTAAGGATAATGTTAGCTGTGGGCTTTTCATAGATAGCTGTAACTATCTTGAGAAAGGTTCCTTCCAGACCTATTTTGCTTAGTGTTTTCAACATGAATGGGTGTTGAATTTTGTCAAATGCCTTCTCTGCATCGATTGATATGATCATGTGGTTTTTGTCTTTTTTATTATTGATGTGGTGTATGATGTTGATTGATTTGCGTATGTTGAACCAGCCTTGCATCCCTGGGATGAAACCCACTTGGTCATGGTGTATAATCTTTTTGATGTAGTGCTGGATTCGGTTCGCTAAGATTTTGTTGAGTATTTTTGCTTCTATGTTCATTAGTGAGATTGGTCTGTAGTTTTCTTTCTTGGTGGTATCTTTGCCCTCTTTGAGAATCAGAGTGATATTGGCCTCATAAAAGGAATTGAGCCTGGAGAGATAGCACAGTGGTGTTTGCCTTGCAAGCAGCTGATCCAGGACCAAAGGTGGTTGGTTCGAATCCCAGTGTCTCATATGGTCCCCCGTGCCTGCCAGGATCTATTTCTGAGCAGACAGCCAGGAATAACCCCTGAGTAATGTTGCATGTGGCCCAAAAACCAAAAAAAAAAAAAGTTCATGGAGGGGGGCATACATGGTGTCAGGGAGGCATGTGACATGTACCCAAATCCCTGCACCGTCTCCCTGGCCTAAAAAATAAATCTTAAAGATTTATATTTGTTTTAAAAAAAAAGAATTGGGGAGGATTCCTGTCTTTTCAATGGTCTGGAAGAGCCTGTGGATCAGTGGAAGTAATTCTTCTTGGAATTTTTGATAGAATTCACCTGTAAAACCATCTGGGCCTGGACTTTTGTTCTTGGGGAGTTTCTTAATTACTGTTTCAATTTCCTCCAACGTGATTGGCCTGTTTAGGCTTTCTAAGTCCTCCTTTTCTAGTCTTGGAAGCTGGTATTTTTCCAAGAATCTATCACTTTCTTCTGGGTTCTCTAGCCTAACTGAGTATAGTTGTTCATAATATGTCCTCATGATGTGTTGGATTTCTTGGGGTTCTGTTGTAATCTCTCCCCTTTCATTTGTGGTCCTGCTTATTTAGGTATTTCCCCTCTTTTTTTTTGGTGAGTCTTGCCAGTGGTTTGTCTATCTTGTTTATTCTTTCAAAAAACCAACTCCTGGTCTCATTGATTTTCTGTATTGTTTTCTTAGTTTCTATGTTGTTTATTTCTACTCTGGTTTTTATTATTTCGTGTCTTCTGATTGTGTTTGGGTTTCTTTGTTGCTGTTGTTTCAGCTCCTTAAGATGGTCCTTTAAGCTGCTAATTTTGTCGTTTTCCTCTTTCCTGACATAGGATTGTATTGCTATGAGTTTCCCCCTGATTACTGCTTTTGCTGTGTCCGACAAGTTTTGACAAGTTGTTTCTTCATTGTCGTTTGTCTCAAGGAATCTTTTTATTTCTTCCTTGAGTATCTCTTTGATCCAGCTGTTTTTGAGCAGCATGTTGTTTAATCTCCAGGTGTTGGATTTTCTCCATTGTTTCTTTTTACAGTCAATTTTGACTTCTATTGCATAGTGATCTGACAGGGTGCTTCTAATGATCCTTACCTTTGTGATTTTATGCAGGTTAGATTTGTATCCTAAGGCATGGTCTATTCTGGAGAAGGTTCTATGTGGACTTGAGAAGAATGTGTATTCTGCTTTCTGGAGGTGGAAGGCCCTATATAAGTCTATGAGCCCTAGTTCTTCTAATTTTTCATTTAGGGTTCTTATTTCTTTGTTAGTTTTCTGTCTGGTGGATCTGCCCAGTGGTGATAGTGGAGTATTAAGGTCTCCGACTACTATCACATTTCCCTTCATGTGTTTCTCCAGTTTTGCAAGCAGTTGCCGTACATATTTTGCTGGCTCTGCATTAGGTTGTGTAGATGTTAACCAGCATTAGCACTTCTTGGTCTAGTGTTCCCCTGATCAATAATTAGTGACCTTCTTTGTCTTTGATCACTTTTTTGAGATTGAATGCAATTTGGTCTGATATAAGAATGGCCGTCCCTGCATTTTTTTTATTTCTATTGGCCTGGATAATTGATTTCCATCCTTTTATTCTAAGCCTGTGCTTATCTTGTACTTGTAGGTGTGTTTCTTGTAGGCAGCAAAAATCTGGTTTATGTTTTCTAATCCAGTTCTCTATTATGTGTCTTTTAATGGGAGAGTTTAGTCCATTAACATTTAATGAGATTATTGACAGAGAGGGCTGTTGTGCAGTTGTGTTCTTTAGGGTGGTTGTTACAATCAGGGGGTTGGATTGTATAATTTGTCTCTGAGTAGGTCATTTAGGGTTGGTTTTGTTTGCGCAAATAGTGCAAGTTCATTTTTGTTTGAGAATGATTTTAGTCTTTCCTTCCATATGAATGAGAGTTTCACTGGGTAGTGGACTCTAGGTTGAAAATTTCTTTCATTCTGTTGTTTAAATATGTCATTCCACTGTCTTCTTGCTTGAAGTATTTCATATGGGAGATCTGGTTTGATTCTAATGTTCCTTCCTTTGTATGTGAGGTTTTTTTTCTCCCTTATTGCTTTAAGTAGGTCGCCTTTCTCTTTGTTTCTTACCATTTGAATTACTATGTGTCTTGGAGTTGGTTTGTTAGGGTCTATTTTGTTGGGGACTTTTTTAACCTCCTGGATTTGCTCAGATGTGTCTTTCCAGAGGGTGGGAAAATTTTCTGCTATTATCTCCCTGACTAATTGTTCTTCTCCTTTCCCTGTTTCCTCCCCTTCTGGTATACATACAATTCTTAGATTGTTTCTTTTGTCTCTGTTCATTAAATACTGGACTTTTACTTCCAGTGCTTTTCCTTCTATTTCTTTGTTGGCTTCTTTGTTGTCTTTTGATTGCAGTTTATCTTTGAGTTGTTCTATGTGATTCTCGAGCTGTGCGAGTCTGCTCTTCTGGCTTTCTACGGTTTTACGTATTTCATTTAATTCTGTTTGTATGGAGTCTTTCATATTTTGTAGGAGTTCTTGTTTAAATTGGTTCATTTGTTCATCTATTGATTTATTGTAGTCTCTGGCCAGTGTGTCTTTCATTTCTTCTAGCATGGCTTGGAATTCTATTCTCATGGCTGCTTTTAGGTCTTCCTCTCTTGGGTCTGCGCATTTTGGTGGAATTGGGAACTTGTTCTGATTTCTCTCCATCTCCCCTGTTGTTAATGTTTTCCTTGGTTTACCCATCTTTCTTTGCATTTATTGGCTTGGCTTGGAGTGCAGTGCCTTCAGGTTTCAGCCTGCTTTTGCCACCTGTGGTGTGGGGCTGGGTCTCTTCTCGGAATGTGGCTCTACGTGAGTATGTTGGGTGATGTCGCTGAGTTTTGGACCTTCCCTCGTCCTCAGTCCAGCCTGACCAATCACCACTCCCTTCAAGCCAGACAGTGCAGGTTCACTCTCTGGCCTGTCCCTGTTCCCTTGAATGGCCACTTTCCACCCTCCCTAGTTGGCAACCTCCTGCATGCACTCTGGCCTGTTTGGGAGCTCAAGGTTCCCTAGAATGGTCACTTTCCACCCGCCCTAGTCAGCAACCTCCTGCACCCACTCTTATATTTATATTTATATATATTTATATATTATTTTGATAAGGAAGCATAAAATAAAATTTTATTTTATGATGAACACAAGTTGCAGAATGGACATGTAAGAGAGAAGGGGAGTCAAAGGCCCAGCCCTGCTCTGAGGCTGCCTTAGCCAAGGCAAGAATCAGGCTGACCATTCACCTGCCCAGGACTAGCTGTGCTTCTGCAGGGCAGGGATGTTTGGTCCAGAGGTAAAGAGTTTGGAGCTGGGCATGAATGTGGCCTCTGTGGCCTGGTGGCTCTAGATAAACACCTACAGAGCTGCTGTGAAATTACAGTCAACTAGAGCTCTGTTAATCTCTCAGGCTCTTCTCTGCAGGTGGGAGCCTGATGACAGCAGGTATCGTGTCGGTATAAAGAATTGCCCCACAAACCTTTGACAGGAAACAAGCTTCCAGACAGGGCAATAATCCAATGGGTCAATGGGTCATAGGTCAATGAGTTCAATTCGTCTCCTACAGAGGACGATACAGGATGCCCCTTGGGCAGGGTCTCTCTCCTACCCTAAGAACAGGACTTCAAATATGCAGGAGGTGGGGCTCATTGGAGATATAATCGAGTGCAGCTGTTTTCCTTTTGAAAAAAATCTCAGGACTGCAGGGTTTGAACAGGGTTAAGGTGCATTGTGGCCAGAGCGATGGCATTTTGGTAGGGCATTTGCCTTGCTGCAGCTGACCCAGAACAGACCATGGTTCGATCCCCAGCATCCCATATGGTTCCCCGAGCAAGGAGCAATTTCTGAGCACATAGCCGAGAGTAACCCCTGAGGGCCACACCCCCCAAATAAGGGTGCTTGCCTTTTATGCAGCTATTTTATCCTCAATACCACAGGGTCTCTCCAAACATCTTCAAGTATAGCTCCCCACTTCCCAGCACCACCAAAGAGCAGCAACACTCTATTTCAGTCTCAATGACCAAGAATTCTGGGATCCCTAAGCACTGTTTGGAAGGACCAAACAGTCGTCTAAAAACTAAAAGAATAAAATATCTCCAAGGCAGAGGTGTAGTTCAAGCAATAAAGCAGAGGCCTTGCACATGCAAACTCCTGGGTATGATCCCTGGCACTGCATGGCCCCCAACACCACTGGGTATAGCTCTGATGACCTCCTAAGTATCACTGGGAACACTACCCCCCATTTTTTTGGTGTGAAGCAATGTATTTTTTAACTAAAACTTATTTAGAAATATGTGAGGCTAGAGAAAGTGAGATATGTGTGTTAAGAACACAAACTTCTCCTGAGTAGAAAAAGGGGAGAACACAGGCTTAAAGAGCAAGCCCAAAAGATAATTTTAAAAAGAGCTTTTAATGTATTTGTACTTTCTGAATCCTATAGACTCTTGGGTGGTTTACAAAAGTCCCATATATGTCTCACCCATCCCTACCAAAATTTGGGGGTCTCTTGTCAAGTGAGCTGCCAAACACAATGCCTCTCCCTAGTTTAGAGCCTGGTTCAGGGGTGCTGAGGGAGGGAAGACTCTGGGGGACATTAGGAGCAAGGAAGGAACTGAGCAGGCCAGCAGGACACAGTCACCTGGCTATGCATGTGGAGCTCTCAGCTGTATGTTCACAGACTCTATGGCACTGGGCACATACTGGCCCCTGGGTTGGGTTTCTACTTAAGCTCTCAATGAACTGGTGATCACAGTTACGGCTCCCTAGGAAATGCCACGCAGTTAAACAGCTGGCGCTTCCCAAGCTCGAGCATGGCGTTTTATTTCAGCAAGGTGTTTTATTAGCTTACAGAGTCATGAATCACTTTCCAAGGCAGGTGAAAGATGACTCGCACATAATGGTCTGTGGGCAATGGTTCTTTCTACTGAAGATCGCATATCCTTGATGAGGATGGAAACCAACTGATGGTCAAGAAGTCCAGTGGGCATGTAGGTACCTGCCACTGGGGACCTCTGCTGTCAAGATTACAATGACCACAAAGCAGGAGGAGGTACCTTCTCTAAATCATATGTCCTTTGAGTCCAAATCATACTACTAAGATCCTAAGAAATATGAAAGGGGCTAGAGCGATGGTGCAGCAGGTAGGGATTTGCTTTGCACACACTAACCTAGGAAGAACCATGGTTCGATCCCCCAGCATCCCATATGGTCCCCCAAGCCAGGGGAGATTTCTGAGCACATAGCCAGGAGTAACCCCTAAGGTATGGCTCAAAAAACAAAAAAAGAAACAAAACAAAACAAAAAAGAAGACGTATGAGAGAGGTTTCCAGAAAGGAATTATCAAGGAGAGGTCTGCTGTGTTGCAGCAATAATATCTGAGCCTTCCAATCTGTGCTCAGCCCAACCAATATTTACTTCCTCATCAAGGTTTTAATGGGGTTTTTCTGGACTACACCCCATCTCAGAAATCAATTCTGTCCTCTTCTATCTTGTTGCAGCAGGAGAAGAGAGAATAAATAGTTCCTGATTCTTCCTTCCCTCCCTCGCTTCTTCTCTCCCTCCTTCCTTCCCTTTCTTTCTTACTCAGACCATTTGAGAGCAGTGACAGCTATCCTAAACCAGTTTCCTGCACCTCACATGGGAACCCCCTTTCCCATCATCCAGGTTATCCAGCAGAGATGCAGATTCCCTACAAACAATGAGCCTATGTTGACACATCATATCACTCATGTGATACTCTTAGCTTACATCGAAGTTCACTTTATAGTGGACACTCTTCCAGCTTTGAACAACTGTATCTGACACAGCCCTAAAAATCACCTGTTTCTCTCTGCCCTGCCCTAGCCTGGCAGCCCTGATATGTTTATGTCTCTGTGGTTTTGCATTTTCCAGAAAAACCTATGGCTGGGGCATATGGCATGCAGGTCTTTATAAAGATTTTATTGATCCACAGTAAAGATTCTTCTGTGTCTTTTCATGGATTTGATGGCTCCTTTTTCTTTAATGTATAATTATGTCCTATTACCTAGATAGAACCACAGATTCTCACCCTCTCACCCACTGAAGTTCTTACATCCAAGTTTCAGCTTGAATAAAGCTTCTACAGCTTTATTCTATGTGAATAGAAGTGGTCAGCTCTTTTAGGAAAATACAAAGAAGCACAAATTCTGGGTCCTCTGATAAGAGTATGTTCATTTTTTTTTTTGTGGCCAGAACAATAATATATAAGGTGTACTTCACACACAGCCCATCTGGGTTTGATCCCTGGCATTCCAATGATCCCTCAAAACCACCAGGAGTAATTACTGAGTGCAGAGTCCAAAGTGATCCCTGAACACAGCCAACAATAGCCCAAAACCAATAAAATAAAATAAAATAAAGAGTATGTTCTGCTATATGGAAGAAGAAGAAGAAGAAGAAGAAGAAGAAGAAGAAGAAGAAGAAGAAGAAGAAGAAGAAGAAGAAGAAGAAGAAGAAGGAGAAATTATCTTCCAAAATGGCCACACTATTATGCTGTCCTAACAGCAATGAAGGTTTCTAGCAGTCCACACCTTCGCCAGCTGTTGCTGTAGTCAGTGCTCTGGGTTGGGGCAATATAAGTCTGGACAGTTCTTCACTGCTATAATTTCCCTGGTTACATCAATTGTTGCAAGTCAGCCCCTGAAGAGGTTGACTGATGGAGGGGTGGAGGATGAGGTCTTTCCTCTCCAGCTCGAAGCACTCGTCTGCCGCCCTGTTCAGCCGGCGGTTCTGAGGTGAAGCGGTGGGTAAACAGCTTGCAGACAGTCAGGCTTGTGGAAATATTAGCTTTATTCAGTGGACAAGACTGAAGTCCAAAGCCTCAGCATCAGTTCCAGCCAAAAGCCCTTTGCCTTTCACAGACCCTTGTTTTTATCCCCCTGAGTCAGGTACCACCCAATGGTGGGATCAGATACCACCCAATGGTGGAAGCAGAATCAGGTACCACCCTAGGGTGGGGGCAGAATGCCAGGTCACACCCTAGGGTAGGTCACAATCACCGATCAGAGTAGGGTCAGTAAAATAATAATCTCATAAAATGTTTACATACAGAACAATCAATATCTTCTTCGGGGAAGGGGTATTCCAAAGCAGTGTTCTGGGAGCCCAGGGGGACAACTGCTGGCTACTCTCCTCCTCACTGTGGTGGGAGAGGTGTCAGCAGTTCAATGCTAGGGTCTGGTAATAAGGTTTTACTCAGCCCCAAAGCTAATGGGGACCCCTCAGGTAACCCCAACAGTACTCTAAGGCCATTGTTAGGGGCTCATGTGGTACTGGGGAATCAAACGTGAGGAGTCTACATGCCAGAAATTAGCTCTAACTCTTTAAGCGATCTCTAGGTTCCTCAACACACTTTTATCTTGTGTGTGTGTGGGGGGGGGGGAGGACACCTTTTGATGCTCAAAGGCATTTCAAGGAATGACATTTGGTAGGGCTTCAGGACCATATGTGGTACCAGGGATTGACCCAAGGATGACAACATGCAAGCAAGTACATTACTTCCAGTACTATCTCTCCAGCTGTCTAACACACTAAATGCCAGGGTCAGAAATGACACTGCTTTCCTCGATAACCATTGGCCAAAACCAGGCCGCATTAGGCTTAACCTAGGTCAAAACACATAAAGGGAGCACAGGGTGATTAGTAAATATAAGATGTCTTTGGAGCAGGGCTAACCCTTGATAAGGAATTAGCACCTATATTTCATCTCAGTGCTAGTGGCCAAGGAAATCAGGTCTCTTTTGGGTTGGGCAGGATTGAGAATGCATCCTCACCTGTGTGACTAAAGACCTGGGGTTCACACTCAGACTCTCAGAGCAACAAAATGTCCATATGCAGGTGCTGGGAACAGCCAGTGGTGCTGAAGCAAGGGTCTCAGCTGTCCCAACCTTCTACATCTAGAAACACCATCAGTGAGGAAATACAGAGCAACAAAGCACAGCCAGACCTGTCTAGGGCCCTTTGCTCTGCAACTGTGAAGGGTAGCGACCCTGCTTGAAGCCAGCAGAGTAAAGAAACTGCCAAGTCCCAGAGTGCCACCTATCTGGGCTCAACAGGACTGGGCAGACAGAAGTGACTTTGCTCTGGGGCCTCAATAGTTTGTAAGCTCCAGGAGAGGCTCAACTGTCCAGGAGCCTGCCAACTTGCTCTGATATTGCAGTGGACAATCACAGAATGAATATTAAAGTTCCTTGAATGTAAAGAACCATTTTGGTGAGCAAAGCACTTCTTTCCCCTCACCGAGTGTTGTAATTAGAATTGATGGAAAAATATAGAGCCCATAGTTCTGCTTTAAAAATCTATATGGAAGCCTTGAAAATATTGCTTAATTATAAAAGAAACTGAACTCAGATACTTTTTTCCTCCATTTTATTGTTCCCTGCAAAGTATCCGACATGAGATTTCCACTATAGCTTAGAGTAAGGACACATTTTCTCCCTCAGAATCTGTAGGTGCTCAATTACATGTAAATCAGTCCGCAGAAATAAATATCCATGGTTAAAGGATATTTAAGATGTTAAAAGCTTTTTCTTAACTGCTCACAATTTAAAAAGCAGAAAGTATTTCCTATTAAGCTTAAACATCTTCTCCTTTCATGATACACAGTGGGACCTTTTTAGGGATTGTAGTTTTCTCAAGCTGTTCCCCTCTCAGAAAAAAAAAAAAATCCTGGAGTGGTGATCACAGAATGAATCTGATTTTGAAGAAATTGTATGTTAATCTCCCTTTCCTTAGAGTGAAAAACTTTCTCCCTTTTCTTCAGAGTCAAAACATACACTGGGCCACAGCAACGAGATCAAAATTAAGAAAATTGTCCCCATATTTGAAAGGGTTTATGGTTGTCCTTTACTTGCTAGAAATTTTGCTATATATATATATATATATATATATATATATATATATATATATATTTAAAGTACCTTCATGTTCCCTGATATCTGACTTCAATGTGCTTCCTTCTATTCCTTGGGTCATAAACCCCATCAGAATGGTGGTGGTCCCCATGTGTCTCTCTCACCAGTCTATAGAGCTACTGTCCATTTAACTCTCACACAGGCCCAATGAGTCTAAGAATAAATTCCTGATTTTTACACACTCATTCCTTCTAGTTTTCCTGCATGACAACCAAGGGTAGTCCTGTACTCCTGGTTTCCTGGGGCTGCGGGCTTAGTAGTACATGAAACTGCTCTTGCCCTCACAAGCCACTTTCACCTCATCAGCACGGTCCATCACATCATCTTTGAGACAGACTCAGACTGTAGCCATGGGTTTCCACCCTCCATGTGCCAACCTCAGGTTACCTGGTCCAAGCAGCCATCCTTGATTGCCTGGATTTTTTCAGGCATCTCCCCGATCCTTACCCTGGTCTCCTACCCTCTACTTTTCTCACCACAGATTGATGCTTGTAACTAATGCATAAAGAGGACTGTGTTCCTATAATGTTCTGAACCATTCCTGATGGTTTTGAGAGGGCCTGGACCTCATCTTCTCTCCCTGAATTGCTCCAGCCCAGTGAGCTTAACACATCAGTCTGTTTTTCACTGCAAAATATTTGCCTGCTCCCCAGCCAGACACTCTTACCAGGATCTCACCACTTCAAGACTGACAAAACAATAGCCTGACACCCCACAGAGGCAACCTTCCCATCCTGGACCAGTGTCTCCTCTTCCCAGCTGCCCCATCGTTCAGTTATTTTTCCTCATAACAGGGAGCTTCTGACCGCTTTTGATGCTATTCCCTGCTGGAATGGAAATCCCCATCAGAGAAGGGCTATTGTTTTGCTCATAGTAGTGTCCGTTGGCATAGGACAGTGCCTAAATCACAGTACAAGAATTGATTTTTAGTGGATGAATAAATGGAACTGTTCTTGGGGTGAAACTACCTGTTATACTTGTCCCCACCCTATCCCTCATGCCCAATACATATCTCAGCATCTGTCATGGTGAGCGTATACTTAGCTGGTTACAGGGACTCCCCATGACAGGACGAGTGGGCAGTGTGTATGTGACATGGCATTAAAGTCAATGAGCATGAGTAGAGGTGCGATGCTTTCAGACAGGTCTGAGGAACTTCTGGGAAGTGATTATGCCCAACCAAATAAGTCACAAGCAGAAAGGGAAACCAGGCTTTCAAGTTCTAGCCACTGATGAAGTGATATCCAGAGAGAAAATGAATCCAATGAAAGAGGCAGTGGAAAATTAGTCTTTTAAAAATTCATTTTCATTTAGCAAATTTGCTATTAGCATCATAATTCAGGATATTTTCATAATTAGAGCCTCATTGGGATGCGATAATCAGATGCCTCCCTGATAAGATTTAAGGAGCCCCAGAAAAATACTTTTTCTCAAGCCTCTCCCACAGCCTATGGTTTCTCGCTTGGGCTGGATACAACTGGCCCAGGACTCTATATTCCAGGTAAGAAAGGGGCCACCTAGGCCAGGCTCCCCCTACAGGTGAAGGAGATGCTGAACATGGGACTGTTCTCTGAGAGCTTTGATTTGCACAAAACAGAGAGCTCCAGGGAAGATCACAGACTCCTTCAACTTGGGCCTTAAACCATCCAACCTGCACCACTGGCTGAGCACATCCAGGAGTGAGCTAGGGGCCCCCAGCACTACTGAACATGTGGCCCCATTTTTAAAAGAAGGAGGAGAGCAGTCAGAGGTCAATGATTCTGTGACCAGAGAATTCACAGGAGAGCAGCTGGGACTGGACAGAATAACATCCTTCATGATGACTTAGACACACAACCTTTGCAGCTACCAGTCTTTTTCCTGCAGAGCAGCTGGTGAGAGGTGCAGTGTGAGGGCTATTCCCAGGTTATCTCTAATATATACCCTCTCACTCTGGCAAGTCCAGTCCAGAGGAAATAAGCCCCCCTCAGACCTCTCTGCCCCGGTGTTACCCTCCTCCATGTAGCCATGTGAGGCTCTGCTCTCTCTGATTAAACATTTAAATGCCACCAGCAGCTTCCCTGTTGCAAGTCAGCCCCTGAAGAGGTTGACTGATGGAGGGATGGAGGATGAGGTCTTTCCCCTCCAGCTCGGAGCACGCATCTGCCACCCTGTTCAGCTGGCGATTCTGAGGTGAAGAGGTGGGTAAACAGCTCGCAGACAGTCAGGCTTGTGGAAATATTAGCTTTATATGGTGGACAAGACTGAAGTCCAAAGCCTCAGCATCAGTTCCAGCCAAAAGCCCTTTGCCTTTCACAGACCCTTGTTTTTATCCCCCTGAAACAGGTACCACCCAATGGTGGGATCAGATACCACCCAATGGTGGAAGCAGAATCAGGTATCACCCTAGGGTGGGGGTAGAGTGCCAGGTCACACCCTAGGGTAGAGCACAATCACCAATCAGGGTAGAGTCAGTAACATAATAATCCCATAAAATGTCTACATAAACAACACTTCCCCATTGACCCAAGATAGAGGCACCAATCCTGACCTGCGATCACTGTCTGTAAGAACCAAGTCCTGCCCATGGCAGGCTCCCTCCCACCGCAGTTCCACAGGCTCTGCTGCATCCACACGCAGGACCCCCAATATGCCCACATCCTGCGAACCTGCATGGTCTTTGACAATCACACCTTCTCCAATTTCTCACTCATTGGAGCTATAGTTTCTTCCTGTTCCAGGTGGATGGGCTAAAAAAGAGGCAGTGTATATTCAAAGTGTATATTCAATATTAAAAGTATTCAGAGAAAAAAAAGTATTCAGAGACAATATATTCAAAGGCATCATGGTCCGGGGACTTGGTTCCAGGATGGAGCACTTGTCCTGTATAGGTGAGGCCCTGGGTTCAACACTTGGCACTCAAACACAAAACAAAATGAAAAAAAAATGCAACAAAGCTCAATTGTGGCGAAGATGCTGCTGTTTTTTCTTAATGAACATTCCTCAAGTGGTACAAATTTGCTCAGTTTCCAAGCTAGGGGGTTGGGGCCCTGGAGTAAAATCTGGTCATTTCATTTTGTTGAAGTATCATTACTTCAATAATCTGGAAGTGCTCCTCCACATGGATTGGTTTTTGACACAGAGATCATCTTTTAGCAAATGGCTCAAACAAACAAACAAACAAAAAACCACATTCAATCAGTGAAATAAAAATAACTTAAACCTGTACCATACATTTAAAAATTGATCCAGTGGCTAGAGAAACAATACAGTGGATTGCCTTGCATGAGGTTGACCTGGGGTCAATCTCTGGTGCCCCACATGGTCCCCACTAGGATTGATCTCTGAAAGCAAAACTGGGAATAAGCCTTGAGGACCTCCAGTGTTGCTCCAAAACCAAACCAAAACAAAATTGATCCAGATTTATATGTAAAACCTAAAATTTCTAGAAGGAAGCATAGCAAAGACCTTAAATATATTCTCAATATGTCACCCTTAGAACAAATTGATAAAGTGGGCTTCATCAAAATTCAGAGCTTTGGTTTCTCTAAATCACTGAAAAGAACAAAAAGACAAGCCATGCAGAGGAGAAAGCATTTAGAAATCACAGACGCCAAGAAGGATTTGTATCCCTAAAATTTAAAGATTTCTCAGTACAAACTCTCAAACAATTGAATGTTTAAGTGAGCAGAAAAATGTGACCAGACATTTCATAAAAGAAGATACATCAATGGCAATTAGGCACTTGAAAAAATACTTAACGCATCTTTGATCATTAGAGAAATGCAAATAAGAGGCACAATGAGGCACAGGGGAGATAGCACAGGTGAAAGAGAGTACATGCCTAGCATGTGTGAGGTGCTGAACTGGTTTCTGGGCACTGTGTACTGGCCCCAGCACTGCAAAGTAAAGCAATGACAGCTTCTAAGAAGCACAAAAGAGTCAGGAGTGACCCCAAATTGGCTGAAGAGACTGACAGACCAAGTAGAGGTGAGGGTTGAGATCCACAGAAATACTTATACTACTGGTAAGAATTCCCAAGTATATGACTCTACTGGAAAACATTGATTCTTTTGTAAAAACTAGTAAATATATAACTATCTATTATATGGTGGGTATATATACCTACTGCTCTACTCCTTGGAATTTAACCCAGGAGCCATGAAAGCAGGTGCTCACTCAAAGGCCGGTACATGATTATTCATCCTGGCATGATGGCCCAAAGCTGGCAGCAACCAAAACAAAAGAATGAATGAACAAATCTTCTATGTCTGTTGATAGAATACCACTCAGAAGAAAAAATGGCATGCTATTGATAAGTGTTGCAATGTGGATGATTATAAGACACAAAAGATAAACAATAGAACAGAGACCAGAGATAAAATATACAGGACAGAGAGACAGTATAAGGGTTAAGGTGTTTGCTTGCATACAGCAGGCTCTGAATTGGTCCCTTGAGCACAGAGCTGAAGTAATCCCCAAGGACCACCAGTTGTGGCCCAAATATTGCCCCAAATTATCAGTGAATGCTATAAGATTTTGTTTATACAAAAGTCTGTGAAATCAACTGTATTCCATTTATTTCACACAAACTAATATATAGAGGTAAGTAGCAGAAAATATTTGTGTATCATGGTCTAGGATGCAGCATGGGTGGGAAGGTGGCAAAAAGTCACTGATTCTGATACATAATTATTATATCAATTGAGATGATGGTGTCATGGGTGTTTATATATATATACATATATATTCTAAATAGATACATAGACATGACATCATTGTGGGGATGAGTTTTTGACCATGAAATTATCTATCATAAGTTATATAGAAATTCCACCATGTTTTTAAAATGAGTTGTACTGATATAAAGGTTTCTGGTCTGGGCTAAAAGGAACCATAACTACTCAGTACTATAACTACTACAAAATACCTGGTACCACACCCAGTAGTAGTCAGGAATCACTCATGGCAAAGCTGGGGGACCATATGAGGTGCCAGAATTTGATCCTGAAACAAGCATATATCTACCCCCTGTACTATGTCTCTGGTCCTTGCAATTCCTTTGTCCCTGAGAAATGGTGGTGTAACCTTGGGTATATACAGTAGGTTTACAAATAGAACATTTACTGATAATAAATCATTTTGAAGTTAAACAAAAAGGTCTCTGGACCTTGAACATCCTATGACCAGGAAGCAGGATATCTGCCAGCAAAAGTCCCTTTCTTCAGAAGTTGATGTGCAGCATGATGGAGGAGCAAACTAGTCTCAGGGCAGAGTTATGAGCCATGTAAGACAAGAAATGTGGAGCATTTCCAGGGAGCAGAACTGTTCTCTGGTCAGATCAAGTGACAGTCCCCACCTGGGAATCCAGAGTTCAGGCACCATGTCTACCCAGCATCACTGCAGGATGATGGAGGGCCAGTGGCTGTGCTGTTTTCCCCTGCAGAGTCCACTGCTCCTAGTGCTATTCAGCAGCTGTGCCTTTCCTCCTCTGTGTCTGTAGGAAACAATTCATAGTCTTTTTCTGGTCATCAGGTGTCCAGATAGCTAGATGTACTTGAACTGCATGTAAATGACAAAAATCCAAGTTCTGAGCATTATTAGTACATGATTGAATAAGAGTGTGTAATAGGGGATGGGCAGAAACCTGCAAAGGGAATAAAAAATATCTTACATGTAGAAGGGCCTTGAGTCATTCTGACCAGAGGACAGCCTACAGGAACTTAACTGTTTAAACAGCTCAGATTCTAAACCCACCACTCCCCCCACCCACCCAGGGGAAGCTTTGCAACTCCACCATCAAGTTGTAGAATCTATGTCCAAACCCATTGCCTCCAGACTAACTGTCCACTTGCATAGCTAATAGTCTGCAGAAGAGAGGTTAGTGTGCTGTTCAAGGCCTAGACTTCAAGATTCCCATTCTATTGCCCTCATCCTTGATTGTCTGCATGCACCCCATGTCTGGGCCAGGCTGCTGACATTTGAAAGATTTGGTAGAAAAGAATGAGGAGCAGCCACACAAGCTCCAAAAATCATCCTAGGAGAGCCCAGTTAGAAACAGAAACACAATCCAGAGGAGTTTCACCTCAAAAGGCAAACTGTGGGCTATAGGGCCGGCAAGATATCATGGAGGTAAGGTGTTTGCCTTCCATGCAGAAGGACGGTGGTTCGAATTCTAGCATCCCATATGGTCCCCCATGCCTGCCAGGGGCAATTTCTGAGCATAGAGCTAGGAGTAACCCTTGAGCGCTGCCGGGTGTGACCCAAAAACCAAACCAAAACAAAACAAAACAAAACAAAAAAACACACAATTTAAAAGGGGCTGGAGAGATAGCATGGTGGTAAGGCATTTGCCTTTCATGCAGAAGGTCAGTGGTTCGAATCCTGGCATCCCATCTGGTCCCCTAAGCCTGCTAGGAGCGATTTCTGAGCATAGAGCCAGGAGTAACCCCTGAGCGCCACCAAGTGTGATCCAAAAACAAAAACAAAAGAAACTGTGGGCTATATATGCAGGTCATTGCACTGGACAATGGATATTGTGTGCCTACATTTTCACAGCCCTAAAAATGGTCAGTGCTATACTTACTCCTATTTCTCAGTTAAAATGAAAGAGTTCAAGCAGGCTGCGTGGGCTTTGCAGGTCACTGCCCATAGATTCTCCATGGCCAGAGTTCCGATCTGGTCTAGAGAGCTCAGGTTCTGGATTTCTTCCCAGGGGGGTGAGAAGCTTGTGGCAGTGGGGTCTCTGAGCTTTTTTTTTTTCATGCAACAAAACTCCAAGTGAAGGTCAAATGTGTCACTTGCAGGAGAACTACAAGAAATGCCAGGTTTACAACATTCCCTTCTTGCTGTGTGCCCACCAGCTGCTGACAGGCCGTCGGTCCCCAGTCAGGCCAGGATCCTTGTGAGCGTGAAATCAATGTTTAGGTCTAAGTCCCTGAGATGTGGGATTATCACTGCAGCGTGGCCTAGCCCATCTCCACAAATACAGTGGCCAAGTCAGGATTAAGCCTCATATCTGTGTCATTCCAGAGCCTGGGCCTTATTCACCAATGACGGGGTGAATAAATGATATTGGTCCAAAGGACAAGACCCACATGGCTCACTGAACTTGAAAAGAGAGAGAGGGAAAAAAGATGAAAGACAATAAATCGATGTTCCTGAGGCAGCTAAGGTCAGGGCCACAGTTCTCTGACTAGCTCAGAAAGGAGGTGGAGTACTTATAGAACCTAGGGGAATGGAGTTCCTCATGCCACAGAGGTCCTGGAGAGCAGAGCTGCTGCTGCTGCTGCCTCCCAGAGGAAGGATTCTAGAAGAATTGGCTCTGAGCAGGCTCTGTGGGATGAG